>NC_046158.1:12069954-12369954 GCF_011064425.1 Rattus rattus
TGTTTCCAACAAGTTTCATTTCTTTTGCCCAGCTTCACCCTAAACTCTACTTCCTTTTCCTCTTGATCTATCAGAATGTACTATGCCCTAACACTGTCCCTAACGCTGACCCTGACCGGAACCCCAAACCAATCCTCCACTCACTTCCGCAAGCATTCAGAATATCCTGACCTTCACCCCAGTGCTCCCCATCTCAGAAAAGCCATGGGGTTCCCCATCCCTGTTGGTTTCTCCTTTCCTTGTATGGTAATGTCTCCTAGGAATTCTCCAAAACTCCAGTTTCCAATCTCTCTTTCAAAGGCAGAGTTAAGGCTGCACCATATTATCCACAAAGCTCCTAGTTTTGAAATCAGTAGATTACATACTATGCCCATGAAAACAGCAATATGCACACCTGGTCTGTATGTACACATTTGAATGTATGCATGCGTGTGCACCTATGTGTGCTTGTGGGCATGTGTGCATCCTTGTACTCAGGAACATTGTTATGCGTGTCTTGCACTCTGATTCTGGGCACAGAGAAAAAGGCACAGACAGACTCGCAAGTGGATCCGTACTGAGATTTGCACCCTGACCCACACCCTACAGGGCTGTCAATGGGAACGTACCCTGGAGTGCTGAAAAGGTTAAAGGACCAACAACATGAAGAATTCCTACAAATCAGAAAGAATGGATGAGGGGGTGGGCAAGAATGAGGCTCACCTCAGGAGGGCATGGTGACCACGCACCCGAAACTGTGGGGAGAGACTGATGGGTCAAGGACTGGTAAATGCAGGAGTGCCACTGCCAAACAGGCCCACTACGCAGGGCCTCGTCACCGGCATAGACTTAGCATGTGTGAATGTGTGCCCAGCGTCCAGGCCTCGGTGATCAGTGAGGGCTTACGGTGACTCAGAACCTGTATCTGCAGTGGCTCCGGAATGCTAAAACAGAACCTGTGGGCCGGCAGGAAGCACTTCCCAGCTCCCCGTGCTTCTTCACCACACAGATGATCCAGAGTTTGCTGTAGATGGTGTGTAAAGGTACCTGGGCTGCTGGATGGGCAGTGGCCCAGATAGGAGCTGGTAGGGTGAATGGAACATGTTGTGTGGACATACAGCCATCCACTGAGTTGGATTTGGGGCTTTTTTCTTTCTTTCTTTCTCTCTTTCTTTCTTTCTTTTCTTTCTTTTGTTTTGTTTTGTTTTGTTTTGTTTTGTTTCAATGTTGTGTACTTGATAAAACAGGTAGGGGGCTGGAGAGATGGCTCACTGGTTAAAAGCACTGACTGCTCTTCCAGAGGCCCTGAGTTCAATTTCCAGCAACCACACGGTGACTCACAACCATCTGTAATGGGATCCGATGCCCTCTTCTGGTCTGACTGAAGACAGCTACAGTGTACTCATATAAATAAAATAAATCTTTTTAAAAGATAAAAATAAAACAGTCGGGTTTGTTTTTGTTTGTCTGTTCTTTATTTGTAGTTAATTTATTTTAAATGTAATTAAATTTTTTTTCTTTGCTTATGGGTGTTTTACCTGTATGTCTGTGTTACCTGATGTCTGCAATGACCAGAAGAGGGCGTCAAGTCCCCTGGAACTAGGGTTGCAGACAGTTTTTGAGCCACCGTGTGGGTGCTAAGAATCAAAAGCAGGTACCGAGGAAGAATAGCACGTGTTCTTGACAGCTGAGCCATCTCTCTAGCCAGCACCACTTACTTTTTACGTACAAGTCTTACATGCATCAAGCTTTACTCTGCTCTTGGCTCTAGTGGTTCTCTTGCCTCAGCCTCTCCAGTGCCGGGCTCACTGTCTTGAGGCGGTGTTCTTGTTCTTTTTCATTTTTTCTTTTGAGACAGGATTTGTGTATGTAGATCAAGCTGGCCTTGAACTCACAGAGATCCACCTGCCTCTACCTCCTGAGTGCTGGAATTCAACGAGTCCACCACTATTCTGGTCTTGAGGCAGTTTTCAAAGCAGCCTCAGGTCTGCAAGGTGAAACAGTTCTGTGAACGGAGGGCATGGAGGCAGCAGGTCAGCATCTGTACCAGTGCCCTGCAGGCAAGCAGCTGGAGGGACACAGTCTTAACCACAGTGTTTGCCTCTGTTGAAAACTAGGAGCTAGGGCTGGAGAGATGGCTCAGCGGTTAAGGCCACCAGCTCCCCTTCCAGAAGACCTGGGTTCAATCTGCAGCATTGACACAGGGGCTCACAGGCAGCTGCACTCCCAGTCCCAGGGCTTCTAACGGCCCCATCTTCAAGCTTCCTTGTGTAGTGCAAGAATGTGGAGCACACACACACACACACACACACACACACACACACACACACACGGCAAAACACCCACACCCATTAAATAAATTAGGAGAAAAAAAAACACCTCAAAACCTCCCAGGAGCTGGCAGTATTTAAGACTCCTTGCCAGCACTTGGTGAGCAGAAATAGAGTTCTTACAAGTTTGAGGTCAGTATGGGTTGTGTGCCCAGTCAAAGCTGTAGAATGGCACCCATTTTAAATGCACAGAGAGTAACCAAGGATCAGGAGATTCAGCCCAACCTTTCTGGTGGTGGACCTGAAGCTGACCACACAGGCCCCGGGGTTAATGTCTGATTTTTGTTCCCGACCCGTTTTCACTTACTTTGGTGTCTGTCAGCTCTGACTGCCCAGCAGCCCCACCCCCCTAAAAAAAAAAAATCAGGTTTCCAGAGTTTCCTTTTTTCCTTAGTGTTTTGTTTTTGAGATATGGTTTCTCTATGTAGCCCTGGATGTGCTGGAACTCACAGTGTAGACCATGTTGGTGGCAAACTCACAGAGCTCTGCCTGCCTCTGCCTCCCCAGTGCTGGGTTAAGCACGGCTGTCCAGCTTTCTAAGGGGCCTTGCTGCTTCCCTACGTCCCTGCCAACCATGGCTAGCCCAGCAAGGGTTCGAGGGACCTTTGGAAAACCCCATGAAACCAAACAGAACAGGCTTTGCCCGCTAACTCCCCAGTGGACTTGGCACCAAAGCACATTCATCCGTTAGCTCCTTTCTGTCACTTGACCCTCTGGGCTCTAGCCTGAAGGCATTCCCCCCTGCTGTGACCTCCCAGCCTGTCACTAGATGCTTCCGTCCCAGAGTTCCCCATGGGCCTGTCCTGTCCTGTTCTTTCCAGTGCTGAGGCCCAGTGGGTGACAAGCACCCCATGGTACCCTCCCTTGCACACACTGTGGCCAGTCATGTGACAGTGGAGAGAGACCCTAGATGCCTGAGTCTGTGTGGGCTGTGGGTCATGCCTGAGGGCGGGTGTGGGTCTCTGTGGACACGGCCAGGCCCAGGGCTATGCTGACGCACATTGCAAACAATTGCTGCGTCCTGTTCTTGTGACATAAGAACAACAGGATGCAGAGAGGCGCTCGCCTGAATGAATGAGATAAGCAAGTTCTGTGGCATTCTGCAGAGCCACGAGAGGGTAGGCTGCAGGGAGCAGCAATGGCATGGCCACTGGCAGGGCTACTATGTCAGGGCTGTGGGGCTGAGAGGCCAGGTGAATACTGGTGACTCCTGAGGCCTTCCGCTTCACCCTTCCTCTAGCCTGCCTCTCACTTCATCCACACTCCCTCATGGGCTCTGGCCACGTCCCTCTCTACACCAGGCCTGGACTAGGCCATTCCCAAGTCCACAGCTGTTGCTATAAGGACATCCTGGGCCTGCTGGCAGGAGGCCTTGCTGGCAGGTCTGGGACAGCAAGACAGATGGCCTCTGGCCAGAGCCTGAACCTTGACCCCAGGCCCTGCTTCCCAGGAACACAGGGAGGGGGAGGGGAAGCTACAACCTAGGGAGGCAGACTTACTAAGGCTCAGAACAGACAAATCATGGATTCTTCAGAAGTCGAGGGGTCCTGGGAACTTAGGGACACTTAGACCACTGATGTCTCCCTAGATGTCCTCATACTTACGCTAACATGGCTCTGAGATTTGCACGAGAGGCTCTGAGATGACCAATGGAGGGATGGGGCTGAGGCACAGGGACGTTGGGTGGCACCATGTGGATGCCACTTTATCTATTCAGCTATGAGCTGACTCGGCCTCCTACACTTTAAGTACTTCACAAACCCAGCTAGGACCCATGCTGAAAAGTCATTCCCCAAGGTCGACTCCAGTATCACCACTTAGAGGGTAAGTGGTGGACACCCTGTCTCGGAGGGCTGGGCACTGATTGGTTATGCTCTGGGGCAGAGTATGGCTATGCTACCCTGGACACCTGACTGCCTCAGAGCAGCCTATGGTCTCCACAGAGCCACCCAGAGCTGCGCTCACCTCTTGTCAGACTCCGTGCTCACTGGGTCTGAACTAACTGCAACCGGCACAGCGGTTTGCTGGCCACACTGCCTCACAGCAGAACCTAACCCAGTGTTTCCCTCGGGGACGTTTGATGGTCACTGAGCCACCCATGCACAGAGCTGATGAGAGTCTGCAGAAAGTCCCTCGAAGGACAGTGCCATACGGCCCCTGGAGACCCACACATCCCTACAATGCCTGGAACTGCCATCCCCTCAGAGAGCTACACTCTGGTGTCGCTTTCCAGCCTCTCTGGACTCTGGATATACAGCCCTTCTATCAAGGCTCAGACAGGTGGCAGGGAAGCTCGTGAAGAGACCAGCAAGCAGCATATGACTACCCACCCTGGTGTCTCCAAGGGTGGCCTGATCTGAGAGCAGAACCCAGCATGGCGTCTAGTGGCAGGAAGCCATTCTCAGTTCTCAACATCCTGTTCATAATAACATTCACTGAGCACTGCCAGTCACTGTCTGACACTACACACTGCACACCCAAACCACCAGACACACTGCACACCCAAACCACCAGGCACTGTCACACACTACACACTGTACACCACCAGGCACCATCACACACACACACACACACACACACACACACACACACACACACCGCACACCACAGGCACCAGGCACCACACACACACACACACACACACACACACACACTGCACACCCAAACCACCAGGCACTGTCACACACACACACTGCACACCACCAGGCACCATCACACACACACACACACACACACACACACACACACACACACTGCACACCACCAGGCACCATCACACACACACACACACACACACACACACACTGCACACCACCAGTCACTGTCTGATACCACACACTGCACACACCAGGCACCACATACACACACACACTGCACACCACCAGTCACCATCACACACACACACACACACACACACACACACTGCACACCAACCAGTCACCATCTCACACACACACACACACACACACACACACACACTGCACACCACCAGTCACTGTCTGATACTACACACTGCACACACCAGGCACCGTCATACACATACACACTGCACACCACCAGGCACCGTCATACACACACACTGCACACCACCAGGCACAGTCATATGCTGCTCACTGTATACTGGCTGGCCATGATCACATCCCATTCATTACATACCTGTTGGCTACAGTCACACTCCGCTCACTGTGTACGCGCTGGTCATAATTACGTCACTTATTGTACTGACCATGACCACTTACTGCTCATTGCATATTCACTGGCCACGGTCACACACAGTTTGCTATAAAACTACTGGCCCTGATCACATAACACTCACTGGGCGACTACTGGTGGAAGTCGTAACACTTGTTACATAGCCGCTGCCTGTCCTGTCCTTGGAACCAAGAGCCTGAAACAGCCCATCTGTGCCTGAGCCTGCTGCTGCTAGCAGTCCATCTACAACGGTGCCCATCCACACAGTCAGGGAAGGAAGGAAAGGGAGGCTGGAAGGCCAGGGAAGAGACAACATCTCAGAAGACGGCAATAGAAAACCCATAACTGTCCCTATGGGGATAGGTTCAGCAGAGCAGAAGGGGGGAACCAAAATTCAGGACCAGGGCTGGGAAGATACACAAACATAAAGACCCTAGTTCCACCCCTGGTACCTAAGGAAGAAGCTAAATGTGATAAATCAAGCCCATAATCCTCACTGGTGGGGTGGAAGGAAGATTCCTTCTTCTTGCTGCCCAGCCTAGCCAAACTGCTAAACCCCAGGTTTAAAAAGGCCCTGTCTCAAAAAGTAAGGGAGAAGCCAAGTGTGGTGCACACCTTTAATCCCAGCGTTTGAGAGGCAGAGAGATCTCTGAGTTCAAGGCCAGCCTGGTCTACATAGCTGAGTCCCAGGACAGCAGAGCTACACAGTGAGACCCGTCTTAAACAAAACAAAAGCAAAGTCAGAAAGACAACTGAGGAAGACATTTAGCATCCAATTCTGGCCTTGATAAAACACACACACACACACACACACACACACAGAGAGAGAGAGAGAGAGAGAGAGAGAGAGAGAGAGAGAGAGAGAGAGAGATGCACACACACATGTGCCTACCTGTGCATGTGTGTGCACATATACCCCTCAGGTCTATTCGTAGTCTGGGAAAAGAAGGGAGAAATCCATCGGCAGAAGGCAGCAAGAATGGTGCGATGTATTAGAGCTACACATAGCACCTAAGGACCTGAGAAAAATGGGATCTTTCTTCCAGGGTCCCTTTCATAGCTGTACTCAGAACACGCGTGTCTCCCCTTACCAGACAGGGCTGAAGACCCCAGGAAGGCTGGTCCAGCCTTTGAAGCCTTGTCTGTCTGAGGAACTTCTCACACACGGTGCCCGTGTCCCCAGGTGAGGAAGGCAGGGGGGAACCAGGTGCTCACTCTGACTTTTCTAGCACCTGCAGCATCCCACGGAGCCTATGACAGTCACGACAGTGACATGAAAGGGATCAGATCCTGCCCAGTCGAGGAACACCTAGGGCACTTACAATCAGGCTTCATAACACCCTAGGCAAGGCATTGGGCACCTGGAGAACATCAGAGCACCTAAGACAAACAGTAACGGTAACACAACAGGAGGATCTCTGTGAACCCAGATGGTTCTGATGCTTCACTGGGAAAGGGAGCTGGGAAGACAGAGCAAAGAAACAGTTTTAGTGTCACCATCCACAACTCTGGGAACAGCCTGTTAAGGGCACAGCAGAGACGAGGAGAGACTGAGACACAGCTGGGGTTGGCCAAGGAAGGAGGCATCTCACTCATTGGCTATCTTCGGGATATGTGAGTGGTCTGGGGAAGAGTTGAGCTTAGCCCGACCTCATATTGCACCACAGAAAGAATTCCATGTGGGGCTGACTCACATATCACTCAGTGCCGGGTGGTTTTACTTAAACTAATTTGCTTGATATTCACAAAACAATGGAGCAATACATTTTCACTATTGTTCAAAACCAAATTGGGGGCGGGGGTGTCAGGTAACTTGCCCTTGGCATGCAGCAAGGACAAGCCCTCTCTGCCAACAGAAGGCTCTATGATTTGTTCTTACGGCTTTAGGAAGCCAGCTTGAACCTCTCTCCTATGGCCTCAGGGACAGAAAAACTCCTTGAGCTGCCAACTAGGCCTGGGCAGGAGCACTGGGGTACACTTGACCCTCATATCGGGCAGCCAGAGGGGAAACCCCAACACTGACTTAAAGGTAGCTGACTGCAGGGGAACTCAGGTATGGGGATGAGACAGCACAGAGTTCAGCAAGAGGCACTGTGGAGGGAGAACATGAAGTGCTGTCCCTGATACTGTCTGCTGGGGGCCAGCCTAGCTGGAGGTCTCTTAGTGAGCTAGACACATGGGTGGATCAGGTGGACTAAGTTCATATCCTGTACAGGGCCGTGGCCTGGAATCCTTGTCAACTTCAGAATGGGCAAGCATGCCAGGCGAGTCTGTTACTACCATTTGTAGGCCCTGGCTAGACACCCACGTGACGCAGACGGTGAGGTGGCAGGCCCACGGACTGGGGGTGTCATGAAAGGAAAAGATCAAGTGGCTGCCAGAACAAAAGGGGCATTCTGGGACCCCGTATTCAGCATGCAGGATGACAGCAGAGGACAGCTCCTGGCCTGACCAGACCATGCCCAGACCAGAAACACAGCTCTGTCACAGGTTTCTGGGGCCCTTCAGGACCTAGGTCATCCTCAAGAGAGAACAGGCCACCGGGCATTGCAGGAAGGGCCTTGGTGTCGATGGCAAGATGGGAGCAAGGGGACAAACCCGTTTTAGATTCCCATACTCAGACTTGGCCAGGCCCTTGCTTCTCAGGCATGTCTCCAAGGCCCTTCTTGTCCCTTTTGGCAGGATGGATACAATGCTTTTATGTTATGTCAGAGCCATACAGACAAGGACTCTCTGCAGAGAGCTGAGGGCATGCTGTCCCCTCAGTGTGGCTAGTCCTGTTCCGATTCGCCTTGCATGGCCCTAAGGTAGAAGAGTGAGGAGAAGGGAGGAACCCCAGAACTGGCAAAGGTTTCAGTTGGAAGACAAATCTATCACAAAGTCAAGGTCCAAACAGCCTTGAGCATGGGATCGCACATGTCCCAGCTGGGATGGCACCTACTCACGTACTTCTCTTTTTAAAACTGAAGTGGAGACACTTTAGGAAGAAGGGGGAAGCCTGAACCCATCTGGTAACGTGGCTCACCCAGCCCTCAACTGCTGAGCCCTCTAGGACTCCCAAGACTTCGCTCACAGAAATACAGTAACTGTCTTTTTGTCATTTTGACCTCCGACTGTGAGGTGGCATGATTCTTGGCTTAGGGGGAACTGAAAGCCTAGCCTGTTTTTGTCAAACTTCAGGGACGGTGTAAGAATGCCAGGGAATACCTAAGAAACCTGTGGGCTCCTTGAATCTGCTAGAGGTGGTCATTGTCTCCCCTGACCCCAGACAGGCTTCAATCCCTTGCCTGGGATGCCCAGGGCGGCAGCAGCACAGTGAGAACAGCAGCTTTTACGTCCCATCTAGAAGAAGCTGAACCTTGTTGCAGATACCAGCCCTGACTGGACCTGCCTTTCGCCCCCTCACATGGTCTCCACAAGAGCCATCTGCTTTGTGACTCAAGGCAGCCTTTCCTGAGGCTCAAGATGACCCCAGCCCTGGCTGTGCCTCCCAGGCTCATAGAAGCAGCCTAGGCTATGATCCCTGGGCGAGGTCCTCAGGTCCTGCAGGGTCCCAGGGAAGAACCCTTATTACCTATGTGTAGAGACAAGTCATTACCCTACCGACCCACACACACCTCTACTAAACACACTGAACTGGGCTGGAGAGATGGCTCAGCGGTTAAGAGCACCCGACTGCTCTTCCAGAGGTCATGAGTTCAATTCCCAGCAACCACATGGTGGCTCACAACCATCTGTAAAGAGATCTGATGCCTCTTCTGGTGTATCTGAAGACAGCTACAGTGTACTTATATATAATAAATAAATAAATCTTTAAAAAAAAAAAACACACTGAACTGCACTCAGACACCTTCAGGCACAGACTCACCCGTAGAGGAGCGTGTGTCAACAAGGGGAGAGCCATGGGCACTGTAGCAGCAGAGCTTTTAGCAGCAGACTCTCCAGCGGCAGTGAGCATTCCAGGAGTGGGCTCTGTGGCAGCGGCAGTGAGCATTCCAGGAGTGGGCTCTGTGGCAGTGGGGTCTCCGGGCTCCATCTTGGCAGGGTCAAGGCTCAAGGTTGGAGGACCTAGGAGTAGAGGACAATAAGGTCCTTGGCTCCACACAGGCCAAGGAGTCTGCTTGCCACGCTGGGAGGTGGCAGAGGGCTCTGGAACTTTGCAGCACCCAAATAAGCAGGGACCTAACTAGGTCATGAGCACAGGTGCTCAGGGTAGTGACAAGGTCCTGTTTCTTCTGGGAACAGTGTCCCGAGCCTAGGAGACAGGGGCTGAGAAAGTGGTTACTGAGGTTGGCTAGCAACCATTCTGACCCGCAACCTCCAGCATCTGTAGCAAGGTTGCTCCCCAGGGAAGAAGCCCCTGCATCAGAAGCCACTACTGTCCAAAGCTGGCACCCTGGACTGCTGGCTTCACCTTTGAGTCTGAATCCTGGTTTTCCTTAGGATCTAGAGACACACGAAGGGCCCACTCTAAACCCAGGCTGGCACAGTCATGGCATTGAGTGCAGGATTGCTGTCAATGATTTAACTTTCCCATTGGTTCCACACGGCTATAAAAAGGGTGCTCTCTCAGAATGCAGCTTCCGTCTGCCTCTCACCAAGTTGACTGGTGTTCCGGATCCTGACTAAGGCACGGGACAGGGAGCTGCTTTTCCTAGTCCCCATGTGAGGCAAGCACCCTTACCCTGAAGACTTTTTTAACAGCCATACCCTTAGACACTTTGGCGCCTGGAAACATGGTCCAAGACCCTCATGGTGGTCTGAGACTGGAGTCAGTGCTGAACCCACAGATCTAACTCCTGTCCATCTTAGCACCTGTGCCGCTTGGCTGGGACCTTGGCGGTGTGAAGACAGCAGAAGCAGCACAGATTTCTTTCACAGCTTCACCGGAAGGGAGTTCTTGGTGTTGCTCTTGATTATCTGAGCATGAAGACTTATTTATTGAAATCCTCTGTTGCTGCTTAAAGGAAGCACTTTATGCTTCTCTAGCATTTTGGAAAGGTCAGCTTATCATCCTCGTACTTTGAGGCCACAATTGCATAAAATAAAGGCTATCTGGATGCAAACTGTGGTCAGAATGAAAACCCACCACAGGCTGGTGAGAGCCAAGAGCAGATAACGTGCACAGTGAGAACGCGCTGGACAGAAGGGCGGCCTTACCCCAGTGGAACCCAATGGAGATGGCACCTCTTCAGCTAACTCGGAATGGTATGCAAAGGAAAGGCTGAGAACTATTAATTCGAAGGACTTTTCCTTTCACATGCTTTGCCCAAGGGCACCGCTGAAACTGCAGGAAGGAGAGCCTGAGATAAGGGTGCTGGATTTACACTCCTGCTCCTAAACCATGCACTCACGGGGCTATTTCTTGGGTTCCCAACTTCCGTGTTACAATTACTTTCTGTACCAGGAGAGAAGTTACGTGCCGTTGTGTCGTTGGCTGACTTGAAGTCACAGCCTGGAAGGGGTCTCTAAGGGCTGCTGCCACCCAACACTCATCATGACTCAGTCCGTCTGGTGCATGGCTCTCAGCTGAGCTGCCAATGCACAGGGTTTCTCTACAGCTCACCTTGGCCAGGGTGGCCCTTCCTCGACTTAATGTGGGACATTGTAATTTACGCCAGAAGTTCCTGGAGAAGAAGCAGTGCAGGACCGTGCTTCCCGACTCTCTGGGAGGTCACAAATGCTGTCTTCCCTTGTGAGTTATATCCGACCTAAATCCGTGAGCAGAAGCCAAGAGCAGCGCATCTGAGGGCAGTGGCCATAGGAAGGGCCACTGGGAGCCCTAGTGGGTTTAAGTCCTCCAAGTCTCCCAGGAGCTACTATGTATGCAGGACAGCCTAGAATCCAGCTCAGACAAGAGGGAAGGTTCTTGACTAACAACAGAACGGCCTTGCCTTTGACCACACTGAGAACGCAGCCTGCTCATGAAGCTGCTCCGTCCACAGCTAAGTCCCCCACAGATTCTCAGAAGGCTTTTACAGAGAATGGTCTCCACAGAATGAAGGTAAGGGAGGAAAACGTCAAGCCCGGAGAGGCCACGGATGTTCAATACACCCCTAGACCAGAGAGCCAGTTAGAAAGGTAAGCCAGTGTCCTTCACAGGACAACAGTGGAATCCATGGTCTAGAAGGTTTAATTAAAAATGATCAGTTTGTCCAGATGTGGTGGTGCACACCTTTAATCCCAGCACTGGGGAGGCAGAGGCAGGCAGAGCTCTGTGAACTCAATGGCAGCTTGGTCTACAAAGTGCGTTCCAGGTCAACTAGGGTTACACAGTAAGGCCTTGTCTCAAACAAAACACAGAAAAGCAAGAGGGGCAGGAGGAAGGGGAGGAGGAAGAGGAGGAAGAGGAGGAGGAAGTTGTTTCTGTCAGTTGGACATTGTTTAATTGTTTTAATCACAGGGCAAGAGCAGGAGGGGTAGGGGCAGCAGCAGGGGCAGGCAGATCTCTGTGAGTTTGAGACCAGCCTGATCGACAGTGTAAGTTCCAGGATAGACAGATCTGAACAGGAAAATCCTATGTTGAAAAACAAAATCGAACAAAATGTATCACCTCAAAATAAATAGATCTAAAAAGAAGGAGAAAAATATGTCATGTAACCAGGACATAACAGGCAAGATAGATCACAGAATAAAGCTCTGACATGACAGAGCTGTACGAGTACAGCTGTATCCCTGTTTAAAGAGGAACAGAAAAAACATGGTCGAGACGTCAAAGGCAAACATGGTCTCAGTGCACGAAGAGGGAGTAATGGAAATTGTATAAAATTCTATAGAAACCAAATGGGAATTCTAAAAATAAAAAAAATTAAAAAAAAAAAAGGCATTTCAGGGCCCAGGGAGGGAGCTCAGTGCACAGTGCCTGCCGTACGGGGAGGACAGGGGTTTAGGTTCTTAGATTTTAAGGTGGGTGTGACGTCATGCATCTGCAACAACGGGCTAAAGGGACCAAGGCAGGAAGAACCAGAACCAGCTGGCCAACAAGCCTAGCCAATCAGTGGCTCCAGGTTCAGTGAGAGAGCCTGTCTCAAACAATAATCTGGAGGGCCAGTGAGATGCCCAGCTTACAAGTAAGGACTCTCACTGACAAATCTGACCTTATGAGCTTGGTCCCCAAGATCCATATGGTGGGCAGAAAGAGCTGACTGGGCATGGCATTACTTCTTATCCAGAAATCAGTGACCTAAAACTCAATGTCCCGATGTGGGAGGACCAGCCTGGACTGGACAGCCATCTCTGTGGCCAAAACAGAGACATGGAGAAACCTTGTGGCACATAAGCAGACAAGAGTCATACTCCAGAATAAATAATATACTAATACAGGTTGTTTCTCTCTCTCTCTCTCTCTCTCTCTCTCTCTCTCTCTCTCTCTCTCTCTCACACACACACACACACACACACACACACACACACACACTAAAAAGTAGAGAGAGAACACTCCAGGAAAGACACCCAAAGTTGAGGTCTGGCCTGCAAATGCATACACAAATATGTACACATACACCTACATGCATCCATGTGCACACATCCACATCCACCCCTACACACGAGCACACACACACATATCCACCCCTACCCTACATACAAACACATACACAGACATCCACCCCTTCACACACACATACACACAAACACACACACCCCTATACACACAAGTACACATACATCCACCACTACATACAATCACACACACACCACACCACCCCCTCACACACATTCCCACAAATTTTGAAAAATGCATTATCCCTGAAAAGTTCAGCACCCTTTAACATGAAGTTGGAGTTGCCCAGAGTCCGTGGATCTGGGTATAGTCGCGCAGACCTAAGGTGTCAGGGTGAGAGTGCAGGAAGACGGGTGCCATGTCTTCACAGTCAGACTGAACGTCTCTCATCTTTGGTACTTGGATGGCACCACATCTCTCCTGACCAGTAATACAGCTGCACACCTCTGTCCTACTCCAGCCTGGACAGCTACTGCCTTAGTCTGCTGTCACCCAGGACACCTATCCCCATCAGACACCCAAATTCACTCCTTCTTTCACTGGCATCAGACATCCCCTGACTGTCAGGTCATGGTCTTTGTTACCTCTTGGTTCTAAAGTATAGAGAAGGAGAAACACTCAGGAGCACCTTATCTGTTTATGCCAACTTTCCCTTAGTCCCAGATTAGAAGGCATTTCCATCTACAGGCGGCATCAAGGATCCCCTTGTGGGGTCATGGCCACGGTCCCACAGTCCCACGGAAGCACGGATCTATTATCACGCTCAGCCCTGACCACTCTACCTGCATTTCAGTTCAGCAGAGCTGGCATCTAGATGGTCAGCACCCCAGGTGGAAGGCATGTTCCCCGCTTCTTTTCTAGCAATGGTCGTCGAGCACACCTCTCCAAGATCCTGCCCCTAACAGCCAGCCAGCCAGGTCCTGGATTCATATCACCCCCCTCTGAAGCTTGTAGGGCCTCCAGACACAATGTGTAGGTGCTCACAAGGAAAGCTGACGGAGAGCATCCGGGGCTGCTGGGCAAACATATGAGGCAGGTCTTCCTCATATTTAGTGAGGAGTGGCCAGGGAAACCCTCTGTTGCTAGCAGACATGGTTTCCAGACTCCTGACAGGATACTGTTTATGACTTGTGATGGAAGAGATAGAAGCCTCGGCAGAAAGAAAGGGGGACACAGCTCCCCCTCCATAAAATAGTATGTGCTTGACTTCACCATGCTATTGGTTACTCCTGGACCATTCCCAAAAGCAGTTTTCTTTGACCCGCTATGAAGCAGTTACGACTCCAGCAGAAGTGGGGCTCTGTAACTTGTCCTCCACCTCACCTATCAGAGCCCTGGGTTCCCTCGCAGGGACCTGTTGCTCACAGACAAATCTCCATGCCCACATGTGGATGCTAGGCAGAATAAAGCAAGCTTGGCGTTAGAGCACACGCACCTATGCTTCCGGCTCTCAGAAGGCCAAGGTCGGAGGAATTTGAGATTAGCCTCCCTCGCATTCCCCTGCAAAAAGCTCTTGCAAGAATAAAGTGAAGAGGGCTGGAGAGATGGCTCAGCGGTTAGGAGCCCCGACTGCTCTTCCAGAGGTCCTGAGTTCAATTCCCAGCAACCACATGGTGGCTCACAACCATGATAATGGGATCTGATGCCCTCTTCTGGTGTGTCTGAAGACAGCTACAGTGTACTTATATATAAATAAATAAATCTTAAAAAAAAAAAAAAAAGAATAAAGTGAAGAGCCCAGGGCCAAGTTATCAGGAGCAGAGCGTTAGAGCGGGCTGTTAAGACGGCAGCCAGTGGAAGATATTTTGATGCTCCTCCTACTCAGGCTCCCTAGCTGTCCCCACTGACCCTTCCCAAACTGCAGGCTCCATTCTGGCACCAAAGCCATTGCCTAAGGTGATTGATGAATATTGATAAACAAGTGAAGAAACAACTTAACTAATCCAGGCAGGAAGGGAGTAACCAGGGTGACAGCTCATGCCTGCTGCGTGACCCTTCCTGCTGCTTCCCTGCACTGATACACTCTCCTCAGCCCCCATTCCCTCAGCTATGCACAATGAAGACATTCCACAAACAACAGAGGGAGCTAGGCTGTGGCTCAGTGCATAAAGTGATTTCCCCATTTGATGTGTTCAGGGGGACTGGTGTGTTCCTATACAGCCAGACACACTAGCGTGTCTCTATACAGCCAGACATGCTAGTGTGTTCCCGTGCAGTCAGACCCGCTGGTGTGTCCCTGTACAGCCAGACTGTTCCTATGAATGGAAAGAAGATAGAGACAAGAGAGTCCCAAAAGCTTGTGGGCCAGATAGCCTGGTGTCTGCAGTAGCAATCCAGGTGACAGGTGATGATTAACGGGTGTTCTCTGGCCTCCACATGTGTTCTCTATTCTTACACATGAATGTGCACATTGAAAACTTATGCACACACATAAAAGATTAAAAAAAAAAAAGCACAGAGCTCCAGACTTTTCTTGCAATCAGGGGTAGTACCAGGGGCTATGTAAAGGGGACCTAATCAGGTATGGTTAGACTTAAAGAGATGGTCAAGGCCATCCCCTAAACTTCCCTCAGGGGTCCCTCAGTTGGGCATATGGGGAGTGGGAGATAGCCTCTTGTCTCTCAAGGGCTGGGGGACTCTAGAATTAGCCTAAAAACCTTGCTGCTAGTTCCCATGCCAATAGCACACACAGTCTTTCTATGCTAAGGCCGTAGACAGCCACTAGAAGCTGGTCTCTGGGCCCCTCTGCTGGCCAAGCCCAGTGTCTCCTCCCAGTCGCTCTCCATCAGCAGGGCAGTACTGTTCTTAGACCAGTTGGCTGAAAGTTACTGTGTCCCCACAGCACCTTCCTGCCTGCACGCCCCGGAATCTCTGCACCAGGCAGGTCCTGCCCTCAGCTGCCACTGTGATAACATACATACCACAGAGCATGGGAACAACCCAGGGCCCAGTTCATCCATTTGTCCTAACGGGAGCAGAATCTGGCCTCACTGGGTCCACTGAGAACAGCGTCCTGCCCAGTCCCTCTGCTGCTTCTCTTTTCCACTCTCAGCTGATCTGGGGCTGGCTTTGTCTGGAAGAGGCATCAGGCTTGAGGGATCACTGGTGGGTCAAGGTGAGTTCCTCCTGTCCTCTTTCCAGGTTGGGCATGGGGAATGACCCTGGGGTGAGGTATGGGAGACCCCTGGCTCAGAGGCTACAGCACTGGCTTTGAGTAGGTTCCCAGGTCCCTCTGTATTCTGACTTGCAGGTTTGGACTTGGATCTGGTCCCAGGTAGGTTTCAAGGTAGGTCTCCAGGTCCCTCAGCCCCTAGCTGAGGGTTGCCTGTGGCTCTCTGGACTCGCCACACAGCCTGGGAGAAAAGGAAGGTATGCATAGTAGGACAGAGCTGGTACCCGACTCCAGAGACACCAGGGCAGCCACGACAAAGGAGGTATTGAGGAGACTGGCTGGCATGGGGCCTCCTCTGGGAACAGCATTACTTACTCACAAGCCCTCACCCTGTTTCTGTCCACATCTCAGAAACTTCCAACAGCTTTTCCACGTAACTCACATACAATAAAGCTCACCTTCTGCACAATTCCACTGAAGGACATTTTCATTATCTGCCAGAGACCACCCCATACCTCCACCTCTCCTCTCCATGAATTCGCTTGCTGTGGATATTTGCTACAAACAGGGTCATAGAATATCTGTGTTTTTATGAGTGGCATTGTCTCCTCGAAGCACAGCCAAGCTGTGTCAGAACCTCATGCCTTTTTATAACTGAATAAAAAATGACTGCCTGGAGGGAGCTTGAATTTATCAGTTATCGGGCATCTGCACGGGTTCTCCCTTTTGCTATTATAAACAGCATCACTCTGAACGCTTGTATTTATGTTTTGCTTGCCTCCTTTTTGATTTTTATTTATTTATTTGAAACAGTGCCTTCTATTGAGTTGTGGCGAGCCTGTGATTCTTTATCCTTCTGCATCAACCCATGCTGAGAAAATGTCCTGCTCCTCTGCTGGTTTTGTGTGGACACATTTCTCTTCACCTGAGGAACTACTCCACTACCTTTCACTGTGATGGGGCTATCATCTTGGGCTTCTGTTTGCAATACACGGGTCCTACTTCCCGACAGCCTCACCCACACTTGTGGGGGGCACTGTGCTCCTGGGACAGCGTTGACTCATGTACACAAAGGAGACTCCTCAGACACACTTCCATTGCTCGCCCCAACTCCCCTCTAGATCCTGAGAGGCCAGAGGAGGAAGGGTAAATGATCCTATGCCCTGTTCACCTTCTTGAGTCACCTGTCCTAAAAAGAAACTGAGACTTGGCTCTCAGACATGGGCTTTTCAAGCTGGTATAGCAGTTCCCTTGGACCCTTCAGCAAACATGGAGACAAGAGTCTGTATATCACCCAACGTCCGTAATCCACTCTCCTTTAAGATTCATCAGTGAACTTGAAATCATCCCCAGAGGATGCCCCGCCACTCAGATGCCAGTCACACAATAGACCTACACAGAGCCAAAAACACATGTCTGTCCAACTGGCATCCCTCTGGGCCGGACACCATGACTGGAACGTGATCGGGCTCCTGTCTGCTTAAACATAAGCTACCTGGTCATTATGATGGTCCATGGGACAACTGTATGGAGAGCACATCATACATGCTCAGGGGAAAATCACTGGGACTGACGTTTGGGGTTCATTGGAAAACAGGAGGAAATCCTTAGAGAACTTGGGACCATGTTGTATACCATGCAACAGAAAAAATGGGGTGTCTTAGTTAATTTTCTGTAGCTACGCAGACTCCATGACCAAAGCAACTTAGAGAAGAAAAAAAATACCTGGGGCTTATGGTTCTAAGGATGAGTCCACATCCATCAGGGCAGGAGCATGGTGGCAGGTAGGCAGACTGTGGCACTACAGACCTCTGGTAGAGCAGTCAGTGCTCTTAACTGCTAAGCCATCTCTCCAGCCCTGAGAGCATACATCTTGATCCACAAGCATGAGACAGAGAGCAAGAGAGCTAACTGGGAATGGTGTGGGCTTTTTGAAACCTCAAAGCCCAATCCCCATGGCATACCCACTCCAATGAGGCCACACCTCCTAATCCTTCCCAAACAGTTCCACCAACTGGGATCCAAGCATCCAAATATATGTGAATATGGGGTCATTTTCATTCAAACCACTATATGGGCTATGGAACATTCTAGAAAGAATCCTGACCTATGGAAAGGAAAATGGGCAGATGGGGCTAGGAAGGCAGGGATAGAGTTTAGGCTGGGCTTCCAGGAAGGGGCAGTGAGAAAGCAAGAGGGAGAGGAGCCAAATAAAGGGAGAGTGCCCAGCCTGCATGGAGACAACTCGGGATCTGGGTATTGAAGTAGAATGGCTGCACTAGGACTTAAAGAAGGCAGGTTAGCAACACTCATGCACTCCAGGCAGCAGTTTAAGGAAACTCAGCTCACAGAGAAATGCCAAGGGAGACAGAGCCGCCGCCCCCCCCGCCCCCCCGCCGCCCCCCCCTCCCCGCTCAGGGTGACAAACCAACAGTTTGCTGACACCATGAGAGCTCATTCAGCTCTCATAAAAAGCCTGGGTAGGACACACATGAAGGCATGGAAACTTAGCTGGCCAGAGTCGCACAGGAAAGACAATCAACTGTGACGCTGAGCACAGGAGATCAACAACACGGCAGGGAAGGGTGATGGGCCGGCGATACGGCTGAGCCTAGCTGCTTGGATTGGGTGTTGTGGTGCTTAATTTCAACAGTTGGTCTGGTCAAGCCATGGTGCTCCAAGTGTCCGGGAGAAAAGTTCAGTAGAGATTAACGTTTGTATCAGCATCTTTGGGTAAGGCATATGACTCCCATACTGTGGGGGACCCCATCCAAGCAGGATTATGAAAGTGGACATCAACTTCCTGGTGTCGTGCAGAGTCTATATTGGGCCGCCCCACCCATCTATACAAGATGCAATCCTGTCCAAGGGCTAGTTTTTCTGCATAGCTGTGATCCATCTGGAGAGCAGCATAGAAGACTAAGTCCCAGTGGCTACACTCGCAAGGGAGAGGAGCAGCCAGGCCAGCGCCCACTAGTGGAGAAAGCCCTCGTGGGCTTCACCACCATGGACTCCAAAGCCTCAACCCGGCTTCGGAGGGCTCTGGCTAGTCACATGGCATCCAGTTCTGCTTAGCTTGTAGCTACGGAGTCTCCAAGCCCACCCGGTCACTTTCGAAGAGGCGGGGCCGGAGGTCGAGCTCTACCGGCCCTTGAGCTGTTTCTCCATCAGGCTGCCCAGCTAGCCTGACGGACGCAGACCTCTGGAGCAGGGAGCTCGGCTGTGCACTGTCCACACTGGTCCCGGAACCTTGGCCTGGCTGCTGCAGCACTTCCGCCCGGTTTTCCCCTAAACACTCTGCTAATTGGCGTAAAAGACTCCGAGGGGCCCAGCCACGGCCCAATTAAGTTCTGAGCTTGCTGGGAAAAAGATGGAGTGGGTTTGGCTTGAGTAAGGTGTGTGGCCAACCGGGAAGGAGGCAAGAACTAGGAGGCGGGGCAGGTGGAGAGGGCGTGTCCATATGGAGATGACCGTGGCCTCATTGGCGCTGAGCTGCCTGGGGATGAAGGGGCGTGGCTATGTAATCGAAGACCGCTTCTCAGGCTAAGTGGTTCAAGGCGGGGCGTGAGAGAGGGGCCTCGGCCTTAGACCATCTACTCAGTATCAAGGACAGATTGTCACAACTCCAGTTGGCTTGCTACCAGCTGCTTCTCGTTGTTGTCCTGGTCCCCTTGCCCCCTGGCCTTGCCCCTGGCCCACGGTCCCCCAGTTTCTGTGGGGCACACTCCTCCTGTCCCGCGCGCTTCAGCTAGAATCGCTAACTTCCTTCGCCGCAAAGCAGGCGTCCTCACTCCATGAGCTCTCTAGGGGATCAGATACGGGACTGGCACCGGGGCGTACTGGCCGTGGCACGTGAAGACTGGGACTCTGCACTGTGCTTCTTTTCAGATGTCCGGGAGCCGCTGGCTAAGATGTACTTCAACATGGGCTGCGTGCACCTGATGTCAGGGGATCCCGAGGCTGCGCTGCAGGTAAGCGCCCCAGGACTGGAAAACAGATCCCGCTCCCCAATCCTTAGCGGAGGCCTATAGCGGAATGTAAATGAAGATGTGACTGCGGACGTGACACCCTATCTTCCAATGGGCACCCATGAAAAACACGCTCTTCTGCACCTCACAGTCCACCTAGAAATGGGAGGAATCCTTGCCCTTTACCCTGCCGTTCTCCTAGAGGTTGTTCCACTAATGTTCTTTCTGTCTTACTGACTGCCTGAGGCAGGTTGGAGCTTTGTGGTTAGGAGACCCCTCTCTTGGTTGAGACCAGAATGGGACACAGGGTATCTTCGGTCGCCATAGCCACATAAGCTAAATGTGGCAGTTCTGTACCAAGTCTGGCATGCCCAGGCTCAGGTGCTCAGGACTGAGGGAAGGGCATACTCAAAGGCTGGCAGTGGCTGGGTCAGAGCAGGCAGGGGCTCTGCTCTTTCTTGGAAGGTGAGTGTGGGACGGAAGGTGTGTGTTGGGGGTGGGAGGACAGATTTTAGCAGATGCGTGTGATAGGTCGGTGTCACACAGTCTGTCTTCCGGCCTCTGAGCACTCGCATGTGTCCCACCTGCTTCTCAAAGCAGACCTACTCAGGGGAGCACACTGTAGAGGGGGCAGCACTGTCTTCCCACTTCACGGTCATCAAAGTTCTAGCCATTCCTGGGTGTGTGATAGAAACCCTCAGCACCCTGACCACAGTGCACACCTACGTGAACACCACACAGGTGAGAAGCAAAGACACCGGAGCACAAGGGGGAGAGTAGGAAGACAGCTGCGTGGCGATAGTCTCTGTATCATTTCTTTCTTAGAGTTTTAATTAATTAATCAATTAATTACGTGTGTGTGTGTGTGTGTGTGCGTGCGTGCGTGTGTAAATCAGGAGAAAACTTGTCTGTTTTCTCTTTCCCCCGTGTGGGATCTAGTGATCAAACTGAGGTCGTTAGGCATGATGGCAAGTGTCCTTCTACTGAGCCACCTTGCCAACTCTCTTCCATTACCTCTTACATATTCATCTGTCCTTACTGTTTCTTCATTAAAAGGGGTTTGTTTGAGGCGCGCATGGTGATGCCTGCCTTTAATCCCAGCACTCTGGAGACAGAAGCAGGCAGATCTCTGAGTCTGAAGCCAACAGAGTTGAGGCCAGCCTAGGCTACAAAGTGAATTCCAGGGCTACACAGAGAAATTGTCTTAAAAGCCAAACGGAACAACAAAAGGTTCTTATCCAGGAAAGGGAATGTAATGATCGGTTGCCAGGTGGTGACGGTGAGTCACACGCTCACCTCCTCACAAGACAGGAGTTTGAAACGCTCTACCACAAGAAGAACGGGCACTGCCTTGAGTCAATAAAACGTCTGTGTGTACAGCATAGGCACACCGACTGGACCCGGAAACGTAAGAAGTCGGTGGAATAACCGCAATAAGGAAATCCAAGTGTGCAGGTCTGAGAAGGCTGCACTTGGGCCTGTCGGCGTGAAGCTTGAGGTGCTGGGTGGATCTACTACGAGCAGCCATGGCGTTTCCAGGCTGACTGTGGCATGGAAAAGCTTCAAAGTCAGCCCCAGCTCCCAGCCAGCCCTCCACCTGGCCAGGCATGGCAGGAGGAAAGTGCAGCAGTTCTTGTGCACAGAGGCTTCTAGGCTCTGACTGTAGTACACACCTAGTGTGCACTCTGTGTGACCTGCCAAGAGAGATCTTAAAACAGTTATTAATGTGTTTTGTGGGGGGGGGATTCTCCCATTACAGATGGTTGTGAGATGAGCTCCCTGGGAATTGAACTCAGGACCTCTGGAAGAGCAGCCCTCTTTAGCCCCTGCAAAGAGATTTTGGAAAGCCCCACATTTACACAGTCCTGTCTCTCAGAGATGACTGTTACTGACGTTTTGGGGCGTTTTCTTCTAGCTCTGTGCTCCTGGTGGACAGATTGGGTTTCTCTGCCTTGGAGGTGTGCCCCGAGCCTGTTGTGAGGTGCTTGGGGCAGCTGAGAAATCCATGCAAGAACACAGGCTCCAGGCTCTAACTGTGCAGCGGCCCTTATCCATTGATATGTTTCCCTGTGTGTTTGTGGCTTTGAGTCCCTAGGTTACTTGGGTTTGGTGTCCACACACATTTTTGTCCCTAGGCATTTGACCAAGCAGTGACCAAGGACACCTGCATGGCTGTTGGCTTCCTCCAGCGGGGAGTGGCCAATTTCCGGCTGCAGAGGTGAGAACACGGCAGTATTCCCCGTTCCTTAATAAACGGTTCTTTGTCTCTGCAAACCCAGGCTTGCTCCTACTTCCTCCTGTCTGTCCTCTGGATCCCCTCCAGCCTGGGTGAGGATGCTCTGGTTAGCGCCCCCACCCCCCATGTTTCCTGTCCCTATAAAGATTTACAGTGTTTTCTCAGCATTCCGGTTCTCTCCTTATGTCTCTAGTAGTAAGATCACTGCATTTAGAGTCAATGTGCCAATGTGAAAACCAGGGCTTATCCCAAGATGTGCCTGGCCACCCAGCTCTCTAAGAGGAGGAACGGAGGAGATAATCAGGGCTGCAGGCTCCAGTGCCCAGGAGTGGTGACTGGGGGGAGTGGAATATCTAGTGAGGGACAAGGATTTCAACCACAGATGGAAGTTCAGAGATTAATGAAGGCCTCATAAGGTTAGGGCCTGAGAGGCAGAAAAGGACTGCACAGAACAGTTGGAAGGGTTTGGGGCTGTAGGCATGGTCCCCTGTCAGGCACAGCGATCAGGTGTTCAGGTGGCTAAGCAGAGTTAGACAGTAAACTTCCATTAAGCACGCTCGCCTGGGCTTGAGTACCCACGGCGGTGAGTAAACCGTTCTCCCAGAGCTAACGCGGAGGCTTAGCAACTCCCTTGTAGCTATTGAGAGAGCCCTGATGCCCACAGGCTCCAGGAGGCTGTGTCCGACTTCCAGCTGGCCCTGGCACAGCTGAGGGGCAATGCTGCCATTGACTACACACAACTGGGTCTGGACTTCAAACTGCAAGCCTGGGAGGTGAGTGGGCACTGACTCGCGTGAAGGTTGGACGCCAAGCAGTATTGCGGGGGCTTAGAGGTGCGGTCAGTGGCCCCGCGGTTCATGGATGTTCTAAGGTTCTGCCATGGCCCTACATTGCAATAGGGGGCTATAACGCAGTCTGAGGTCCTGGCTTGTCCTAGGTCTTGTCTTGTGGAGTCTGCCAGGGCTGGTCTCCTTGATGTTGGTGTCGCTGTCATGGTGGGCCACGTAGAAGGAGGCGTTTTGTCCAGCCAAAGACTTTTGGAGCCCTGAATCCCCTCGCTCTTTGATTGCCCAAGGAGGCTGGAGGCAGTGGAGGCAGTGGAGGCAGTGGAGGCAGTGGAGGCAGTGGAGGCAGTGGAGGGAGTGGAGGCAGTGGAGGGAGTGGAGGGAGTGGAGGCGGTGGAGGCGGTGGAGGCAGTGGAGGCAGTGGAGGGAGTGGAGGCAGTGGAGGCAGTGGAGGCAGTGGAGGCAGTGGAGGCAGTGGAGGCAGTGGAGGGGGAGGGAGGGAGGGAGGCAGTGGATGCAGTGGAGGGGAGGGAGGGAGTAGAGGCAGGGATGCAGTGGAGGGGGTGGGAGGCAGTGGAGGGGAGGGAGGCAGTGGAGGGGAGGGAGGCAGTGGAGGCAGTGGAGGCAGTGGAGGCAGTGGAGGGAGTGGAGGCAGTGGAGGCAGTGGATGCAGTGGAGGGAGTGGAGGGAGTAGAGGCAGTGGAGGCAGTGGAGGGGGTGGAGGCAGTGGAGGGAGTGGAGGCAGTGGAGGCAGTGGAGGCAGTGGAGGGAGTGGAGGGAGTGGAGGGAGTGGAGGGAGTGGAGGGAGTGGAGGGAGTGGAGGGAGTGGAGGGAGTGGAGGCAGTGGAGGAGTGGAGGCAGTGGAGGCAGTGGAGGCAGTGGAGGCAGTGGACTCCTCACACTGTGGAGCCAGGCAGCATGGGCTCATGTTGGATAAAAACAGGACGCACTTGAAGACCATGACAAGGTGACAGACAGTTTGGGGGAAGGGGGTTGGCTCAGTATGAACAGCTGGGCCGGAGGAAACAGCAGGAACACAGCCTTAGGAAGAGTAGGTGTGTTTCTCCCCTTGTAGCAAAATTTTAAGTTTGGTATGTGCTTTCCTCTCTGGGTGAAGGGACAGTGGCGTCACAGCATTGTGTCAGTTTATCTGCCTGTCACAGAGGGTGTACGACAGCCTTAACTCTGTCCTCTTTGCCCACGAGAATGCTCTGTTCCATTGCACGTGGGTTGTGAGTGTCCTTGCATTGACAATGGGAAGGAATCTGTAGACATACAGTACTGACTCAGAGGTGGAGGGAGCAGTTAATGGTGGTGGCAGGGTACAGAATTGGGAGGGTGTCAGCTAAGGGAGACTTTGTGAGCCACCGTGGGAGAGTTAGGAACCTAACCCAAGTCTTCAGAAGAGCAACAAGTACTCTCTTTTTTTTTTTTTTTTCTTTTTTTTCCGGAGCTGGGGACCGAACTCAGGGCCTTGTGCTTGCTAGGCAAGTGCTCTACCACTGAGCTAAATCCCCAACCCGCAACAAGTACTCTCAACCACTGAGCCATCTCTCTAGCTTCCCCCTCAACCCCCTCCCCGTGGGAGACACTTTAAAAGGTAAAGGGAGAGGTACTTCTGCTGCTTCAAGCAGAAAAGTCCAAAGCAAAACATGGTCCCCCCAGGACTAAACAGATCCAGGGCATGAGAATTTGTCATCTGAAACCTGAGCTGGTCGGGCAGCGGGTGGCCTGGTAGCATCAGCTGAACATACAGAAGAACCTTCAGCTACTGTAACTGGGGAGCTGGTGTGAGGCACCTGGGGGTCGGCCCCCCGTCATGTCTGTCTGTTGTCCTAGGTCCTATATAACGTGGCATCAGTGCAGTGCCAGGCAGGGCTCTGGACCAAGGCTGCCAATACTCTAGTAGAAGCAATCTCCAAATGGCCAGAGGGAGCCCAAGACACCCTGGAGGCTGCCATGGACAAAGTGCAGGTGAGAGCAGGTTGGTTTGAAGGTAGGTTCTATAGCTCACTCTTTCAAGACTATAAAACATGGCAAGAGGTAGCCTGGGGGCCTCGCACTTCCTGTACCATCACATGTGATGGGAGCCCAGGCAGCCCCTGCTGCGTCAAGGCTCAGGGCTCTTGCAACTGTGGCTAACCTGGTTTACATGTTCCAGAAACGGGTACCACTGCAGCTGCGGCAAGTGCCCAAGGGGGAGGTCTTCCAGCCTCCTCGGCGATACCTGAAACATCTGGAGCCCATGGATTTCCTCGGCAAGGCTAAGGTAAAACACCAGGGTGTTTTCCAGCTCAGGGGCCCAGCTGCCAGAACGTAGCTGTATCCTGCTCATGGTGTGCTGGCGCCGGCACTGGACATCTCGTGTGTCTACAAGGACAGTTGAGTGTAATCTAGGCCACTTGAAAGTCAGAAGGTAGAAAGTGGACACAAGGCTCCTAGGGTTGGGGAGGGGACTCACACACGAGGCTGCAGACTGGAGGCGGAACTTATCAGAAGTCAGTTCAAGGAGGGTTCAGGCCTTTTGATGGGAATCCCTGGTTGGTCCCTCCTTACCCCATACTCTTCTCCCAGAGCTTGCCAGTGTCTGCCTCTTCTTCACATGTGTCTGTTTCCATACCTTTGCATAAATAGCAAGGTCCCAGAGTGGGTGGCCAGCCTAGGCTACATCAGCCCCCTAAACCACAGGCCTCCAAATATAAGACTCAAGAAAACAGGCACTAGCAGTATCACCAAGAATGGCCATTTGGCTTTGCAGTGATGACCCCTGGGCTGGCCACACACCTATGGTCACTTGCGCTGGACCTGCCAACACTATGTGACCGTGAGCAGATGCCTGAGGTACACACTGCTTGTGAGTGTGCCCAGAAGCAAACTCAGTACAGGTGGAGAGGGGAGCGTGTTTGTCCACTCATCAGCGTCCATGAGCACAGCAGGAGACGGTTACAAGAAACGAAAAATATGGAGAACAAGCTATACTAAATTAAGTTGATATTATTAGCACAACTTTCTCTTGGTCATACGTTTGGGTTATTTTGTTTTGTTTTAGCTGTAGTTTTAGCAGGCTTGGGCTAGGGTGTATGTAGCCCACACCCTGCAAAGTAAAGCCAGAGAGGTGCTGGGAACTGGGGACCTGGAGGAGCAGACGAGTGGGGCCCTAATCCAGCTGTCTTCTTGTGCCCACTAGGTGGTGGCTTCTGTCATTCCTGATGACCACAACTCAGACGTCCAGCCTCAGCAGGTAGATGTGTAGGCATCAAGCAGACCCAGGCCTAACTTTGCTTGGTTTTGCAGAAACAAGGTTTAGGTGGAATGGGCCAAGGGCTTGAGCCCCATGGTGGAAAGCTTTGAGAATCAGGGTACTCTCCTCCTGTGGCCCGAAACCTAAACCTTCCAAGAGCTGGCACCCATCACCTTCCTACTCTCCTCGAGACACATCTCTGGGCAGGCAGGGATGGCTGGTCACTCTCCTGTATTCACTGCTATTGGCCAAAGACTAAGCCTGAGCTGAGAGAGCAAGCAGACTCCTTAGAACCAGGCCATGGCTATGGCAAGAGTCAGCCATACCAGGCATGGGGCTGGTAGGGCCCCTCACTGGCACACATTCAAACCTACCACAGGGACCAGAGGGTGGCTGTTAACAGGAAATCGGCGCCTCTGTTGGACATGCGGTGATCAAATCACTTGATAGCCTGGGGAAAGACAGGTCAGAAGGACCAAACAATGCCTTCCTTCCTGGCCATTGGAAACCTTCAGAGCCCTTGTGAAGAGGAGTTAGGCAGGAACCCTTGCTTCGCTACAGCAGCCCCATGTGCCAGTGGTGAGCACTTTGAAGAGGTTTGATAGGGGCTTATTACAAGTCACGGGACAGTCAGTTCCAGTTGATCCAGTCTTTAGTTCATGCCAATCCAACAGTGCAATGTCCTTTTTTTTTTTTTTTTTTGGGGCTGGGAACCGAACCCAGGGCCTTTTGTTTGCTAGGCAAGCCCTCTACCGCTGGGCTAAATCCCCAACCCCCAGTGCAATGTCCTTATGAGCAATTATACCCTCACAGCTATGCTCAAAATCCCCAGGGACTTCTGCATCTGCCAGCTCCTGTCCTGGGCTGTAAGCTTCATAAGAGTCACACGGTACATTTCCATAGTGTTTCTTTAAGACTAGTTCACAAGCCACATTCATGAGTGTCCCACAGAGGGTTAAGGTCCCCACCTCCTCTCTAACTCAGGGCATCCTAGGCTGGGCACCTCCTAAGACTCTATCCTGAGCCTCTCAGGATCAATGGAGAAGCCAGCATTGAGATTGGGGGATTGATAGAAGACCCAGGAAGTTGCTGACTCACCTGGGCAGAAAAAGATGCTGGGCAACCTGTGGACTCTAGACCTGCGGAGACTCAGCCCTGTCCCAAGGTGTGCCTATGGTCTGGGCCTCCCATGAATTTCCAGAGAAGTTTGGCTAATGACTTCTTGCTGACTGCTGGCCAAACTCCCAGACTATATCTTTAAACACTGACTGTGCTAGGTCAGAGCTCAGAGAGTTTCTCTCTTAAGTCCAGATCCACCATCTCAAGACCCCTGTACTCTAGGTCCCAGCCTCAGGCAACACACACACACACACACACACACACACACACACACACACACACACACACGTTTATACAAATCCAACAAAGGTAAAACTCCACCAGGGAATGTCTAGGAAACACCACCAAACCACAAACAATGGAAAGGCGTCCTTTAACAAGGGCACTCACCAGTACTAGAGAGTAACCAGGTTACCAACTCAAGTGTGGGCTGAGGACTCCAGAGGAGGGAACAGAGAAGAAGGCTATGCACATTTATTCTACTCGATTCATGGTACAGATCTATGTAGACAGAATACAAGAGGCCATGCTTGGAGCCCTCCCGAGTGTAAAGGCTGAAGTGTGAGTTACAAACTTCTGAGGAAAAGGTTAACTCTATTGAAACTTGGCAAAGTGTCTTACCTGGTCTATACTTTACCCTTATCCACAACAGGCTTGTGTAGCTTCTTCATATACAGAGTAGGCTCTCAACATCCTGTTAAACATGCTTTTAAGTGGAAGGGTGTAGCCCCTATGGTACCTGAAGGAATCTTGGCAATCTAAACAGTAAAAACCCTGGCAGGTGTTCAAATTGTGCGTAAATGACTTTTGAACAATGTGTACACAAATAGTTTTGTTTAGTGTAATATGTAACAAAACCAACTAAACAAAATGTGTCATGATGGCTGCAGGTGGCATGAGTGAGGACCCACACTTGTACAGTCCCTCTAACTGCTGTCAATCTTTGCAGAGGTCCCAGGTGGAGCAAGCCGGCCTCCAGTCGTCCTCATCCGTGTGTAAGAGGGTCCTGAGCACAAGGGGTAGGGAGCTCTTCTTCAGGAGAGCTGGCTCACTTGTCCCTTAAGGGAAGTTTAGGGCAGGGGCCAGCTACTTGCCAGCCCTTCCTCTACTTCAAAGTGTCTCCTTTATGAAAAGGTGGTCACATGAGCCCTGGCCTATGGGACAGTTTGCTGGCATCTGGAGGGCCTGTCCCAGGCCCCTCTGAAGATTCCTCTAGTGCTGAGGTAAGAGCTGTCCTGCTCTCCAGTCTCTCCTCATCAGCCACTTAAATCAAGGAAGGCCATTCCTCAGATTCTCCTTGACCTTTCAGCCCAGTCTCTACTCTGATTCCTTGAGTCCAAAAACAAACCTGCCTTCAAAGGCTAAGCAGTCCTGTTTCTGTCCTCAGGGAACAGCTACAAAGGACCCTGAATCCTTGGTGACTGTCACTGTGCAGTGCCACTTTACTGTGCCCCTGAAGGTCCCGAGAGGAACTGGCCTGTCCAGTTTTCGGACACTACTGTCTCAAGCTCTCCTTCAGCAGACCCAGAAGGGGCAGTTCAGGTAAGTCAGAAAGCTGTGCATGGGGACTCTAAGCTACAGAAGGAAAGGATAGGTCTGAGCTACGAGGAAGCGAGGGTTCTTCTGAACTGGAGAGAAGGCTTTTTATTATTGTTTTGCTCTGAAGCGGTCACTTTTCAGACTCAGGATGGGACGAAAGCTAAGCCTCCTTAGCTCTATGTTAAGAATCTGGACAGCCTGGAAGTAAATAAAGGCCAGCCGGGAATGGTGGAGAGCCCCAGAAGTTAATGTCCTTTAGGGACAGACCAGGCACTAGGTACTCACCCTGCACACTGGAGCTCACCCTCAGGACCCTCTGTGCAGCTACAAAGCCCGAGGAGAGGACAGAGGCTGGATCCCCATCTCCACGGAGGACTCACTGCAGAGTGTATGGAGGAATGTGGCCGTGAGCCCAAGAGGCTTGCAGCTCCAGTGCCGGGTGAGCCAAGGGGAGAGACTGGGAGCCAAGGGGAGAGACTGGTGCCTGCGGTGGGCAGCCCAGGCAGTTGGAAGGGAAGCCCCTCACGTGCACTGCCCCTGCAGCCCACTCTTCTATTACAGGGGGCCTGGGGCCGGCCAGTCCTCTACCAAGTGGTAGCTCAGTACGACTATCGTGCCCAAAGGCCGGAGGACTTGGACTTCCGCCAAGGGGACATGGTGGATGTTCTGTGTGAAGGTAGAAGGCTGCCCTTTCTCCACACTGCTGGCTTGCTCAGGCCTGGTGGGGGCTCTGCTCTCTAGGGCTCAGTCTTTTCTGTAGGCAGACACGGTACCCAACATGTCTCCACAGTGGACGAAGCATGGCTGGAGGGACACCGAGATGGCCGTGTTGGTATTTTCCCCAAGTGCTTTGTAGTCCCAGCTGCCACCTGCGTGGAAGCCCTGCCTGTACCTGAACCCCAGCCAGGAGAACAGCACTAGCAATAAATACCGTGACAAAACCAGCTTTAATTTAAACAAACAAACAAAACTATCCCCCTCGTCCTGATTTGATCTATGTTCTGGGATTGATGATAAGGGCTCTGTGAGGAAGCTGGGCTGGCCTCAGGCCTGGACTCTGACTCTCTGGTCTAGTCTGATATAGTGGGGAAGCAAGGAGTCTCTGCTGGGCTGGACACAGCCTTCTGAGGTAGTCCTATTCCCACAGCTGCCTCTCGTGTTTCTATCCCTGGGGCAACTAACAGTCCCCATGGCCAGTGCCGCCCTGAGGGCACAGAGGAGTCAGCACTGTCAGCAAGTGGCTCTCCTGGCCTGCTGAGCAGACTGGAGCCCTCAAGTGTCAGGGGCTCATGAGGGCAGGCGTCTAGGATGTGCTCAGAAGGTCCTGTGGTGACAACACAAACAGCCGTGTTGTCACCATCGACTGTTTCTGCTTTAGACATCGCCATCAGCTTTGTTTCTACCTAGTCCTGGGTCCAGAAGAGCTGGACTGCAGCTGCCCCAAGAATGGCCACGAGGGTCAGCACTGCAAACACTACTCCAGCTATCCAGATGCTGTAGCTCTGAGCCCGCCACTGGGTCAGCGCCTCAGCTGGGATCATGCCCGTCAGGTTCAGCATGAAGCCCAGTGTCCAGCCAATGTCCGTGCCGCCTGCCTGTGAGACACATGGCTCTTCAGGGATGCTGGGTGGCTGTCCTGGGCCCTATCCCATCCTTACCCTGATCCAGACATGCAAGGCTCTTAGGGCAGTCACCTGCTTCTGGAACTGGATGTTGGGCCAGGTCTCCTCACTGAATTTGTAGCCCTCCAGCAGCAACACAAGGATGTATAGGCCTGAGGCACAGTAGTCCCGTAGCCAGCGCTCCTGCCCAGGGTAGCTGTCTTCCACCTTGGGTTCCAGAAGTCGATGAGTGAGTGAGGTTCCATGACCTTGTGGCACCTCCCCCAACCCCCCTGCTATGGTGGGACCTCCATCCATCCATCCATCCATCCATCCATCCACCCATCCATCCATCCATCCACCCATCCATCCATCCATCCATCCATCCACCCACCATCCACCATCCACCCATCCATCCATCCATCTATCCATCCATCCATCCACCCATCCATCCATCCACCCATCCATCCATACCCATCCACCGATCCATCCACCCATCCATCCACCCATCCATCCATCCATCCATCCATCCACCCACCTATCCATCCAACCACCTATCCTCCCATCCATCCATCCATCCACCCATCCATCCACCATCCATCCATCCATCCATCCATCCATCCATCCATCCATCCATCCATCCATCCACCCATCCATCCATCCACCCATCCATCCACCCAACCATCCATCCACCCAACCATCCATCCATCCATCCATCCATCCATCCATCCATCCACCCATCCATCCATCCACCCATCCATCCATCCATCCACCCATCCATCCATCCATCCATCCACCCATCCATCCACCCATCCATCCATCCACCCATCCATCCACCCATCCATCCATCCATCCACCCATCCATCCATCCATCCACCCACCCATCCATCCATCCATCCAGTCTCCAGATAGCAGTATTTCAGAAAGCTCTTCTGCAAATCCCTGTGGAGACCACCCTCCAGCTAGGAGGGGGCTGGAGCATTCGACCTCATAACAACCAGAGGCTGATATCATCAGTGCCCTGGATCTTTTTCTACACAGAAGCAGGCAATGTTCCCTGTGACTGTGCTCTCTTCCCCAACCCAGCTACCTGAAGGGGACTTTATCACAAATCTCTGTCCTCCAGGAAAACCCCACAAACCCCCAGAGGCTCCGCTTGCCCATGGAGGCAGGGCTAGGTACCCAGGGTCACCCACCAGTCTCCAGGGTTTCTGACAGAACTTCCAGATAGTGTCATTGACGATGTTCAGTGGCTGCCTGGAGGTGAGGTTCAGGAACTCGAAGGTGTAGTAAAAGTTGGAAAATGCCTGGGGGGGGGGGGGGGGGGAGGAGAGAAGGCTGTGCAAGCCTGAAGGAGGCCTGCAATACAACACTTTAGTCAGGTGTCCCGCAGGTGCTGGAGGACCTAAGAGCCAGCCAGGGCACCTCCTGTTCAACCTGTCCTTAGGGCCCCTGGCTCCAGAAAGAAGCTAGAATGTGAGAAACCATGCTTACATAGAACTGGCCATGCACGGGAGGCTGGTAGACTCCATTGAAAGCACAATCCTCTTGGCCCTTACAGCTGGAGAAGTTGAAAAGACCCCGGAGGGCTGCCACACAGTTCCCAGGGTTGCCTATCCCTTCAACCGTGAGGTTCTGGGTGTAGTTCAGGGAATCTGGAGTGTGGACGCAGGGTGAATCATACAAGGAAGCCAGTGACAGTGTGGCCTGGTAGCCACTGTGGTAGCATGGGTGTCTGACCCGGGCTACCTGGCTGCTCTGCAGAGAGAAGAACGGCATTAGCGCTAAGCTCTGGTCCACCCCTCTGCTCTACCCCACACCATCCTACCTCTCTAGGCTTTTAAATACCAGCCTGACCTGTACCAGTTCAGCCAGGAGCCTTCTTAGGATCTGGTCCCGCCCAAAGCAGAGGTAGCTGTGAGTGTAGATACTGTAATTGGCTCCGTACAGGTGGAAGGTAACCTGGGTGCTCTGGTCCAGGATGGGGCCCTGAGGCACAAAGCTGATCTGCGTGGAGGCCCCGCCAAGGTCCAGAGCACCAACTAGCGTCCCATCTTCAGGCAGGATCCATTGTCCAGACGAATACTGACCACAGAGGAAGTGCTTAGCTCGCCCAGCAGCCACACTGGCCCCAGCTGCTGGCCAGCCGCCCCCAGGCCTGTTGGACCGACCCCTCACCCTTAGGCTACCCCTGCACCTTCAGGAGCATTCCCAGGACATAGTTGACAGTGATCCAACCAAAGGCACCTTCATCCTGCCCAGCCAGGATCCTGGCTCCCCAAAAATCCACCGGAGCCCTGCTCAGTGTCTGGGAGACTGCAGCTAGGATGTCTTGAGCCTGAGAGCTGTTCTTCTGGCTGGGCAGAAAGGATCACGGCTGGAGGAAAGCCTCACCCCCATGTCCACTGCACTTAGTTCAACCCAGGGTGCCCAAGCCTGGCCTTCGGGAGTGACCCTAACAGTTGCAGCCTGACTGTGTCACCTGAGCAGCCTCATTCCTGCTGTGGCCCCCAGGAATGTGGGCGTCACTGGATGCTGGGTCTGTGGGATCAGTGCCAGCGCCTCCTGCAGGCAGCTCTTCAGGCTCTCCCCAGCCTGTGTCGGGTCAGAGGTATAGGAAGAGATTCCGGGTCCTGAAACACAGCGCCCTAAGTAAAGGCTCTAAATCTAAAGGTTCAGATGGATGGCAGCCACCAGAGATGTCGGAAACCTGTGAATGGGACCTTTGTTGGGAGAAGAATGTTCCCAAGTTAAATTAAGGGGTTTTGAATGGGACACGATGGTGCTTGTCTATAACCACAGCATGCGGGAGGTTGAGGCAGGGGAGTGAGGATTTAAGGTTAACCTGGGATACACAGCAAGACTGTGACTGAAACAACGAAGGAGACCAATAGGTGAAGCTAGTTTGGTTGCATAGCGGACTCCAAGTCCAGTGACGACAATTCTTACAGGGAAAGATGGGAAAACCTGAGTTTCTCCCACTCCGGGGCTTCTGAAGAGTGTGGCTCTGCCACCTTTGGGCTCAGGTTTTAGTCTCTAGAATTGAGAGGAACCCCAGGAAGTACACCCAGGGCTTAGCACCTGGCAGCCCCTGTCCTCAGTGCTGTGTAGACCTAGTGGGAAGCTCCAAGATGCCAGAGAGGGACCTGGTTGGAGGGCAGACCTGGGACCAGATGAGGGAACGTTAGCCCCAGGCCCTGGAAGAGTGCAGGGTCTGAGATCCGTGCGTGGATTCTCCTCAGAGCCAGACCAACTGTGCGACCCTGTGTCCCATTCAACACTCTAAGCCCTTTTCTTTCAGGTTGATGTGCTTTCCTGAGGACTAGAAATGTAGCTCCCACCTGTCACCCGTGGTGTCTCACACTGGGCTTCCTGTTATCTATCACCTGGGAGTCCAAGCCAGGCAGCAGTGACCTGCCCTAGGGCTGTCCACTGACCTTCTACCTGGCAAGTCAGGGCCTGGCTGACCACTCCTGTGTCCTTCTCCTTGTTTGCTGGCCACTGGTACACAAACAGGGATGTGTGGGAGGAGCCGGCGTCAAACAGGATCCCAAACTAGGGACAACACGGGCAGAAAGATATTGAGGCCAACATACATTCTGGTCACCCAGCGCAACATCCTCGTTAGTTCCCTGAGCCAAACCTTGGTGTCTGCAGGCAGGAGAACATTGGTTGCTTTCACCAGGATGAGGATGAGCATGGTGAGGCCAGAAGCTGCTGCAACTCCCAACAGGACCATGAAGACCCGTTCCTTCCAGGAAAGTCTCATGGTGGGAGGGGCTGAGCTGCAAGGGTCAGGTGGGCAGCAGTGGACTCTCAGACCCCACCTGCTGTCCCAAGCCCCGCCTTATAGAGGAAGGGTCTTAAATGTCCCAACCTTCCTCAGATGATGTCAAATCTGCCACAGTAAAAAACTGGCCACCAACAGTTTGCTGAGTCCAACTGGGCAAGCCCAATATTCTTACAGAGGTTGGGGGCCAATACAGGGGGTACTGACTGAGGACACAGCCCCGTGGAGCCAGGACAGCCATCTCTAGTGCCACTATCAAGAGCTAATGGAATCCCTCCCCTTAGGTAGGCCCCGCCCTCCCTCTCCCTCTGGGACCTTGCTTTCTTGACTCCCCAGGAAGAGTCCCAGCTCTGGACTGAACTCAGAACTTCAAACCAGGGTCTCCCAGCGCAGGTCTCTCTGGGAGCCTTAGGACCATGCCACGTGAAGTTCAGAGGCCAGGCGTGGGTTCCTCCAGAGGCCAGTTAGCTCTATTTTTAACAAAGACATTTGTTTCTTCTTGAAATTCTAAACCTGGATTTCTCTAATGGAGATCTGATAGATTTTAGCTGACCCCAGATGAACCTGGGCAGCTGACTGACCACGGAATGCTACTCTCCACGATGCTCAAGATGTCTATACCTTGATCTTTTTTTGGAGCCCAGCAGGGGTTCTATGTCCTGACCTACTCCAGCCTCCAAGCTTCTGGTTAGCTCTGCTTTGGAGCAAGCCTCACAATGGATGTTGTTGCCTATTGAACTAGGCAAAGCCATGGTGTTCCCTGAACCTCCAAGCACTTTGAAATTCTGTGACTTGGAATCTCATGGCATATCCCCCAAGAGTGGAGACACTCCCAGTGTTCAAGAATGACGGGGGTTAGGACTCCCGGGAGCAGGCTAAGTGGGGCAAGAGCTAATCTGAAGGAAGGGGAACTGAGGAAAGTGGGCAAACGCCCGCCCCGAGCCTGAGCAGTAACTGGAGCCAGCACCCTAGAGCACAGGGACAAGTGGCTCCCAGATAGGAACCAAGAGAACACAGACCCCACCTCGGGACCGCAGCACCTGAGACTGAGCAGTTGTATAAAAAGGGACAAGGCAGGCTCCCCTCACCCAGGACAAACAGTTCCCTCCCCCCCAGGACAGGCAGTCCCCTACCAGAGCCAGCCCACAGACCAGGACAGCCCATGGGGTCCTCACCTGCGCTGGATGCCAGCTTTCAAGGGTAGCTGGAGGAAGTTCTGCTTCTGCCCTCCACACCCTGTCTCCACACCCTGTCTCCACCCACTTGAACCTGGGGCAGTGGGGGGCGGAGCGGGCTGCTCTCCAGCTGCCGCTTGGGCCAAACACCTACTAATTTCACTCTGCCTCACCGATCCGATCCTGGGGTTACATTTTGCTTCTGGAGGGAGGAAGAGTGGCGTCCCCTGTTCTCAGGATGGACTTTAGAACTGACCTGGGAATGACAGAGAAGACAGGACTGGAGTCACCCTCCCTGTTACTGTGGACCTTGTCCTCTGTTCTCCTCACTTGGGCCAGGCCAGACATGGTCAGGGAACAGTTGCCTGAGGCTACGAACGGGTGCTGCAGAGCTGATGTAGGTGGGCCAAGGGAAGCCACTCTCCTTCAGACCTGCTGGGTTCTTAAAACATAAGTTACTGGGTAAAACTCGGCTGACTATAGGTAGAATTGTTTACCTAGCATGCAAGAAGTCCTGTGTTCAAGCCCTGGTACCACATGGAACCAGATGTGGGGCGTGGAGCTGGAGAAATAATAGTTCAGTGGGTGAAGAACTTGCTGCATGAGCGAGCGTGAGGACCTGGGTTCAAAGGCACTGACAGGAAAGCTAAGGTACGGTGGCACATGTCTGTAATCCCAGAATTGTGCACAGGGTTGGGGCAGAAGCAGGTGAATCTCAAGATCTTACTGACTAACCAGTCCCACTGAACTTCAGGTTCATGAAAGCCTCAGTCTCAATTAGATGATAGTAGATAAAGGGGTAGATAGTAGATAGGCAGATGGTAGATGATTATATATAGGTATAGCCATGGTAGATATATGATAGATACATAGATGATTTAGAGATAGAGGTGATAGATAGTAAACAGATAATAGACAGACAGGCAGACGGACAGACAGAGATGGTGTCCTTGGTAGGGCTTCTATTACTGTGAAAAAACATCATAAGCAAAACGAGCTTGGGGAGGAAAGGGCTTGTTTTGCTTACACTTCAAGGTAACAGCTCATCACTGAGGGAAGCAGGGCAGGAACTCCAGCCGGACAGGAGCTTGGAGGCAGAGGCTGTGGAGGGTGCTGCTTACCGCCTTGCTCTTCCCTGTCTGGCCTGCCTTCTTATACAACCCAGGATCACCAGCCCAGGGGTGACACCATCCACAGTGAGCTGGCCCTCCCACATCCATCATTAATCCAGAAAATGTTCTACGGGTTTGCCTAGAGGCCAATCTGGTGGGGACATTTTCTCAGTTGAGGTTCTCTCTCCCAAAATGACTCTGGTTTGTGTCAAATTGACATAAAAACTAGCCAGCACAATGAACTCTGCTTTAGAGCAACCCTCACAATGGATGGTGCTGCCTTCTGTTTTTTTTTTTTTTTTTTTTTTTTTTTTTTTTAAATTTTTTGATATTAATTTCTTTTATTTATATGAGTACATTGTAGCTGTCTTCAGACACACCAGAAGAGGGCATCAGCTCTCATTACAGATGGTTATGAGCCACCATGTGGTTGCTGGGATTTGAACTAAGGACCTCTGGAAGAGCAGTCAGTGCTCTCAACCACTGAGCCACCTCTCCAGCCCCCATGGTGCTGCCTTCTGAACTAGTCAAAGCCAGGGTGTTCCCTAGGCCTTCAAGCACTTTCAAATTCTGTGACTTTGTATCCCATAGCATACCCCACAAGAATGAAGACACTCCCAGTGTTTCATGAATGACTCAAAAAGCACAGGGGTAAGTGGGTCACAGGTTGGAACCAAGAAAACCCAGATCCCACCTCAGGAATGTAGCACCTGACAAACCTGAGACACAAATGCATCACTGTTAAAGCATACTTTCTAGTTCATCCCAATATCTCATAATGCTAATAACATCACAGTAAAAAGTATTTCAATGTTTAAAAGTCGCATGGCCTTTAAAAATTCAAACACTTCAAAGTTCAGCCTCTTTAGAATATATATATAAAAGTTTCTCTAAAATTCCAAAGTCTTGTAACTGTGAATTGCTGTAAAATAAAAAACGAGTAGATACTTTCTTATTCCAAGACAGAACCAGTGCAATTACAGTAAAATTAAACCCAAACCCAAAATTTAAAAAGTTTGGTGCTTGATGTTTAGGACCCACACTAAGGCTCTGCAGGACCCGGCAGTGGGCACCACTGTTCATGCCCGCCACCTGCAGCACACACGGCTTGGCTCAGATGAGCTCCCCTGTGTGGCCTCTGCTGTCCTCGGCGGTCATCCACGGTCCTGGCACCCTATAAACACCAGGGGCTCTGCAACTGGGCTGCATCTTTTCCAGTAACCTCTCCTAGGCTCTCCTCAGGGGTTCTGACCCTGTCACACAGTCATGATCCTCGACTTCTCTCCACGAACCCTCCAGTCCTCGGGTTTATGCGACCTAGGATACACCTTCACCAATGGCCTCCCCTGCCATCTCTTTGGAACTTTAGCCCTGCCACTCAGTGCCAAGTGTCACCTGCTCTCCGTGATCCCTTCTTGCCTTCAAAACCAGCACCACCTATAGGACTCTTACAAAATCAATTTTTTGTTTTGTTGGGGTCCAGGAATGGCCTCACAAGCAGCATGAAGGCTAATGTCAGTCAGACAGGAATAGTTCACTGGGCATGATCGATCAGGGCCACAATCCAGATTCTGGAACTGAACAGTGACCCTGAGTTAAGGTCCTTTTTAAAGGACTTTATAAGCAGGACTTATGAACAGGGTTTTAAAACCTGAGATCTACAAACATTTGTGTCAAATTATTCAGCCAATCATGACTTAGGGATAAGGGATTTCCTTAGGAAAAGTCTTTGTTGTATGCTTGTCCTGCTCCCATTGGTTGGGGTATTCACTGTGGCTGGCGACCTGCATTGTCTAGTGTTCATGTCCTAACTTGTCAACCAGGGTGTCAGTTACTCGAGTCCATGTCTCTTTCTGCTGGGTCACTTCCCAGGGAGGTCTTGGGAGCTTAAACTTTACCATTGGCTCAAAGCAGACGTCTTGTTCCAAGTAGTTTCTTATATTGGTGCAGGTGTCTTTTATGCTGGGGTCCATCCCAGGGGCAGTGTGTAAATGCAAATACCATAAAACTATACACACAGACACAGGAAGTGCTGCCGGGTGGTTGGTTCAGATCCAAGCTTACTGTGGCTAATTATGCAAAGCAGTTCTACTGACTTCTATTGTGATCCCAAGGCTACAGAATATAACAGAATATATAATCAACTTGGGTGTGAGAAAGATTCCTAGTAACAGCAGAACCAACGTATGAGAAAGTTTCCTTATAATATTAGTAACAACAAAATGACAGGCTAGCCAGGTAACAGTTACCTAGGCCTTAACACTCCATCTAGGCCTTAATTTTTACCTAGGCCTTAACACTGTATTTATTTATATTAAAATAATTATTTGCTTATTATATATAATAATATAATTTTGTTATATATTTATTTTAGTGCTCTATCTACATATATACTTGCATGCCAGAAGAGGGCATCAGATCTTATGACAATAGATGGTCATAGGCCATGTGGTTGCTGGGAATTGAACTCAGGACCTCTGTAAGAGCACCCAGTACACTTAACCACTAACCACTAAACCATCTTTATAACCCCCATTTTCTTCCTCCCCTCCTCTCCCCTCCCCTCCCCTCCCTCCTCTCCCTCCCTCCCTCCCTCCCTCCTTCCTTCCTTCCTTCCTTCCTTCCTTCCTTCCTTCTTTTCTTCCCTTTCTTTTTTTGAGACAGAGTTTCTCTGTGTTGCCCCAACTGTCCTGAAACTCGCTCTGTAGACCAGGCTGGCCTCGAACTCCGAGAGCCTCCGCCTCCTGAGTGCTGGAATTAAAAGCATGCGCCACCATCACCTGTCTTTACAATATCATATTTGGCTGCCAGCAGAAGGTAGCCTTGGCTGCCTCTGGACCAGAGCGTCTCTCCGCTGACCCCGAGGAAACACTTCCCAGGAGATTCTGCCTCACTGATGCTGGTCTCTTTTTGTTTGTTTGTTTGATTGGTCATTGTTTGTTGTTTGCTTTGAGACAGTGATGTGGAAACTTAAGTATGTCGGTTGTGTTGGATGGTGTTTTGCTGGGGCAAACGCATGAAGGATCATTTCGCTGAAGCAGACACAGGTGAAAGAACACTCTGCTATGTGGAAGGATCCGTGATGGAGAATCTTTGCTAATGACATACATATATTGGTCTGCCTTACATTCTGTAGTTGAGTTCCATTTGTCAGGACTCCACAGAGAGAGAGAGAGAGAGAGAGAGAGAGAGAGAGAGAGAGAGAGAGAGAGAGAGAGAGAGAGAGAGAGAGAGAGCTGCTTCCTCAGACTCGGGCTGAGTGGCAGAGTGATGTCGGCTGAGACAGACAGGTGATGTTTAGAGGGGTATAAAAGACTTCTGTGACAGAAGCTGGGCTTGGCTCGCTGGTAGAGCTAACTGTGCAACACTCTTTGGTCTCATGTCCTCGGTGATCTTTGCTTCACCAAGAGAGGCACAGCCAAGAACTTCTCCAGGCATTCCTGGTGGTCCTGGTCCCTCCTGCTGACTCATCCTGATTCATCTGCGACCTAGCTGCTGTCTCTAGTGCCATCCCGACTCTCCCAAACTGGACTGCTGGTGTATCCGTGGAGTGTTTGTGAGTGGATCAGGCCGCCACTGCTGACCTGTGAACTGAACTGCTAATTTTCTGACAACACAGGTAGGAGTTACTCCAAAAAAAACCTTTCTTTTTTTTTTTTTAAGATTTATTTATTTTATGTATATGTATACACAGTCACTATCTCCAGACACACCAGAAGAGGGCGTCAGATCCCATTACAGATGGTTGTGAGCCACCATGTGGTTGCTGGGAATTGAACTCAGGACCTCTGGAAGAGCAGTCGGTGCTCTTAACCACTGAGCCATCTCTCAGCCCCCCAAAAAAAACCTTTCTAAAGAGGTCCACTTTCTTCCCCTATATCCTTTCTTTCCTGGTACCTCTGGTGGGTGGTGGACTAGAAGGGAGATTAACGAAATTAAGAACCATCATTAAAATAGGCTTTGAAAAAAATAAAGTTTCGATTCAGGGTTTCTCTGTGTAGCCCTGGCTGTCCTGGAACCCGCTCTGTAGCAAGCTGGCACCTTAGTGGCTCTTAATTCAAAGTATCATGTGAATGGTCCTGGTAAATCTATGAGGGACTCTCAAACTTCCCGATTAAATTTTACATGGCGGGCTTCCACTGTCTAAATATCTCTCCACACTCTTATCTTCCAAGCTCATGAAGAACAATCCATGGAGCCGTAAGCACTCATCGGTCTTTTCTTCCCAAAGTTCAGATGCCTCCCCGGGCACATGCCCAGCACCTCCTTCCCGGCGCCACTTTCTCTCTAGTTCCTCAAGGCTTCTGCTGCTGTGATAGAGCAGCATGACCAAAAACAACTTGACGAAAGAGTTTATTTCCCTCACACTTCCCACAACAGTCCGTAGCTAGGGGAGTCGGGGAAGGAACTCAAGCAGGGCAGGAATCCAGAGGCAGGATGGATGCGGGGGCCAAGGAGGGGTGCTGCTTCCTAGCTCCACTGCTTGCTCAGCCTTCCTTCTTATAGCGTCCAGGGGTGTCACTGCCCATAGGATCTGGGCCCTCCCACATCATTCATCAGTCACGGGCTGGCCAACCAGGGCGGGCTTGTCCAGGAGCCAGCCAACCAGGGCGGGCTTGTCCAGGAGCCAGCCAACCAGGGCGGGCTTGTCCAGGAGCCAGCCAACCAGGCCGGGCTTGTCCACGAGCCAGCCAACCAGGGCGGGCTTGTCCACGAACCAGCTAACCAGGGCAGGCTCGGGATATTTTCTCAAATGAGGTGACTTCTTTCAAAATAAACTCTAGGTTGAACGTTGATATAAGCCCAGCCGGCAACGACTGCAAATATAGACAATATTAGAAGAAGAGACACAGGCTGGAGAGATGGCTCAGCGGTTAAGAGCACTGACTGGTCTTCCAGAGGTCCTGAGTTCAAATCCCAGCAACCACATGGTGCCTCACAATCATCTGTAATGAGATCTGATGCCCTCTTCTGCTGTCTGAAGACAGCTATAATGTACTCATATACATAAACTAAATAAATAATTCTTTAAAAAAAGATATTGTGTGGATTTCAGTTGCATTTTCCTTAGGATTGAGATGTTGAGCATCTGTTCGTGGGCCTACTGCATTTATCACAACGCTTGGGTTAATTGTCCTCTTGTTTGAGCTTTAATTCAAGTACTTACTTTAATACTGTTTAGAGGATCCTACATAGTCTTGATACAGGTTCTTGGATAAGTGACTTTATATTATTTTCTCCCAGAGTGTTAGTGTTCTGTTCTGACAAGAGTAAGTTAAGGGATCAGTTTATTTGGTTTGTAGTTCATGTTGGAGAAGTCAGAGGACCAGGAACCCGAGGCGGCTGGTAACACTGTATCTGAACTGGGGAAGTAGAAGCAGGGGCCAGGCAGGGTGGCATAGCCTTTATCCTGGCACTCAGGAGAAACGGAGATAAGCCTCATCTGCATTGTGAATTCTATGTGGTGAGATCCTGTTTTTAAAAGAAGAGGAGGAAGCCAGGTGGCGGTGGCACACACCTTTAATCCCAGCACTGGGGAGGCAGAGCCAGGCAGATCTCTGAGTCTGAGGCCAGCCTGGTCTACAGAGTGAGTTCCAGGACGGCTGGGGCTACACAGAGGAAAACAACACAATCTCCTCTAACTTTGGCTTCAAGGCTCAATGCCCTCTTGTGGTCACTAGCATCTGCCAGGGTTTAAAGGGAAGTGAGAGAGAACACAAAAGTGGACTCTGGGCTGCGTCACACCAGAAAACTTGTCTGAGCTCAGGACACCCATAAAAAGGAAATTGTGTTGGTAGAAAGAGCCTCACCAGAACATGGCCCAAGAATGGACTTGTCTGAGACTTCCCAGCACTTGTGAGAGAACTCCAAGAAAACAAGTCTTGGATATCAGTTTCCTCAAAACCCAGACTAATTCCTAGAATGTGTCTTCATGCCCCTCCCAGGTGTAACAGACAGGAGTGCTGCGTCTATGGGAAGACATTTTGCCATGTGTGGCTTGTCCTGGTGGTTGCTTGTAGCCTGAACTCATGAGAACTCTCATATAAGCTTTCTTAACCCTCAGAGCAGAAATCATCTGGGGCTCTTAAAGTCTGCTACTGCATGATCCTGTCGTTCACCTCATTTATGGACTCCATTCTCCTACCACCGCCAGAACAGTGACAGTATCTCTAAGATGTATGGTCCTCCAGGAGATGGCCAGCATGTCAGGGAGGATGGCTGGGGGAAACTAGGAATCTGGTGGGTTGGTACGAGGAAGCCATCGGTCCCTAAAGGGAGCAGTAGAGTAACTGACTTAGACCAGGTTCTGGGCCCTGAAGAGCTTGTTCGAGTCGATCTGGAATCCACAGGTCTCCATGTGAGTATGGTTGGGACACACAAGTTATCCTAGGGAGCTGCCAGCTAGGAAGACTCAATAGAAGCCATTGAGAAGCCAGCTTCCAAGAAAGGGGTCCCTGTTTCTACCTGTGGATGCTTCGCCAAGACGAAGCAGTGGATGTGTTCCGCATTGATTACCACCACCACCACCGTCATTGTCATCACCCCAGACATCTTAAATGTACATTACAAAGTCCCAAGACTAGGTGGGGAATAAATAAGGGAGTCAGCAAAAGCCAGTGTGCTGCATTTTTGATGGAGACCTCTAGGTGCCCTACTAACCCAGCCAGCCAGCCCAGCCCAGAGCTACAGTACTTTCGATGGTCGGCCCGCCCCGGTACCTCCACATGTTTTGTGTGTGTGTGTGTGTGTGTGTGTGTGTGTGTGTGTGTGTGTGTGTGTGTGTGTGTGTGTGTGTAGCTGGGTTACACTAGGTAGCCTTAACTGTCCTGGAACTTGTTATATAGACCATGCTGGCCTCAAACTCGTAGCAATCTGCCTGCCTCTACTCCCTAAGCTCTAGGGCTAAAGGCATGCACCATCACGTCAGAGACTCTTACTTTTGGGGGGAGGAGGGAGTGGTTGTGTATGTATTTTATTTTATGTGTATGGGTTTTTGTATGTACGTCTGGGCAGCATATGTGTGGTGGTGCCATGAAGGCCAAAAGGTGTGGGATCCTCTGGAACTGGAGTTACCGGTGGTTGTGAGAGGAGGCCATACAGGAGCTGGACACAGAACTTGGATGTCGTGGCCTGTTTTATGTCAACTTGACACAAGCTAGAGTCACTGGAAAGGAGGGGGCTCATTGAGAAAATGCCTCTACAGGATGCAGCCTTAAGGCATTTTCTTAGTTAGTGATTGGTCAGGGATGGCCTAGCCCATCGTGGGTGGTCCTGGGTTCTCTAAGAAGCAGGCTGAGCAAGCAATGGGAGCAAGCCAGTGAGCAGCACCCTCCATGGCCTCTGCATCAGCTCCTGCCTCAGGTCCCACCCCGTTTGTGTTTCTGCCCTGATTTCCTTCAATCGTGAACAGTGATACGGAAAAGTAAACCAAATCAACCCTGTCCTCCCACGTTGCTTTGGTCATGGGTTTCATCACAGCAATAAATAAGATACTAATAAACAAGACCCTGAATAAGATACCGGCTCCTCTATAAGACCAGCAAGTGGTCTAAACCACTGAGGCATCTCTTCAGGTCTCTCTTGCTACCTCATCCTCTCGTTGATAAAAATATAATAATCCTTATAACCCCACTTACTGCGTCCAATTCTCACCAGAAAGAAATGTTCTCAGCACTGATCCTGGAGAGAAACCCTCACACTGATCCTGTTGTGCTCCTAGAAGTTGTAGGACCTGTTTAAGCCTGGCCCCCTTCTGACCAGCACCTCTAATGACTGAATAAACCCTTTATTTCAGAGATCCCTCTGTTTTGAGTGTTTGGTTTAGCAGTGGACAAGCTAAATGGAATTGGCTTACAATGAAACTATGACCTCAGGTCATGGCCAATTCTGTGCACAAGGAAGGTCTTTAGTTCGAAGGCCCATCTGCAAAACGAAAACAGTTCAAGAAGACTTATTAAATCTTTAGCCTCAGCCTCCTTAGGGCCTAGAAATGATAACAGAACACCAACTAAATTAACAAGAGATGGGAAAAGACTGTAGTGAGTGTAGGACAGTGAAAGGCACCCTGGTTCCCTTGAGCAGAGGCTTGAAACCCCGGTACCCTGAAAGGGACCGTAGGCGTTTTGTCTGATTCCCAGGAAACCAAGTCCGTCACTAGCTGCAGCCCTCCATAGACTTGTGGCCATCAGTCATGTAAGGTCAACACCAGAAGCCCCTCTACCGGTAGAGGATGTGACCACAGGTCACGTAGACTCAAGACAGATCTCCATTATAATGAGGTACCCCTGAGCTCCCAGCCACACCTCCACCACCAAGCCAGCAGCCAAGGACTACCCCTGCAGGGCCAGCCGGAGCTCCCCCTTCTTTTCCCCCTTGGCCCCAGGCTAGATCCAATCTGCAGACCCCAACTCTGTTCTCAGCTCTTTCATAGCCGTGCCTGGATGCCCAAGAGCCTGAGAACCCAATGACCTCAGCTTCTTTGCAGCCTGGGGGTGGGGGGACCCCTGAGCCAGCTCCAGCTGTGTCCCACGCTCAGACTGCGTTCCCCACCCCCAGAGGGAGGCTTCCCACAGCCGGACACCTGCCCAGTGACAGTGAGGGGTAAGCATGGTCAACTTCCAGCGTCCTGCCTCCCCGAGTGGCCAAGTCCTGTGGTAGAGTGGATACAGGACCCAATAACCTACAGTTGGTGCCAGTTATAAACCTACAGTGAGTCCTGCTTACCTCAGGAAGGTAGCATTGTAAAAGATATGGTGAAAAAGTGAGGTGGGCTAGAGATAAAGCTCTGTGACCAGGCTGGCATGTGGGAAGCCCTGGGTTAGACCTTCAGTACCACAGAAAGAAGAAATGAGGTAAATGAAGAAAGAATTAAAGGAACCTCCAGGTAATTACTGAGAATTGTGATGAATAATGTGGATAGCAGTTGGTCGGGTCCTAATGAGAGAACTCAGGGAAGTTGGAGGAAGGGTTTTAGGTGAGAGCTGTGGGAGAGCCTGTGTACTTGGACCCACACCCTGTAAATAGCGGTGTCCCTCTTACCCCATTGTATTAAGGGGGGACACTGCTTCTGACTGGGGACTCTTCTTACCTTGCACTGGAAACGAATGCACGTAAACTGCCCTTCAGATAAAATTAGCTGGACTTGCTTTGCAGGCCCTGGGGATTCCCGTTAGCCCACAGCACAGAGCAGAAGCTGCAAGGGACAGAGTCTCCACGTGACAGCCCTCAGTGAAGAGTTGCCGGGACTTCATGAAGAGCCTTGGAGGCCAGCAGCAGTGACGGGAGCTTTGCTCTGGGACTGAGATGCACTGAATGAAGGCCCTGGTAATCCTGAAACTGGAGTGGGATGGACTGAACTTCTTGAGGGACGTCATGGGAACTCTGAGGAACACCCACGCCCACGGGAGTTCCATGGAAGAGGGAAATGGCTGCACAGGGTTATGTATGTAGCCCATCAAAGGACATCTTCAGGAGCTGAGAGCCACAAACACCCAGAACTACCTGGAGCAGTGACCGGGTTCTGCCTGTCCAGAGATGGTGTCCTATTGAACAGCTTTCTTCTGACCATTGGAGCTCTTGGGTTTGTGAATGCTTCTGCTCTGGTGAAAGAAAGTATGCCAAGGCAGCCCCATGAAGACCTAGGCAGTGGTTGACACCTGTGTTGGGGTCTTGCTGACTTGTGGGCAGTGGCCGCATAGTCCAATTGAAGGAGTAAAGGGGTATACATGCTCCCTCTCCCCATGCCAGGTACAGTGGTTCTGGGACCCAGACTTTGAAGGAGCTTAGGACGATGTCTATGCAGACAGCTACAGCTGTGTTCTCAGCCCTTTAAGTCAGAACACCCCAGGCTGTGCACCCTTCAGTCATCAGAGAAAGCTCATAGCACTGGATGCTTGTGGTGAACACAGCCCACATAGCCCGAGCTTGTCAGCCCACCTTATCTGAATGGAGCAGGCGAGGGGAGGCATCTGCTGACTGAGTGCGGTCGCTTGCAGTCTGGCCCAGCAGTGGCCATACCTACTGCCCCTTTCAGAGGCGATTTTTATATTAATAAAGGAGACTAGTAGCTAGCAGTAATGGATAAACAGATAAGGAGCGGGGGAAGCCAAAGGCTGCATAATGTTCTTAGAGGCACAGAGCAGGGGACAGCACTGTCTGTGCTCAGTTGTACCAGATGATTAGAGAGGTGAGGCTGTTTGCTGAGACTATAGTAGCTTCTGGAGCCTAAAAAGATCTAACAAAACCTGCAAATACCAGTGGCCTCGCCTGGGGAGACATAGTCGATAGAAGGAAGGGTGTGGCTAATTATCCCCTAAATAGCATTCTCCTAATGTCCCGGAATCTTTGGAGTTGTGTCCCTGTGATGTAAGGATTCTGTGCTTAAAAGCCAGAGGTGGTCTGGGGTTTTACCTGTAGTTTGGTTTTCGTTTATTGTTCCTATGATTCACTCTCCATCACAAGCCATAGAAATTAGAATTGCTGCTTGAAAGCATTCAGTTCGCTTCAGGAAAGTTGAACACATGGAGGCAGGGCCTGAGGCAATCTCCATGCAGGGAGCCCATGGCGCTTGCTTCAGTGTCTCTTCCTTGAGCTTTGTCACCCGCATTCCTTCATTCGTATCCTTGCTCACGTCTTTTGTAATATACCAGGAAATGTGTTCCTCAGGCAATGTGCTTCTCTGGATTCTGCGAGCCACTCTAGCAAACCAACAAAACTGAGGAGAGGGACTGGGGTGGTGGCTCCGTGGAGGCTCCATGAGGTGCTTGCTCATGACCTGAGGTCAACCCTGGATCCCATGAGTGAAGGACAGAGTCAGCTCCTACAAGTTGTCTGTCACTGTGGCACGTGTGTGTGTGCATGTGCACACACTTGCATGCACGCACACCCACACACCCACACACATATACACACACAGAGGCACATGCACACGTGCACTTTAAAAAGGGTTTTGTGAGAACCTGGGTTCATAGCCAGAAGTATGGGGAAATGTAACTCAGGGCATACAACCAGAATCCAAATCGGATGTGGACATCCTTGGGGACTTCCATGGCCCCTGCTGTAGTGAATGGGACTGGTGTGCATTCACTCGAGGCACAGAGGACTGACTGACCGTGTGAGAATGAATGCAGGATAGATGGTGTCTGTAAACAGAGGACAGACCCCAGAAGAACCAGACTCTGATTCCTGGATTTCTCGCTTTAGCCTCTAGGACCACAAAAAAAAAAAAATAAAATAAAAAAAAAATCAGTTTTTCTCTTCTTTTTAAAAGATTATTTTAGGGGTTGGGGGTTTAGCTCAGTGGTAGAGCGCTTGCCTAGCAAGCGCAAGGCCCTGGGTTCGGTCCCCAGCTCCGAAAAAAAGAAAAAAGAAGAAAAGAAAAAAAAAAGATTATTTTAGGGGCTGGAGAGATGGCTCAGTGGTTAAGAGCACTGACCGCTCATCCAGAGGTCCTGAGTTCAATTCCCAGCAACCACATGGTGGCTCACAACCATCTGTAAAGAGATCCGATGCCCTCCTCTGGTGTGTCTGAAGACAGCTACAGTGTACTTATATATAATAAACGAATAAATCTTTAAAAGAAGATTATTTATGTGTATGAGGGTTTTGTCTGTGTGTATGTCTATGTACCATGTGAGTGCCTGGTGCCTGTGGGAGTCAGGAGAGGGAGTCAGATCCCCTGAGACTGTAGTTACAGAAGCTGCCATGTTTGCTGGGAATTGAACCTGAAGAGAAGAGTCTCTTAATCACCAGTCATCTCTCCAGCCTTGTCCTCTTCCTCTTTTCTTCTTTCTTCTTTCTCTTCTTCTTGCTATTCTAGTTCTTCTCCTCCCGTCCTCCCCTCCTCCCCTCCTGCCCCTCCTGCCCCTCCTCCTGCCCCCCTCCTGCCCCCTCCTCCTCCTCCTCCTCTTCCTCTTCTCCTTCCCTTCCCTTCCTCCACTTCCCCTTCCCCTTCCCCTTCCCCTTCCCTTCCCCTTCCCCTTCTTCCCCCTCCCCCTTCCCTTCCCTCCCCTCCCCTTCCCTTCCCTTCCCTTCCCCTTCCTTCCTTCCCTTCCTTCCTTCCCTTCCCTTCCTTCCTTCCTTCCTTCCTTCCCTTCCTTCCCCTTCCTTCCTTCCTTCTTCCTTCCTTTCCTCCTTCCTTCCTTTCTTCCTTCCCTCCTTCTTTCTTTCCTTCTTTCTTTCCTTCCTTCCCCTTCCCCTTCTTCCCCTTCTTCCCCTTCCTTCCTTCCTTCTTCCTTCCTTCCCTTCCCTTCCCTTCTTCCCTTCCCCTTCCTTCCCCTTCCCTTCCTTCCTCCTCTTCCTCTTCCTCTTCCTTCCTCTTCCTCTTCCTCTTCCTCCTCCCCCTCCTCTTCTTCTTCCTCTTCCTCTTCTTCTTCTTCTTCTTCTTCTTCTTCTTCTTCTTCTTCTTCTGTTTTTATTCTAGTTCTAGTTCTTCTTTTTGCTGGAACTTCCTAGCATTTTGAGCATAGCTTTATCCACACACCTGTGTTCCTGTCCTTGGTGTCTGCTTTTTATGGTTCTTTGGTAGCAAAGTAATTCTGCTTGTAGCATCTTTTGAATCTTATTTTTGAGATTCTGATGTTGAGTTTCACCCTCAGTGGGTTGTGAGCTCAAGACCAGTGCCCCTTCCCAGCCTGTGGGGGCACTGTCTCGTTTGGCAGCATTAGGTCCCACAGTAGGGACCTGGGGATGTGTCAGATGGATCACCAGGGTCCGTTCTGGTTTCATGTAAGCTGTGCATAAGTAGACCTGGAAGTGGGGCAGAGTGGCTTCTGAAACTTTATAGTTCCCATTTTTGCTTCCCAAGCCCCAAGTACGGGGGAGTCGGTAACAACTCACATAGAAGTAGGTGCTTCTGCAAGTGGAAGAGCTGGTCTGCCTTCCTGTAGGTGCTGGGGCCCCTGAGGAAACATGTCCCATGTCTTTTCTGCCCCAGCAAGCAAGGTTCCCAACAGAGGGTGTGACTGCTGCAGCATCTAAACATTTATTCTCAGCACCAGTAGCAAGGTCCTTAATGCTCCAACCCCAGTGGCATGGCTCCCATACCCAAGCCTGGTTCTTCCTAAGGTATGTGCTCTGCTGGGGTGCACATCAGGTCAAAGAACATGAAGGCCAGTATGTCCATACTTGAGAGCATAAGGCCTGCATGGAGACCACCGCCACCAAACAAGGCATGGGTGAAGGCTGAATGACCTCGTGCTGTTTGTTGTTCCAAAGCCCTTCAGACAATTAGGGAGGTGTGTGCATCGAGTTAGTGGATGGGGGGTCATTATCAGCCTTCAGCATTATCTAATAGATTCCATTCAGGGTTCTGGTTGCCAAGTCATGCTTCCTCTGGAATCCTAAGAACTTTGAGTAGCCAGCAGCTGTGGTGCACGCCTCTATCCCAGCATCGGGAGGCAGAGGCAGGCAGATCTCTGGATCTCTGTGAGTTTGAGGCTACCCTTGTTTACAGAGAGAGTTCCAAGGCCACACAGAGAAACCCTGTCTTGAAAAACTAAAAACCAACTGATCCCGCCTCCCAAATCCTTTGAATTATCCATCTGTCCTTCCTTCAAGGCACTACCTGGATGACCTGGCAATACCCTGCTTCCAGGGCACAGTGTGGACGTTGGGACAGCGAAGGAAGAGAGTGCAGAGCTTGTCGCCTGCATTGCAGAGCTCTTAGCAGTTAACTCTGAGAATGGAGAAGAGGGTCAGTCACTGCTGCTCGTGGCTATGACTGTACTGTGCAGGTCCTTACAGAAATCGCAAGCAACTGTGAGCTGTCTAACACGGGTGCTGCCCTGGCTAGTTTTCTGTCAACTTGTCACAAGCTAGACGCATCTGAAAAGAAGGAAACTCAGTTGAGAAAACGCCTCCATGAGACCCAGCAGAGAAGCCACTGCTGCCTGTGGCTGTGCTGTGACTCCCTTACGATTTCTGTGTCTTCAGGTCTTAGCTCATTCTCCTCTATAGATCATTGTGTCATTGTATAAAAGTGTTTTTAGAGGCTGTGGAGGTGGCTGTCACCTTACTTACACTCTTACTTACACTCTTAGCACCTTAGTTAGGGTTTCCATTGCTGTGACGAAAGACCATGACCAATAAACAACTTGGGGAGGAAAAGGTTTATTTGACTTACACTTCCACATTGCTGTTCATCACTGAAGGAAGAAGTCAGGACAGGAACTCAAACAGGGCAGGAAGCTGGAGGCAGGAGCTGATGGAGAGGCCCATGCAGGGTGCTGCTTCCTGACTTGTTCCCCATGGCTGGCTCAACCTGCTTTTTTACAGAGCCCAGGGCCACCGGCCCAGGGATGCCATCACTTATCGTGGGCAGGGCCCTCCCCCATCAATCACGAATTAAGAAAATGTCTTACAGCTGGATTTCATGGAGGCATTTTCTCAATCGAGCGTCCTTCTTTTCAGATGCGTCTAGCTTGTGTCAAGATGACACTAGGGCAGCACCTGTGTTAGGCAGTGCACAGTTGCCTCTTCTCTTCTTGGTGTCTTCTGATTTCCTGCATGCATGAGCATGTGTGTCCACACACACACACACACACACACACACACACACACACACACACAACCATAAAGTATTTTTAACTAAAAAAGCTTTTTATATGTTGAAGCTAACAAGCTGTACTTAACAGTCGCTAGAGAGGCTGTCCAGTAGGGCTGTAAATTCAAAATCGACCTGAATTACAGAATGAATAGCTTCAAAGCTAGCATGACGTAGTGATACCCTGTCTCAAAATAAGGTTTAAAGGCAGGGGTTGGGGATTTAGCTCAGTGGTAGAGCGCTTGCCTAGCAAGTGCAAGGCCCTGGGTTCGGTTCCCAGCTCCGGAAAAAAAAAAAAAAGATTTAAAGGGGTAGAGATTAGAGCTGTGCCTTAGGGGTGGAATGCCATACATTAGCATGCCTGAAGCCTTTGCTAGAGTCAATCCCTTGGCAACACAAACTCACAGCCACTTCCTGTGGTGCTTTGGATATACTTGACCCGTGGGAAGTGGCACTATTAGGAGCTGTGGCCTTATTGGAGGTGTGGCCTTGTTAGAGGAAGTGTGTCATTGTGGAGGCGGGGCTTTGAGGTTTCATATATATGCTCAGGCCCTACCCAGTACAAATGAGACCCCATTCCTGGTTCTAACTTCTGTTTAGGGTTTTATTACTATGAAAAAACACCATGAACAAGGCAACTCTTATAAAGGCAAACATTTCATTGAAGCTGGTTTACAGTTTCAGAGGTTCAGTCCATTATCAGAGTATTGGAGATGTCAGTAATTAAGATGATCACCAAGAACAGCAGAAGCAGTGGAGTGGAGTCAGCCAGAGCCTAGAGCGCTACAGAGAGCAGAGCTGGAGGAGTGACGCAAGGCCTTTGGAAGAAGAGCCCAGATCATATGAACCCCAGACACTGGAATAAGAAACTGAAGCTGAAGTTGCCTTGGAGACCCCAAGGTGTTAGAGACATCAGAGCTGTGGGATACCTGCTGAGGAAAGCTGCTAAGTGGGAGTGGAACCAGCAGAGGAGAAAGAATTGTGTTGCAGTCAACGAAGCTGAAAGGAGTTGGACATCAGACAAGGAGATGCAGAGTTTGGAGTTTGCCCAGCTTGTTTTGGTCTTGCTTTGGTCTAGTATTTCCTCATTGTATGTCCTGTGATGTTGGAAGTATGTGGTTTGCCTTTTGATCTTGATTTTATAGGGGATTACAATTAAGAGATTGCATGAATCTCAGAAGAAACTTTGAGCTTCTAGACATTGTTGAGACTGTGATAAGACTGGGGATTTTTGAAGTTGGAATAAATGTATTTTGCATTATGCTCTGGCTAAGGTATGGCCCCCTTAGACTTGAACAAGCCAGTGGGTACCAGGGAGTGGAGTGTGATGGTGTAAGTATGATTGGCCTATGGGAAGTGGCACTATTAGGAGGAGTGGCCTTGTTAGAGGAAGTCCTTCACTGTGGAGGTGGGGCTTTAGGTCTCATATATATGGCTCAAGTCTGGTCAGTGTGATCCAGACCCTCCTTACTGCTTGTAGAAGACAGAATCTTTCTGGTTGCCTTCAGATCAAGATATTGAACTCGTAGCTCCTTCTCCAGAACCATGTCTTCCTGCAGACTGCTATGCTTCCTGCCATGATGATAATGGACTAAACTTCTGGAACTGTAAGCCAGCCCCAATTAAATTTTTCCTTTATGAAAGTTGCCTTGGTCATGGTGTCAATAAAACCCTAAGACACTAATAAAACACTCTTGCTGAGTGTAGTGCCGAATGCCTTTAATACTAGCACTTGGGAGGCAGAGGGAGGAGAGTCTCCGTTAGTTTAAGGACAGCCAGTTCTAGGCCATTCAGGGCTACACAGTGAGAATGCCCTATCTGGGAATTTAAAATATATATATATATATATATATATATATATATATATATATATATATATATATACTCAACACTGTGTATTTTTTTTTTTTGGTTCTTTTTTTTTTTTTTAGAGCTGGGGACCGAACCCAGGGCCTTGCGCTTCCTAGGCAAGCGCTCTACCACTGAGCTAAATCCCCAACCCAACACTGTGTATTTCTTCAAAGACTTCTGCCCGAGTGTTAGGTGGCTGTCTGCTAACTCTGACTGAGGAAAGTGAGTAGGTAGAAGCTTCAGAAGGGTTCAAGGACACCTTAGGCTGTGGCCCACAGGAACCCCGCTCACTGGTCTAACCACTCTCGGGGCTCTAAGCATGCACCTCTGCTACCCCCACCCCCGCCCCTGGGCTGAGCCTGCAGGGCCAGAGCAAATGTTTGCCTGCTGTAGGGTTAAGGTCAGGGTTACAGCATTAAATGTGCCTTCTAAACAGCAGTGTTGGGAGACTGGAACCACAAACACTATCCCACTTGCACACCACCAGCATGTAGACTTAATGTAGCAGTGACTAGAAAAACACACACACACGTGATCATCATGTGATTTATATTACTTTCAGAGTTTAGGGACTAACCTAGTCCAACCTTCCAAAACTATGTTCATGATGGCACCGAAACCATGCCTTCTTCCTCTTCCACTCCCTGGAGTGTCCTGGTGGCAAGCTCCTCAGAAGGGCAGGTCCCAGCCCTTAGCCTCAAACCCACCAGGCTTTGCCATGCTGCATATATACGGCACCGCCAGCCCATCCCTAGCCCTTGAACTGCCCAGCGGCTCGGGTCCCTGTCACTGGACAGGTAATGGTCAAGTAGCTAAGTCTGGTTGTGCCCTGGACATGAAGGGCATGTGGTTCACGACTGAGGCTGTAGCCACCCTCTGGCTTCTTGCTCTGGCCAAATGAACAGGGTGGCCTGAAAGAGGTTGGGAGCGGCCCTCTCTTCCATACCTTGGGCTGGGGCAGGGATACAGATGGATTCTGCTCACCTCAGACACTGCTTAACCCTGTTCTAGGACCACAGTTCCCTGCCTGACTCCTACACTACACCTGTGCTGGCTGGTGGACATTCTGGGGGATCCCTACCATTATCTTCCCATGATATATAGCCTTAAGGTGGCTGTTCTGATGGCCCGGGTCTGAAGGAAGCCATGCAGCAGTGACTTTGGGTGAGCATGTACATGTAAGTCCCAAATGAGAAGACCCACACAGCAGCTGCAGCAAAGGGTCGAGTTTAATGGTCACTCTAAGGGATATCGTACATTGTTCAGCGCCCAATCCTAACTCTTCTGGGACAGGAACACAGCCAGGTGTCCTCAGACCCCAGGCTCTACAAAAGGGGGGCCTGCCCCCAAGCTCCAACTATGTACAAGAGAGCCCACCCTGCTAGACCCTGGGCAAGACTGAAGGGAGTCATGGGGATCTCACAGTTCACCAGCTACTTGACTCTCCAGCCTGGGGTGACAGATCTAGGCCCCCTACCACAATGTTGGTGAGGTTCTTGCCTCCAGCCCCAGTTGGCCCTACCACACCCCTAAGCCTCTGCTCTGGGATGTGGCTTTCAGACCAAGGCTGGGAAAAGCTGAGTTCAACAGCAGCAAGGGAAACGAGTTGGCTTGAGGAGGTGGGCAACAGGTGGCAACCCAGTGCCTTCCCTGACAAGAGGGACCGTGAGGCTCTTCCCTTCCAGTGCCCAGGCTACCCCTTGCCAGGACGAGGTCAAAGTAAGCCAGGGATGACAAGAGGGGTGAAAGCAGGCCAGATTTGGCCAGTGTAGACCGGGCCAGGCTAGGCGGCCTGACAGAGCTAGCCCCACATTGATGGGCCATCCTGGTGCTGGTGATCAAATACAGCAGGGCTGAGAGGCTGGGGGACGGGGGACCTGAACACACACTGGGCCAGTTGTCTACACTGTAACTAGTAGCAGAGTGCTTAACTAGTTAGTAATGCTGCTTCCCTTCAGATTGTTTCAGGGGTGTAAAAAAATTGCACTTATTTCTATGAAACCCCATGGAGGGGTCCCCAATGCTGCAGCCTCCAGGCGAGGCGCGACAGGTCAATGCCCTAGCCATTAAGTGGCCACCGGCCATGAGCTGAGATTGTTAATCCAGGCACCAGGACCGTGGCCTCTGTGGCCCACTGGTGCAGTGAGGACCAGACTCTACGAGAACCTGAGCAACGTCTGAGGGTCCCTGAAGCGGCTGTGGGCAAGGGCAGGGCCACACGGTCCTAGGAGCAAGAGGTGGCCCAGCTCTAGGTTCCCAGCCCAGAGGAAATGGCCTGGTGGTGCCTGGACATGACCCATGCTTCTCACAGGACGTCATCAAAGTCCAGCAGCTTGGAGTGCTGGCGGCTTTTCCACAGGCGGTACAGCCGGAAATCAAAGTAGGTCTCAATCATCTGCTTCCCTGCGCAGGAGAGAGAGAGGGCGAGGGGATCAGGCCTGACGAGGAGCCGGAAGAGTGAAACCTGGGCAGTCCTCTCAGTGGGCAGTTGAGATAACTCACCTTGGGCAGAGAGCTCCAGGGGCGACTCAAAGGTGACCTTGTAAGGGGTCATGAGGGTCCTGAGGTTCTGGAATAGCTTCAGGAAGGGCAGGCAAGGGCGTAAGTCTGAGGTTAAGAGCATGACCCACCCTCCTTGATTAGGACCCGAGGCCTGAGAGCTTTTCACAGGAGGGCTAGGGCAGAGGGAAAGCTGGGGCAAGACCTTGCCCCTGCTCCCCGTCTCACCCATCGGGAGCCCTAGGGTTCCCCAGGATGTAGCAGCCCGTGATGGAGCCCTACCCTCTCCCCGTTAGGGTTCCCCAGGATGTAGCAGCCCGTGATGGAGCCCTACCCTCTCCCCGTTAGGGTTCCCCAGGATGTAGCAGCCCGTGATGGAGCCCTACCCTCTCCCCGTTAGGGGTCCCCAGGATGTAGCAGCCCGGGATGGAGCCCTACCCTCCCTCCCGTTCGCTAGGGTTCCCCAGGATGTAGCAGCCTGTGATGGAGCCCTACCCTCTCCCCGTTCGCTAGGGTTCCCCAGGATGTAGCAGCCCGTGATGGAGCCCTACCCTCTCACCAGTACGCTACGGTACCCCAGACAGGCAGCCCGTGATGGAGCCCTATCCTCTCTCCCGTTAGGGTTCCCCAGGATGTAGCAGCCCGTGATGGAGCCCTACCCTCTCTCCCGTTCGCTAGGGTTCCCCAGGATGTAGCAGCCCGTGATGGAGCCCTACCCTCTCCCCGTTCACTAGGGTTCCCCAGGATGTAGCAGCCCGTGATGGAGCCCTACCTTCTCCCCGTTAGGGTTCCCCAGGATGTAGCAGCCCGTGATGGAGCCCTACCCTCTCCCCGTTCGGGTTCCCCAGGATGTAGCAGCCCGTGATGGAGCCCTACCCTCTCCCCCGTTCGCTAGGGTTCCCCAGGATGTAGCAGCCCGTGATGGAGCCCTACCCTCTCCCGTTAGGGGGTTCCCCAGGATGTAGAAGCCCGTGATGGAGCCCTACCTTCTCCCCGTTAGGGTTCCCCAGGATGTAGCAGCCCGTGATGGAGCCCTACCCTCTCCCCGTTAGGGTTCCCCAGGATGTAGCAGCCCGTGATGGAGCCCTACCCTCTCTCCCGTTCGCTAGGGTTCCCCAGGATGTAGCAGCCTGTGATGGAGCCCTACCCTCTCCCCGTTCGCTAGGGTTCCCCAGGATGTAGCAGCCCGTGATGGAGCCCTACCCTCTCTCCCGTTCGCTAGGGTTCCCCAGGATGTAGCAGCCCGTGATGGAGCCCTACCCTCTCCCCGTTGGGGTTCCCCCGGATGTAGCAGCCCGTGATGGAGCCCTACCCTCTCCCCGTTAGGGTTCCCCAGGACGGAGCAGCCCGGGATGTGGCCCTACCCTCTCTCCCGTCCGCTAGGGTTCCCCAGGATGTAGGAGCCTGTGATGGAGCCCTACCCTCTCCCCGTTCGCTAGGGTTCCCCAGGATGTAGCAGCCCGTGATGGAGCCCTACCCTCTCCCGTTAGGGTTCCCAGGATGTAGCAGCCCGTGATGGAGCCCTACCCTCTCTCCCGTTCGCTAGGGTTCCCCAGGATGTAGCAGCCCGTGATGGAGCCCTACCCTCTCCCCCGTTCGCTAGGGTTCCCCAGGATGTAGCAGCCCGTGATGGAGCCCTACCCTCTCTCCGGTTCGCTAGGGTTCCCCAGGATGTAGCAGCCCGTGATGGAGCCCTACCCTCTCCCCCCTGTTAGGGTTCCCAGGATGTAGCAGCCCGTGATGGAGCCCTACCCTCTCCCGTTAGGGTTCCCCAGGATGTAGCAGCCCCGTGATGGAGCCCTACCCTCTCCCCTGTCGCTAGGGTTCCCCAGGATGTAGCAGCCCGTGATGGAGCCCTACCCTCTCCCGTTAGGGTTCCCAGGATGTAGCAGCCCGTGATGGAGCCCTACCTCTCCCCTGTTAGGGTTCCCAGGATGTAGCAGCCCGTGATGGAGCCCTACCCTCTCCCCCCGTTCGCTAGGGTTCCCCAGGATGTAGCAGCCCGTGATGGAGCCCTACCCTCTCCCCGTTAGGGTTCCCCAGGATGTAGCAGCCCGTGATGGAGCCCTACCCTCTCTCCCGTTCGCTAGGGTTCCCAGGATGTAGCAGCCCGTGATGGAGCCCCCCCCTCTCTCCCGTTAGGGTTCCCAGGATGTAGCAGCCCGTGATGGAGCCCCACCCTCTCCCGTTAGGGTTCCCAGGATGTAGCAGCCCGTGATGGAGCCCTTCCCTCTCCCCGTTAGGGTTCCCCAGGATGTAGCAGCCCGTGATGGAGCCCTACCCTCTCCCCGTTCGCTAGGGTTCCCCAGGATGTAGCAGCCCGTGATGGAGCCCTACCCTCTCTCCCGTTAGGGTTCCCCAGGATGTAGCAGCCCGTGATGGAGCCCTACCCTCTCCCCGTTAGGGTTCCCCAGGATGTAGCAGCCCGTGATGGAGCCCTACCCTCTCTCCCGTTCGCTAGGGTTCCCCAGGATGTAGCAGCCCGTGATGGAGCCCTACCCTCTCTCCCGTTCGCTAGGGTTCCCCAGGATGTAGCAGCCCGTGATGGAGCCCTACCTTCTCCCCGTTAGGGTGCCTTCGGATGTACAAACCCGTGATGGAGCCCTACCCTCTCCCCTGTTAGGGTTCCCAGGATGTAGCAGCCCGTGATGGAGCCCTACCCTCTCTCCCGTTCGCTAGGGTTCCCCAGGTTGTACCAGCCCGGGATACAGCCCTCCCCCCCTTCCGTTAGGGTGCCCCAGGATGTATCAGCCCGCGATGGAGCCCTCCCCTCCCCCCGTTCGCTAGGGTTCCCCAGGATGTAGCAGCCCGTGATGGAGCCCTACCTTCTCCCCGTTAGGGTTCCCCAGGATGTAGCAGCCCGTGATGGAGCCCTACCCTCTCCCCGTTAGGGTTCCCCAGGATGTAGCAGCCCGTGATGGAGCCCTACCCTCTCCCCATTTGCTAGGGTTCCCCAGGATGTAGCAGCCCGTGATGGAGCCCTACCTTCTCCCCGTTAGGGTTCCCCAGGATGTAGCAGCCCATGATGTGGATGACATTCGGCTCAGGGTTCACTTTGCTCATCAGACGGCTCAGCCTCTTCCAGAAGCTGGGGGGATTGCAGATGGCCTCAGCTCAGGGCTCATGGCCCCAGGACTGAGCTTCCAAAAGCACAGTGGAGGGAGGGCATTGGCAGGAATGCACTGGTTTCAAGACTTCCCTCCCACGCCCAGGGCACCCTCCGCTCTCACTGGATCATGTCCTCTTCCTTCTCCACTTTGGCAAAGGTGGCCACCTTGTTCTTGAGCAAATAAAGGTGCCCAGGGCCGCCCTGAAAGAGGTCATGGTCAGGCCTCAGGGGCGCTAGAGGGAGGCTAGGATGAGGTGTCCACATACCCAGTCCACAGATGGGCCACACGGACACCCCCACACGGAGTAAAATCTTGGGTCCCCTCCCCCTGCCTCACTGACCTCTTCTCCTGGGGAAGAAGGGCAAAGATGCTTCTACCTGGCAGAAAATCAGCATCTTCCAGATCTTGGCCCCCTTGTGATAGATGTTCAACTTCTTCTCTATTTCCTCTGTGGACAGAGGGCTATGAGCACTGTCCCTCCCCATGCACACCCACCTGTCCTGACAGACACCAGACGAAGGGAACGAGATACACACCCAGGATATCCTCGAACGTTGCGTGCTCATGGTCCTGAGAACAGAGAGGCCACACATCAGAGCCCTTGCTGGTCCCCCAGGGCATTCAGACACTGGGAGGGAGGCCGGGGAGGGAGAGGCATACCCAGGGTCTGTATGGGTGCAGAGCTGGGAAGGACACTCACATAGAGGATGGGGATGATGGATGGGTCGTCTCTGCGGATGATGGTTGGGATGTACTCAGCCTTGGGCACCTTGGAGGAGATTAGCTGTGGGGACAGGGAAAGCCCTGTGAGGTACAGCTCATAGTCAAGAGAGAAATCCCAACTCTCTTGCAACCCTAACCTTTGAACCTCCCCAGGAAGCAGAAGGCTGAGACCCTAAGGACTTCTACCACTGAGGTGGAGCCTTGGAGACCCCTCCCCAAGCCAAGGATGGAGTGTGGGTACAGTGGGGAGGAGAGGACAAGGCTGTGCCCCACCCAGGTGCCATGGGGGTACACCCAGAGGTAGGCCTCACCATGACCTTGGGTGGCAAGAAGCCCTCAGTGTCGCAGGCCGTGGCCTCCAGGCCTTTCTCTGTGTCCCAGTCCAGGTCCTCACAAGCCTCATCCAGGGTGCAGTGTGAGCTCTGTAGGTCACTGCCTGGAGGCAGGAGGGGTCACCAGGAGAGTGGCATACCACCCATAGAGCCCAACCATGTCCTGGAGGGTCTTTGGGTAGGTGTGAAGGCTACAGTCACAGTCAAACTGCAGAGCCAGGCCACTGACACCAGTGGGAAGCAGCCCCCACATAGGAAGAGGAGAGACATGTGAAGCTGGGACCCAGCACAGGTATCACCTGAGGCCAAGTATTCCCTGAGAGAAGTGGGTACCACCTTACAAATGCCCCTGTCAGCACTGCTTAGCCATTAGTTAATCCTGCCTAAGAGATAGGAGATTCCAAGTACTCCCATCTCATAGACAGGTAAACTGAGGCTCAGAGAGCAAAAGCGCAGAAGCCTGGCGGTACTGGCATTGGGACTCTGACAGGGATATGGAGCCTAAGGAACTTGTCAGGGAAGTGGGCCAGCCTGCACCTGGACACCTACTGTCTCGGGAGTCGTGGGAGGTGTCGGCTTTCATAGGGGTGGGGTCGCTCCAGGACCGGCTGAAGCTCCGTTCGCGCCGCTCAGCGAACGCTGCAGTGAGTGAGAGCAAAACCCCTATTAGTCAGAGAGGGCAAGAACAGAGCAGACTCAGGCCCTGGGATGGGGGCTGGGGTGTGCGGAGAGGCAGAAGCTGACAAGGACCAGGCCTGAGGTCACAGAGAGTGGACTAAGACCAACGGTGAGACTTGAATAGAGGCACAGCATACTAGGAGCGGAGTCTGGACTTGGAGGACATGAGGGTGGAGGCAAAGGGGCACAGTGTGGACTACTGTGGGCTCAGGGCAGGGCCTAAGCCAGGCAGAACACTAGGTTAGGGGACTGGTCAAGTAGGGCCTAGGTGAGGCAGAACACTGCTGGGGACAAGACAGAACACTGAGACAGAGATGGACAGGAGCAGAACACCAGAGAAGGGGCAAGAGCTGAGGGGAAGGCAGAACAGGCCAATGGGCGGTGGCGGTGCTTGTGTGTGTATGTGGGGCCGGAACAGGCTGATGGAGGCGGACTGCCAGCATGCAAAGCCAGCTTGCCAAGAAGCCCCAGACTGCCAAGCGCAGCGACGCCCCTCCCTGCACCCCTCTTACTCTGGGCCTTCACCCGCCGACTGCCAACCATGCGCAGGTGTTTGCGGAAGTTCCTGGAGGAGAAAGCACAGGTGGTGAGGGTCCACAGCAGTGGGTGCTGGCTCCTGCCAACCTCGTCCCTGACCACACTGAGGGGACACAGAACAATCTCCCCGAGGCTCCCGAACAAGGCCTGCCTGCTCCTGAGCCCCATCCAGAACTCTGGAGCAGAGGCACGGTGCCTCTTTCCTTCCACCTTTGTTTCCTGCTGAAGCTTCTCAGAGGCACCTCCTCTGTAGCAGACATCCTAACGTCCTCTACCTGAACCCACGCCCGCAAGTTGGTCTGGGGGTTTCAAAGTATCCCTTCCCCATGAGGAAGACAGATTCGGTTTTTTCCCCTGAATTTTGTGCCCTGCCAAGGCCCCATGTCCAGTTTCCCAGACACACCTCTGAGGTGGGTGGGAGTTGGAGAGGGTAGGCTGTGCCACTGGATGAACAGCTCTGGGCTTCAGGGCTACACAGACACGGAGGGGCCAGCTGGCTTCAGTACGACTATCAATGTACCCTCAAAGTATAGGTCCAGGGGCTGAAATGCAGCCTGGCCACATGGCCTCCTGCCTGCCACGTCCCCAGAGCAGGGCCAGGCCAGTGGTCGCCACCACCCTTCCCCCATCAGGTCTTCCAGGGCCGGGAGGGCCCTGAACAGGCCAGTGCAGACCAGAGACAGACCCTGGTGGCGAGTGGCTGGCAGGCCCTACCTCTGGATTACAGACGCGGAATCATTCTCCCGTTTCCGACGCTTCCTCTCCGCGTAGCCCCTGAATACCCTGAGAAACCGCCGCAAGTCAGCACTGCCCTTGGCTGAAGGCAGGAGGGACACAGACGTGGAGACAGAGGTGCAAGCACGGGGGCCCAGTGGGGCATCCCAGGCCCAGCTCCCAGCAGGCCCTGCTGCGGCCTACTTGTGCACAGGAAGCTGGACTAATGGGAGCTCAAGCACTACTACTACTGCCCAGGCCCAGGGTCCCTGACCTGCAGAATTCTATCCAAGGGTAGGAGGGTCCCCCAGGACAATGGCTGTGCCCCTAAGTGCACATTGCATGGCATACTTACGAGATGCTGAAGCCACAATGTCAAGAGGCAGCAAGAGAAAGAAGACAGCGTGAGTGTGGATCTGTCTTCCTTCGGCCCCCCAGGTCCCCTGAAGGTGGTTTCCCCTCAGCAGCCTAGAGGCTGAGCCGCTGGCCCACATCACCAGGTGCCGGGGTTTAGCCAGGCAAGGCTGGGACTTGGTCCTACAGAAGCTTGTTCATGCCCTGCGCACTGTGCCCTGTGCACTGTGCCATAGCAGTTGGGGCTGGGGGAGGGCTGTTTTGATGAGGGACTCTGGGAAAATCTCCATGCATATCTGGTAAAGAGCAGACCTCCAAGAGATCCTGATAATAGTCACCTGCCACACAGAAGCAGCATGAGATTGGAGTTCGGGGTACACACGAGGACCAGAACCCCCAGCCCCACCCAAAACTACCTAGCGATGATGCTATCAGCTGCGACTCTGGGTCAGGTCCCCTGGTAAGATTGAAGATAACGGCCATGACTGAGTGGGCAGCCTGAATGCAGGGAATGCCGTGAGGGGAAGAGAGTGAGGAAATGCAGGGAGAGGCAGGGGTAGGATATGGCCTAAGGGAGCGGGTAGGCCTGCCTCCTGGGGCTCAGAGCTCGGCTTGGCCCATCCACAGACCCAGCAGCGTCTGGCACATGCGGCTGTTCACAAGAAGCCCTGGGCTGAACCAGAGCCCAGGCTACTTCCTGAGCCCTGGGAAGGGACAACCAAGCCATGGAGTCTTGGCAGTGGACACTGAACTCACGCTTGCATAGTTGTGGTTGCCGTCTGGAAGCTGAAAGGGTTTTCCTTGGGGAACCAGGTACGGATGGGGACGTCATCTGAAAGAAGAAAAGAGGCTATGGCTGGCAAGGACGGGAGTCCTGAGGCCCAATCCCCTCTCTGTTTTGAAGAGACTCTGGGCCCAGGGGCAAGGTGACTCTCAAGGAGAGAGAAAAGCTGGCTCAGGGTGGGGTTCTGGGACATAACTGCCCATCCACCCTCTCTGACTTGTACCCCCCCACAAAGACTCATTTTAATTTCTCTGAGAGGAGAGGGAGGGGAGGGGAGGCTAGAGGTGCCTGGCCCTGGTGGGGCTCATGTTGGCTGTGAGCTGTCTAATGTGAGTGCTAAGAACCAAAGTCAGGTCCTGTTGCATTAGTAGGGAGTGTTCTTAGGCCCTGAGCTCTTCCTATGCCCTGGCTTCAGGTGTTCTCTGTTTAACTTTCCATTTAGCAGCTCAGTATGAGGAACACTCTCAGAGGTGTCTCTGCACTGTCACATTTTGTCCCCCTTGGATGTGAGGTAGCCCTTCTCAGCTGCCAGCTGGCCAGACGTTTCCCTCCTTTTATCCCCACAGAGGGTAAGAGGTCCTTAACATGCAGACTACCTTGCTGGGTTGTCACCTCCCAGGGTCCCCTGGGGCTGTTCTCTGCAGCCCACACATGGCTGCTGGACTGTCCTAAGGTGGGTGCTCAGTGGGGAAGAATAGTTACTAGGTACAGCATGCCTCAGGGTACCTCAACCCTCCTCCCTTCCAACTTGACATCCGTAATCTTGGGGTCCAAACAACTTCCCCTCCCTTGTAGTTTCTGAAGACAGCCTGATCTTCCATTAAACCACATTTTCTGTCTTCAAGATCCTCTGGGCCCTCTCCTTCAGGAAGTATCCTTGATAAACTGAGAGAGGCCACAGTTCACAGGATCTGGGCTAAGAGATGAGCTCAGATGGAAGGGATTTCACCTGACTGCTATCACACCACAGCACCCTGCTTTAGTGACTGCTGCTGCTGCTGAAGGCCAGCGGGCACCCCAAGCCTGCCCAGGCCCAGAGATAAGGCCCTCACCAGACACTCCATCAACACTATACATCCTTTCCAGCTTCTTGTGACGGCCGGAAGCCTCAGGTAGAGGTGGCTGTTCCAACCCGAAGGCCCGAGGGGAGGGACCAGGGACCAGCTGGGCACATCCGGGGCATTCTTTGGAGCCCTGGCGGCTTCCTGCCCAGCTTTGGCAGGGCCTGCTGATGTCCTCACGGCTGCTGCCTGGACTGGCGCGCAGGGGCTGGCTGTGGTGGTGAGGGTGCCGCTCCCGCTGCCTCCTCCCTTTCACCACTGCTAGCTCAATGGCTTCGGCTTCAGAGCCAGGCAGCAGGGCTGGCTCTCTAGAGATGGTGTACACACGGGGCTGGGGGCCCTCTGTAGCCGTCTTCCCGCTGACTGCCTCATCTGAGATGCTGCCCTCATAGCGGCCATTGGAGACGAGGGAGAGGCGGCGCTTGTTGTGGGGTGCAGGCTGCATCTCTGGGGACCCTTCGTGGCCAGAGTAGGCGTCGGCCAGCAGGTGGTCTAAGGGAGAGGCAGCAGGTGAACCTTCCGCCTGACAGTCTACCCTCCCAGTCCTCTGGCACAGGAAAGGTAATACACACCCAACAAGCACCAGGCTTACTGAGGGGGCTGTGACTGCTAGAAAAGGTTCTGCCAGGAGGCCTGTTTCTCTGCTTCTCTGGGCCTGAAGCCCTTGTGAAAGTGAGGATTGGGGCGGCAGGCAGGCCTTACTACCTGTGTATAATCATCAGAACTAAGAACAGACAGGCAGATACCCACCCCCCAAGAGCCTGCAGATACACCCATTTGCCTGGTGCCAACTTCTCCCCTCCCCCCACCAGCTGGCCCCCAGACAGTGGTGCCAGCCCTGGGGGTGCCAAGAGGCCTGTTGCCATGCCAACAACCCAGGCTGGGAGGGCGCCATGGAGATGGGTGATTGGAGCTCCTCCTAGGGTTCTGGGCCCTGGAGGGCAGAGGATGTGAGGCAGACAGACCAGCAAGGTACTTTGGCTGGTTCACACTCCCCTAGCCCTGGCCCTGACCTGGGGCGGAGGGCTCACCCAGCACAGTGTGTTTCCGGTGTCCCTACCTGCACCGTTGCGGTTCTCAGGGTGACTCTGGGACAGGTACTCTCCAAACGCTCGGGCTGCTCTGCAGGGTAGGCAGAGGGAACACTGTCAGTACATGCTGGCTACCAGTCTTTGACACTGGCAAGACCCTCCCTACCAGACCTCCCCGCCACCCAGGCCCTCCCACATCAACATGAGAAGAGGTGGGCTCTCTCCACCCACCACAGAGTCAGGGCATCCTGATCACAGACCTCCAACTGCTTTTTGGCCAACCTGCCCAGCCTGTGGGCGGCAGGTTTTAAGGCCTGAGGCCCACTCCAGTGGGACAGGAAAACCACAGGGTACCGGGGCAGCAGCACAGATCACAGAGGGGAGCCGGCAGCCGCTACCTGACCTCCCGATCAGCCAGCCGCACTCACCTTACTTTGGCCGCTACCGAGGACATGGCCTCGCTCCTCAGCGCCCTCCTCCTGGAGGCGGCGGCACCCATGGTCACGGCGCCCGCGCATCCCCCGGGTTTCAGAGCGCGCCCCGCGCCCGCCGCCTCTGCCGGGGGAGCCGTACGGTGCCTGAGGTCGCGCTAGGTCTCGGCCTCAGGGTCAGGGTCACACTTAGGCCCGGGCCCCGCATGGCCGCACCCAGCGCCCAGCGCGTCCAGCCACTGTAGGAGAGCGCGGCTGGACCCGGGGGCGGTGCTCCGCCTCCTGACGCCAAGACTGAGTTGGCGCCGCCCCCAGGATGACAGATATGGGCGTGGCCAAAAGGCGGCTCCTCCCGCAGGCTTTCTTCCTGGGGGTGTAAAACTGAAGCCCTTCCACTTAGGCCAGGGCCCACGTTTGCCCATGTATGCCATAAGAAACCGTTGTTTTGGGGAGAAAACTATAGTTCCCTCCAGACCCGGGGCATCCTACCAGCCTTCCAGTTGCTGCCTGGAAGGTTGCAGGCACCAGCAAAAGGGTCCTGAGAGACCATGAAGACCAACCACCCCGCTGACTTTCTGGACCTCAGGTCCACCTAGCTCTTTGCCCCTGCAACCTTTACAGCACAGTAAAATAGCAACACAATCAGATTGACGTTTATTAATATATCAATCCCACACTCCCAAGCCTCACAGAGGCTTCAGTGCTCTTCAGTATTGCTGTGGGGATACAAGGGGTACCAGGGAAGAGAAGAGGCCCATGACTCCAATGCACAGCCCATGCCCCTGTAAGAACCCAGATGGGTGTACCACCCAGTTCGATCTTGTCAGGCAACTGAAGTAGCCTCCAACGAGTGCGTGCAGCCTCAGTCTAAGGTGAGGCCCAGGTCCTGTGTTGTGTTAATCCGGTCAGGAAGGACGATACAGTCTTGGCCCCTGGTTATCTTGATTAGAAAGCCAAGGGAAGGAATCCTGGGACTGTTTTGGGGAAGTCAAGCGGTGGGGCCCTTGCGACATCGAAGGTTCACACTCCTGGAAGCAAATCATACATGGTCAAGGTGTGCAAAGTGGGGGCTTGCCAGACCCCGGGCTGCGTCACCTCGAGTGGGAAGTAGCTAGCCCAGAGTCGGGACAGGGGACCTGGGAGTGAGCACAGGCAAGGCGGGGCCCAGCACCTCACCGAGTCAGAGTCCAGCTCAATCCCAGTGCTCTGGAAGTCAGCATAGGTTTCCTTGGGGAAGGCTGGCAGCTCCTCCTCGTACTCTGTCTGATAGTCAGACTCATCTGGAGCAGAAGAAAGGGCTACATTGGTCTTCTCTCCAAGGACAGTGGCTGTGCCCAGCAAAGCTAATGCTGAGGCAGGACATGGTCATCCTGGTCCCATGGTGATAGTCCCTACACACAGCCATTCAGTCCCAGGGCTACCAGAGGAGGCTGCAGCAGGGCCAGCAACACATCTCACATGGCCATGCTGGCCCCATGGTGACAGTCCCCACATCTCATTTGCCTTTGTTCATCTCACTCCACAATGTGTCCTGTGTGTTTCCCACAAAAACATGGAGTAACTTGGCCTTCCTTCCCTACTCCCTAACCGTGCATGGAGGGCTGGTCAGGGTTGTATAAGGAGACACCAACACAAACTCAGTTCAGTGCCTGGGGCTCTCACCCTGGAAAGACTCCAGGGCACCTTTCAAGTTCTTCTTTAAGGTGGAACATGCAGCAGGGAATTCTGCAGGACATGCTGCTCGGTTGCAAGATAGGGGTGGGGATGGTGGTTGATGGCCCCTGTGCAGGGCTGTAGGTCAGAGCGGTGGCTGTTGGATGTGGCCCTCAGGTCTCCTATAAGCTCTACCAGTGGCTCCCCTTAAGGTCTGTGGTGTGGCTAGGATGCTATATAGAGAGATGGAGCCGAGCGGCCTAGGAGGCATCCCCATGCTGCGGGAACCCTACGCTGGACAGGTGGGCTCTGGGTCTTCACACAATGGAGAAGCAGCCCTGAGCTTCTTGGCTTGGAGAGCTCAGAGTGGGTGATCTCTTCAAGGGCAAGAGTGAGGGTCTAGCACAGTGGAGGCCCGACCGCCTCTCTCCTGTCCCACTTTCCCGAGATCTAACTCACCATCCACTGCAGCCACTTTGGCCGGCTCAATCCGTGACACAATCTCAGCGAGGTCCGTGAAGGAGGAATTGGGACAGGTGAACACCTGGAGAAAGGCAGGTGCGTGAGGCATGCCACCTGTCTCGGGCTGTACACCTGCAGGGGATGCTGCTGGTGCACCGGACCCCTGCCCTGCCCCGCCCACCTGCCCGTCCAGCCATCTCACCCCACAGTCCTTCCTCTTGCTTGTCCCCTGCTGGTCCTGCAACATCTTCTCTAGGACCCCGCTCCGGACCCAGATGTCAAATACTGTCCGCCCATGTTGATACCCAACTTCCTGTGTGCAGAGGAAGCCCCATCAGGGACATGAGGAAGCCCCTCCTAGTGCTCTCAGAAAAGAGGCCGGAGAGGTAACCACCATCAGAACTGACTCCCAGGTCCTCTGCTCTCGTAGCCAGCTGGTAATACTCACACAGATCTCATCAAACTTGCCGAAGTCCAGGGTTCGGTAGTTGTCGATGGGAGGCCTCAGGTACTCACAGTAGTCGCTGTTCTTCACCATCTCCAGCTGCCGGACGCAGCACACATAGGCCAGTCGTGTCTGAATCTCTGCCATGTTCAACACCTGCCAAGAGTGCTTGAGCCTCCTACCCTGGCCTTCCCTCCTCTGTCCCTCCTGGCCCAAGAACATGATGGGGTCTAAGCCAGAGTCCTGAAGATGTGACCTTTGTTATCCATGAAACCCCGTTTCAGCCCATCCTGTCCCAAAGTTAGTCCCAGTATCTGGGGAGCTGTACATACAGGTGACCCAGATCTGCTGGACTCTGAACTTGGGGGACAAGAGATAAGCCCCAGAGAGGGTATCTAGTCCATTTGGTACCAAATCTACCTTGACTTTTGTGGCCAAGGGGTTCCAGCGTTTCCAAAGCAGCCACCATCCAGACAAAGCATCACCGTAGTTGGTGAGGTCCGTCTCGTCCCGGCTGCCAACATCGATGGCAATCACAACCTTTGCCCCCATGGATCTTGCCACATCCGCTACAGAGAAAAAGGTGCCTGGTTACCTACCACCCAGGTGAAACCAGGATGTGGGGCAGCATTCCAGGAGAAAACAGACGAGAGGGCTTCTGTTTCTCTTGGTGGTTCCACCAGGGGACCCTCTCTAGTATCCTTCCTGGGCCCACGGAGGCAGGAGATCAAACATCTCAGCTTGTGTGCAGCCACGTGCACAGAACTGTGTTGGAGCCCCTCTGAGAATGTGGCCAACAGGTAGTAGGTGTGGCCACACTCACTCACTGCACACTCGGCACCTGCAGGCTCTTAGCTTCCAACTGTGGGCACAGATGGAAATCAATTGCCCCTGGTTTGTCTCCTTGGCCTTTGCTAAGTTGCTGCTGTGCTAACAGGCAGAGCCATATGCTAGGAGCGTGTTGTGCGCATGCGCATGCATGGGCACATGCGCGCTGTGTTCTCTAGCAGCTGATGCCAACCTGACATTTTCTCTTGGCATACTCCAAGGAAAACGTGTACCACCCCAGCCTTCCTGGTGTGGAGGCGGTTGTGGCAGACAGCCACAGGGCAGAATGACCAAAGAACTATGTACCAGCATGGGGGCACTCCCGCGTCTTCTGCAGTACCTGGGAGGTTGTTGATGTAACCGCCATCCATCAGCAGGTGTCCATCCTTGGGGTCGCAGAGTGGGGGCATGTAGCCTGACAAGGACATGCTTGCACGGACATACCTCCACAGAGAGCCTGGAGCAGCAAAGAGATCTGGTGGGAAAGGGGCCAGCCAGGAAGAAGCCTTTCTCTGCCCTCTGTGGTCCTTGTCCTGCACTGGAGAATCAGAGCTGTAGCTCTGTCCTCCTGAGAGCGGACAGGTCCAACCTCCAGGGAGAACACAGCCTGGCAGACCTCCAGACCTCTTATCCCCAAAGCGCTTTGCCTCAAAAACAGACGGCACTGAAGTATTCCTCTGTGGTCCCCAGAAATCCCGCTTTGCCCAAGGGAAGACCCTTACGCCTCCTTTTGCTCCCTTCCCAGAAGCTCCTTTACCCACTAGCTAGCCTTGTTCCTGACTGCCCTGACTCACTGAGAGCTGCTGTGGCAGAGGCACCCTCTACCTTCTCTGCATGTGCCTGTGACTCTCGCTTGTTTTGTAAGACCCTCAGTGCCTTCGACAGTCTCGCGGAACCACCTGTCCACACTCCTACACTGGCCTGCTGTCCTAGAGCCGCTGGCCTGCCTGAGCTGACCCTATGGTGCTTTGGGTTGGAGAAGGCTCTCACCATCTGTGTGAACCCGCATGGCAGAGGCCGTGATGTCGGTGGTGATGGCAAAGTAGGGGAGCCACAGGTCCTGTGGAGAGGACAGGGATCAGGAGACACCTCCTCTCACACTGTTCCCTGTCCATCTGGGGACAAATGAACATGGAGAAAGCAAGACAGTACCAAGGCCACTGAGCAGCCAGTGCAAGCCAGGTATGCGGGGGACACACCTCAATCTGCCGGTCTTTGAAGATGTTGCTGATGCTGCTGTTGAAGCCAGTGCCAGAGAACATAGATGTGATTGGGTAGGTCAGGTCCAGTATAGTCTTCACCATTGATGTCATATCCTAGAGACACGGAAGACCTCTACTGAGGAAATCACACTCTGGCCTGTGAGACCCTGCTAAGGCAGGATTCAGGCGCAGCACATGCTTTCTGCCTCAGAACACAGGAAGCCAAAAGGATCCACAGGTCCAGCTGCCTGCAATTTCAGGCGAGCACTCTCTGTGAGGCGGAGCGTTAGTATAGGCAAGGGCAGCAGAAGCTCCCAAGGCTTTGAAGTCAAGACGCAGCCTCACACAGCTCCGTGCCTCCCGTCCTTCCCTCACCCAGCCAGACCTTGAGGTCCTGGGGGCTCCAGCAGACTTTTGTGCTACTATACAGGAGCGGAAGCATGAGGCTGGGTAGAGCCACCAGATCTGGGAAGGTTAACTCGGGAAGAGCCCAGAGCCTGAGGCTCAGAAGCTCTGTATGGACCTTTCCATAAGACAAGGGGGTGACAAAGGTCACAGGACTAACACAGCTTGAGACAGGCTGTGCCAGGGAGGCTGCTGGACAGATGGCCGCCAATGTCATCCCCAACGTCACCCAGCTCTTCATATGTCCATAGCTCCATCTCCACTGGGCCCAGCAGTAGCCTCCTCCGGGGTGGTGACCTTGGCATGGTACCGCAGCCTAGTTCACCCTCAGGACAGTGGGCGGTTCAGCCCAAAGCGCCCTGACACTCTGAACTGCCACAGTAAATGAGCAGGAGGGATGGGAGAGCATTCTCACAGGTCCCGGGCTCCCAGCCTAGAACGGAGCCGTTCATACCAACTGAGCACATTTCCCGGTGGTCACGGATCTGAGAGGCCACCCCCAGGGACTGCTGACATATCACTAAGGACAGCATGCGTCATCCATGCTCACTCTCTTTTTTGACTGCCACTCATTCCATGGGAGAAATATTTCTGGACAGAGAGCCTCAGGCTTTGCCCTTCCCTTTGTGAAGGCAGCAAAGAGCCCACTCCTCAGCCTCAGCATGAAGGCTGACCAACTTTCTTTTCTTTGAAGAAGGAGAGCACACAACCCTTTGATCCCACGCACGAGTTCGGCAGAGCTCCATTCGCTCCACGGGCGCAGCCCAGCCTCGCCGAGGAGGCTATGAGCTGCCCGCTGGCAGCAAGGAGCTAAGGGAACCTGTTGTCTCCTCTGGCTTTGTTTGATGTTCTGGCTCTGCTGCTGCTGTCCATTTATGACAAGGCTGGACTAACAGGGGAGTAGTTCTATTTCCTGTGCAGTCTGTAGCCCACACCCAGCCCCTCCCTGGTGTGCCAGGGGCCAGGCAATACCCCCCGAAGCCTGCTGGAGTGAGCCAGGCTAACCGACCTGAAGCTGAACCCCTTCTTGCCTTTGCCTCAGAAGCCTAAGGCATAGTTGGGGGGGGGACGGACAGTGGAGGAATTGGGGGAGGGGCAGAATGTGATCAAAATTCTCAGAGAACTAATAAAAAAGGTAAAAAGACATGAAGTTGGGAAGAGGATATGTTGGGAGATTATGGGGTTGGAGAGGGTAAGTGGGAGGTAGATATGACCCTACTGTATTGTACATGCACACTAAATTCTCAAGAATAAAAATAAATTTTAAAAGAGAAGTCTGAGGCTTGCACTGACTGACTCCTGGTCTTGAGTGACTCTCGTTCCCGCTTGTCTTCCTGTCCACTGTAGGTCCTGATGTGGCTGTGCCCCGTTTCCAGAGACTATAGGGACCACTAGCTCCCTGTTCAGTGACATGGCCCTCCATGTTGTCACTAGGTAAACCTCCATCAGTTAAGGCTAGAGCCCAAATCAACCAGCTCCCACTACCTGCCTTAGGGCCACCGTCCCCACCTTCCTCAGGTGCCCTTCTGCCACCTGCCTCTGGCCATCTCCCACCACGTGCCCGGTTGTTTACTGCTTCATGCTCTCCCTTTGCCACACAGGCCATACGTGGACCTCCATGCCTGTCTGCTTGAAAGGGAGCCTTCCTGAGGGCGGTTGCCTGCTTACCTCTGCCCACTGCTTGGCCCGGATCCGTATCTGGCTGTAGCTTCGCTCCTCAGCAAACAGAGCGCCCATGAAAGCCCCAATGGATGTCCCTCCGATTATGTCCACGGGGATGCCACATTCTGCTAGTGCCCTGAGGATACCTACCTGGGCACACCCCCTTCACCAATAAGAACAGAGAAAGAGCATAAGACTACAGCCAGGCCAGCCCTTGAGCTCTATGCCCTATAAGGCCTGAGAGGCAGCTGCCCAGATTATCTGACCACTCTCCCTCCTCAGAACCCGGAGTTTGCATGACCACAGACAATGGGGCAAGGAGACAAAAGGCTGAGAGAGAAGTCTGTATATGACTTAGAATCTCTCTCTCTGGAGGTGCCCAGGTGACTATAGGGTCCAAATGGGAAGGCAGGCTTTACTAAGGAGAGCCAGGGTGGCCTTGTCTATGCACTGCTGAGTCCACCAGAGCACCAGAGTCTGGGGAAATGAGCAGGCTTTTTTAGCTTACTGTGGTTAGGAGAAGTGGGAATGAGAAAACCTAGAAAAAATTAGTCCATGTGGTTGCTGGGAATTGAACAGGGTCCTCTGGAAGAACAGCCAGTAGCTTTGACCACTGAGCCTTCTCTGTTACCCCTGGAGCCTTGTTTACATAGTAAGTTCCAGGAACAGAGAGACCAGTTTCCTTAAAAAACAAAAAACCAGACCAAACCAAACCAAACCAAACCTACCTCCTGCTGAGAGAGGGCATAGTGGCACACGCCTTTAATTCTACTACTTGGGAGGCAGAAGCAGGTGGATCTGTGTGAGCTGAAAGCCAGCCTGGTCTACATCCAGGCCGGTCAGAGTTAAATACTGAGACCCTTTCTCAAAAGAAGAAAGAAACAACAACAACAACCCAAACTGCAAACAAGCAAATAACAAAAAACAAGAGCTGAAGAAATTAAGGCAACTGGTGACTGACATAGAATGGGAACTATACACAGGGTCAAGCCGGGATTACAGACATGACATCAGGATCAAGCCGGGATTACAGACATGACATCAGGATCAAGCCGGGATTACAGACATGAAATGCATAACTGCAATGCAGACACTGACAAGCGAGTTAACAGCAGGGCAGACGCAGTCGATGTACAGCACGGATCCACTGTCCTGAAATCAGAGCGGCTGTGCCAGCCTCCCTGACACACGTCTCACAGCGGGGACTTCCTGCATCCTGCTCCTTTCCTCAACTGTCCTTTCAAAGCCCACATTTTTGCTTTGTTGACACTTTCTGATGTCTGCTTAGATTTCAGGTCTTTTATGTCTGCTCTTGTCTATTTTCTGAGACACCATAGCTTGTGCTGGCCTCAAATTCACCATCCTCCTTCTCAATGTCGAGAATTTACTCAGTAAACAATAAACTCACAAGCTGGTTCATTGGCAGCAATTTATCAAGTAGTCCTAATTTCCCAGGATAGCTGGCTGTCCCATGCTCTCACACCAGTGCGTGTGTCTGTGTATGTGCGTGTGTGTGTGTGTGTGTGTGTGTGTGTGTGTCTGTGTATGTGCCTGTATGTGTGTCTGTGTATGTGCGTGTGTGCGCGCACGTGTGTGTGTGTGTGTGTGTGTGTGTGTGTGTGTGTGTGTGCGCGCGCGCGCGCGCGCGGGTGGGTGCCTGCCTGCATTACAGAATAGCTACAAAAGGATTTAAAAGACTTTACTGGAAGTAGAGTCAATATAGATTCAAAAGATCACTGCAGATGGCTGGAAGTAAGGTATTAGCTACATAGTTACTGAGCTGCTTGGGGCCTGGAGAGTAGCAGCACTGAGGGGAGCACTGCTTAGCCTGCTTGGCAAACTCTGAGGTAAACGACCCTGTCTCAAAAAGCAACGTAGATGGTACAGGTACCTGAGGAATGACACTTGAGGTTGCCCTCTGGAACCACTGCCACGACACGCACACGCACACGCACACACGCACAGACACACGCACACGCACACATGCACACACACACACAGACAGACAGACAGAGGCAGAGACACAGAGATGCAGAGATAGAGACAGAGACAATGATGTGAGGCTTAGTGCCTTCCTTCAAAGCTGCCACTGAGAGAGAACCAGAGACTGAGGGGAAATGCTGGCATAAATGCACCTGGAAAGACTCTCAGGAAGAATAAATAAAGACTTTTCCCAACTCAAGAATAAGAGACAATCTACTGAGAAGACTTCAAATGGCTCCTTCTCAACAAAGGCAGCAAGGACAATGAAAAAGGCGGGACAGCCTGAGAGTGCAGTGTCTGGTAGAACAGCCTGCAGACCAGCGCTGCACACCCACCAGAGTGGCTCCAACAACATCCAGGGTAAACTAGAAAAGGAAACGGAGCTCTCACACATGGCTGGTGGGGTGTAAACGGTCTCACTACCCCACTCCTATATTTGTCCAAGAGGAAAGAGAAACATACATCCACTAAAAAAAGATATTGTAGTTTTGCTCCTTATAACTGGAACCAAAAAACTGGAACATCTAAACAGAAAGAAGGCTGCCAAAATCCAGCGATGAGAGAGCATCTCGTGCCCCACCTGGAACATCACTCTGAGTGACACCACGTGTCAGTCATCACTCCGAGTGGACAAACCTACACACACATAGGAAATTCCAAGCAAGCAAACAGAGCAATAAACGAAAGATGTGTTTCTGGCGCCTCCAAGCATAGCACGTTAGTGAAGGAGAACGCTGTGGGAGGAAGGGCTGTCCCCGCATGGCACATGGAACAAACCAGCTGGTGACACCAGCACTGGTGAGGAGCAGGACAATCTCAAGCCCCAGGCCAGCTTGGGTCAGGTAAAGAGAATTTGTCTCAAAGAAAACAAAATAAACAAAAATAAAATTCAAAGTATTAAAAGATTAGTAGAAAATTAAGTTGAAAGATACAATTGAGGAGAGAGGGCTCAGTGGCTAAGAGCTGACTGACTGATCCTCCAGAGCGTCCGGGTTTAACTCCCAGCACCTACACATCAGCTCACAACCGTCCGAGACTACAGTTTAGGGGATCCGACACCCTCTCCGGCCTCTGCAGACAATAAACTGCACATGCAGATAACATACATACATAAAATAAAATAAGTAAAGCTGAAACATTTCCCAGAGTCTCAATCTCACGCATTTCCAAATGTGGAAGGGCCTTGGGGGACTCCAGTCCAGCTGGAGACCAGCAGCAGCACTGAGACACCACCACATCCTTTCAGAACAAGATTAAGAGAAGCCCTGAGTCTCCACAAGCAGAGAGTAAGGGCGGTGAGTAGAACCAGTTATCAGTCATCTCCACAGTGCCCAAGCTACGCACGCAGTACAGCTGTGACAGAACTTCTCAGAGATTATCTTCATCTTGAATTCTAGGCCTAGCCAAACCCTCGCTCAAGTCTGAGAGAGCAGACGGAAGGTCTGTGGACAGGCCCAGTGCTAACACTGTCACCTCCCACACAGCCTCTCCAGGAGATTTCAACAAAGAGGAAGACAGGAGATGCAGAAAGTGGAGCTAAACAAGGGAATAAAACAAAGGCATTTGTTAGGATGGTGGCAAAGAAAAATCTCAGGTCCAACAGTCAGCTGGAAGGAGATCAGTGACGATGAGGGACTTGAGGCTAGTGGGTGTGCAACCCTAGAAAACTCAAATAGAGACGTTCTGGACAAAGAAGCTGTGACTGCTCTGCCAGTCTTTGCCAGTATACCGAAAACACCGGAAATGGGGCTGAAGCAAACACGGCAGTCAGAAATTCCTAAGAAGGAAATAGTGTCAGAGCCCCATGGATAGGATTTATCTCTGAAGGAGCTGTCCCAGTGCTGGCCGTCCCAGTGCTGGCTGTCCCAGTGCTGGCCGTCCCAGTGCTGGCTGTCCCAGTGCTGGCCGTCCCAGTGCTGGCTGTCCCAGTGCTGGCCGTCCCAGTGCTGGCTGTCCCAGTGCTGGCCGTCCCAGTGCTGGCTGTCCCAGTGCTGGCTGTCCCAGTGCTGGTTCCTCATGAGGGTGATGAGGACAAGAGACAGAAGCAGAGCCACAGACCAGGAGCGTGCACGAAGAGCCCCACATGTACATTGTTGAACAGAGTTACTTCTGGGGAGTCTGTAGATTTGGCTCTGGGAGGGGCACCCTCTTCCTGGGAGATGTGTGGTCTGATGCTACCCTTTGCTCACGTCTGGATCACCACTTCCTCTTCCCTGTGATGCCCTGGGCCCCCACTTCTTTCAGCTCAGAAGGATCAGAAGACAACTCAGGGTAGGAATTACATGGGCTAAAAATCCTTTAAAGAATGCAGAGACCAACGAACTAAAGGCTATTTCTCTAGTTCATGAGCACATCAGGTCATTCTTCCACTGAGAGTGTATTAAAGTGGGAAGAACTTCATGGGAGCCCAATGGGGAACCAGCAAATGACAGGCAGTGTTCAAAGAGGAAACATATGGCCAACCAGACAAATGCTGCTAAGCACAGATGCTCGGATAACACACACATTTTCTTCTGCCTAACTGGCATCATGAAATCCAGAACATCTGGGCTATAAACATCCATGTACCCAGATACAGACCACACCCTCGCCATCCATGTGGACTCCTTCCTGAGGATACTAGAGTGGCCCAAGGGTCTCCATCTATGGCACCACACTACCATATTCCTCATGCTCAGGGTAAAGCCGGTGGGAATAACTGTCACCCCCCCACACACAAACACACATAGCACACAGTCGGACGGGGACTCACCTGGCTCCACCCCCTCCAAGCACCAAGGCAATGGCATTGCCTGTCAGGATCCGTGCCAGGCGGGAAAAGTCGGAATGACGGTCTGGTGGTCGTTGGAAAACGCGTGTGTACATCTCAACCTGAGAGGAGCCAAAGGAAGACAGAGGTTTGTGCATTTCTGCAGCTAAAACTCTGCATGTCCTCAGGTCCTATCCTTTGCCTCAGGTCCTATCCTTTCCAGAACACAGCCCTGTTAGCACAAAAGTGTCTGAAAGCATCCAGACTCGCTTGGGGGTGCTGGCAGAAGACAGACAGACCAGGAGGGAGCTTCAAACTCACTTGGGGGTGCTGGCAGAAGACAGACAGACCAGGAGGGAGCTTCTAGACTACCTAAGACCACAGCACCCCAGGATGTCCCACCGGAGTCTCTCCACTGGCCCTGTATGCAGACAGTACCCTCAGGGGCATTGAGTCCTGAGAGAGATGCAGCTGACAGAATGCTGTCCTTTGAGCTATGGGGGTTGAATGGGCTATGGCATGTGGGCACCACCTAGCTTTCACACTGGGCCCAAAGAACTAAAGCTGACCCAAGGAAAAGGTGTCTGCTTCTGCCCCGAAGGGATAGCACAGGGACCTGACCATGAGATCTCTCTAGGGTTCACTATGTGAGGCTCTCAGCCTTGCACTGTGACCCTCAGTCAAGCACAGATTCTTGGGCTCAGGTTCCCAGGTCTTGATGGCCTCTATCTTGTGCCCCCACCATGCTGTGCCTTTCTTTCTTCATCTGCAAGGCAGCCCAAGAGTTAAGGTCATGGTCAGAGTTCGGCAGTTGATGAGACAAGGCCAGTCAGAACCCACAAGCCCTGATGCTAACAAAGGAGGAGGAAGACATTCTGAATATATAGCTGGAGGCCCGAGATGATGTAGTCGGGGCCAAGTCCTTCTGAGCCAGACCACCAGGCCTCACCAGTTTGGGCAGGCTCCTCTTAGAGAAGACACGACGCGGGCAGCAGAGGTGCAAATGGCCAGAACACCAACTCCGCATGTTGAGCCACTCTACGGTGCGGGAGGGCGCTGGGCCCTCCTCCTTGTGCAGCAAGATCAGTTGCTTCTGGGCACGCACGGCTGTGCTCTCCAACATCTGCTCCAGCTGGGGGAAGAGTGGGGCCTGGTCAGCCTGAGCACTGAGCACAGTACAGAACCGAGGACATTCACAGAGCTGTCCCCGAGATCTACACTCGACACTTCCCTGATGGCTGGATCCAGACCCAGAGAGGGCAGTGTAGAATGGGCGTTGGGGTTGCTAATACCCTGACCACATGCTCCACTCAACTGTGTATGCTGGGTGGCCAATATGGCTGTAAGGGCGCTCGGGGTACGAGACAGGAGTGTGTCCTGTGTCTCAAACACTACTTTGTGAATGTGTGCTCCGACCCTCACAAGTGGTGCACAGCTTCTGGGGAACGGCCCTTACTGAAATGAGAGCTGAGCAGGTAGACCAGAGAGGAGACGGGAACAACACTAACTAAAATGAAGACGTATTGCTTCTCAGAGCTTTCTTCTCTGGAAGGACACGGCCATGCCTGCAGCCACCCACAAAGGAAAACCGCGAAAACAAGCAGCACAGCACTCTGGCGGCGTTTGGTAGGGACAAGTACACCCCTGGGGTCAAGAACTCGAAAGCCTCTGGAGACAACTTGTGCCTAGCTCGTTACCATGAAGGAACTGGCAGAAGATGGCAGAGACACATGGTGGGGCGCTCACAAATGGAAAAATTAACAGTTGGCAAAACGGACCAAGCCGTAGGACCTGTGTCCAAATCCTACTGTTGACGGAAAAGCAAATTTCATGCCGGGTGGAGGTGGTACACACCTTGGATCCCAGCGCTTGGGTGGCAGAGGCAGGAGGATCTCTATGAGTTCAGAGGCCAGCCTGGTCTACAGAGTGAGTTCTCGGACAGCCAGGGCTACAGAGCAAAACCGTGTCCCAAAACACCAAAAAGTAATTTCAGAATGATATAAAACAGACCCCTGTTTGTGTCCAATCTCTAGGGGTGAATACGGCAAAGGCATCCGAAGGGTGGGTGGGAGACGTGTGGGTCCCCTTCTGAGTACCATTTTAACCAGAGGGAAGATGAACAGGGTTCCGGGAATGCAAGTCCCTCTGAACACTCACCTCACCCAGTGCGGGCTCCTGATCGCCCAAGCCCACGATGAGGATGCAGTCAGCCTGACGAATGCAGCGCTGGGTCCAGGGTGTGAGTGTGCTGTCTGCTTGATACAGCACAATCCGGTGGATGTCCTCCTGCTGCCCCAGCCAGCTGGACAGCCGGTACTCATGGATGCTGCAATACACAGGGCAGCACCTCACCCCCTTAAAGTAATCTTAAATATTTATTCATGTACTCTGAGTGCTCTGTCTGCATGTACACCTGCACACTAGAAGAGGGCAATAAATCCCTTTATAGGTGTCATGAGCCACCATGTGGTTGCTGGGAATTGAACTTAGGACCTCTGGAAGAGCAGCCAGTGCTCTTAACCACTGAGGCCTCTCATATGCCCAAATATATATATGTTTGGTTTTTTATAACAGTATCTCAGTGGATGGCATTGGCTGGTCTGGGACTCACTCTGTAGGCTAGGCTAGCCTTGAACTTACAGAAATTGGCCTACCTCTGCCTCCTGATTGCTGGCCTCTCTCACCTTCTATGGGCTCTAAGGCTCCTCCCTTCATTAGCTTCCCTCCCACAGAGCAGCAGAGGAGGCTTGGAGCTGAGCAGCTGGACAGAGGTTGGGGGTTCAAGAGAAAGTGAGATGCAGAGCTACCTGTATGTCAAAGAGGCGCCTGCTGTCTCCTGGACCTCTAGTGGTCCCCAAGGACATATGTGGAAAGGATAGCTGGACTAGGGACATGCTGTTATGTGCGGACACCAAGACCCTGGGATAATGAGTTCCATCTCAGGACCATGCCAGGACAGCTAAGTTGAGGTTGGCTAAATTTCTCCACGCGAGACACAAGGGGGTCAGGGGCGCACCTGTCTAGAGCAGCAGAACCAAGGCGTTGTTTGATGTTGTCACTGGTCAGCAGCAGGACAGGACCTGAAAACAACCACCCATTTCAGAAGTCTGAGCCAGCAGCCACCTCTTAGGAAAAGCAAGTGATCCATTCTTACACCTTGTGCTGGGGTCAGCTCCCTGGGAGGGATAGCTGGCAAGGGACGAGTCAAGCTTTTAGGCTGGGTCTCCTGTTGACATATGAACCAATCCTACCTGCAATCAGGTATGTGGACACATGGTGGTGACATGGACAGCATGCAACAGCAAAGCTTGGAATCCTGTAATTGCTCAAAGCCACATCAAAAGTGGCCTGGATCTAAATCTAGTTCACTCACATGCAGGTGACAAGCTTTTACATCCATGCTTCTCAAGTTAGCCAAGGAAAGGTCGCATGTGGCTCAGAAGCAAGGCAGAGTGAAGAGCAGTGGGCACCTCAGGAAACGGCCTCACATGGCCACAGGTGGAAAAGGGCCTAGCCATGGGAAAGCCAAAAACAATACACAAGGAGACTTAAATCATTCTTAACAAACCAATCAGGACCTTTATAAGTTCAAGGCGAGCCTGGTCTACATGCTTCCAGATCTGCTAGGCTAGAGCCACATAGTGAGACATTGTCTCAAAAAACAAGCAACAAAAATTATTCTAAACAAGTTCTTCCAAGAGTGTGCAATAAAGAGATACTTTGTAAGAGTCTGCCCTCCCTCAAGACAGGGTCTCAAGCTGGCCTGGAACGACAGAAGTTCAAGCAATTGAACCAGCTCTGCCTTTTAAGAAGCTGGGACTGTAGGCAAACTCCATGCATCTGGCAGCAATATCACATTTTAATTAGCAGCCGTTTCTTCGAGGCTCCCAGAATCAGGGACCTTTACAGTTGGAATGTGACTATCACAACTCCAAGTTAAACTGTACACGTGCAGCCAGGCATGGTGGTACCTGCTGTCGGTCAGAGATACAAAGTGAGACCTTTGGTGGCACTTGTCTTTAATCTTAGCACTGGGGAGGCAGAGGCAAGTGGATCTCTGAGTTTGAAGAAAGCGGGGTCTACAAGGTGACTTCCAGGACAGCCAGGCTTCACAGAAGACCCCGTCTGGGGGTGAAAAGGGAGTAGGAACTTTTGAAGCAGGCAAACATGGCCCACTACAGAAGTGAAGAGCGAAGGACAGTAGGTCCATATGCACCTTGAGGCCACTGCTCCTTCAACCTGGACAGTAGCAGGAGATAGGGCCACATATTTTCTCTATCTGTCCCTGCTAAGAGGCCATCCTGCATAACATAATGAGATCTTGCTACACGACATGCAGGTGCAGGCTGGAGGGATGGCTCAATGGTTAAGCGTACCGGTTGCTCTTCCAAAGGTCCTGAGTTCAATTCCCAGCAACCACATGGTGGCTCATGACCATCTATACTGGGATCCAGTGGATCTGTGCCCACTTCTGGCATGCAGGTATACATGCAGATAGAGCATTCATACATTAAACAAACAAACAAATAAATATTAAAAACATTACATACACAACAAACACACAAAAACAAAAAAACAAAACAGGGAAATGCTGGCCCGCCTGACCCCGGCTGGGTCTACCTACCCTTGGGGTACTTCTGCTGTCTAGGTTCTCCTGCTACATTTGGGAGCTATAAAAGAAGTGTGGAGCTCCTTAGAGATCAGAGTCTAGGCTCTCACAGCCAAAGCTTCCAGCTCTTGCCATCAAGCCCGTGAGTGGCGACCATGTCTGCAAAAGCTCTGGTACTGTGCAGGGAGGGGATACTCCCTCCTACAGAGCACGAGGTAGGCAAGGCTAGGTGAGCACAGCCTCGGGACTCACTGGAACCAAGTATCCCAAAGGTCAGGAGGCTCATCAGCGCTATGGAGGACGGCTTACAGGCGGCATCCAGTCGCTGGCTGCCTGATAGCTTCTGTTCTAGACTCCTGGATCCCAGGAAGCCAGAGAACAAAGGAACAACACTTCCCATGAAAAAAAGAAAACTTCTCACTTTTCTTTGTGGATTCTTCACAAGCACGACACCCTTGGAAATGAAAGGAACCTACCAGAGGCTCAGGGCAAAGGTGGCACGAGGTGGCTTCTCGAATAAGGTGCTGACTCAACTGACAGGACAGTTTCGCAGGTGGCCTGGGGCGCACTACCCACTTCTCCCTTTCTTACTTGTAGCTCTCAAGAATCACCACAGGATGTGCTGATTCCCAAGATTGAGGGATGGGGGCGGGGAAGGTCAAGAGAGCTGGGTTCAGCTCTAGCTCTTAGACACAGGATATTCTCCAACATCTTGACCTTGACCTAGACAGTCCTGCCCCATGGGGTATAAGACACAAGTCAGGCTGCTTTCCGGGTTCCCGAGCCCCAGCAACCAGCTGACACTGGACACCTGTTGTTCCTTGCTGCCCACTCCAATACATTTTTCTCCTAGACAAAACTGTCCATCTTAGAGGACATTAAGACACAGGATATTAGCTGGGCGTGGTGGTGCACACCTTTGATTCCAGCACTTGGGAAGCAGAGGCAGGTGGATCTCTGTGAGTTCCTGGCCATCCTGGTCTACAAAGAGAATCCTGGACAGCCAGGGTTATGTTACACAGAGGAAACTCTGTCTTAAAAAACCATTAAGAAAAAAAAGACATAATATTAAAATGTGAGACAACAAGAGAGAGAAGTTTCCATCTTATAGGGAAGCTAGCTAAACTAAGGAAGTCACTGACACTAACCAGACTCACCAGGTTCTTCCCCAGTGCACACATGCAACAAGGACTGCTGAGAGCCTCTCGTGGCTTGGAGAGGCAGATCAGCCAAGCACGCTGTCTGAAGGGGTCAGAGAGCAGCTGAGCTGTCTGGAAAGGACATTCAGCATCATGTAGGGCTGCCGACAGGTTAGGCCCTATTGCTTGCTTTAGGTTTTCAGCTGTTGTGGCTGTCACTCATGCTTGGGTGGGCCTTGGTAATGTAACTGTCTCTGAGTCACTTCTGCACCGGTGTGATGCAGCTGTCTCTGAGTCACTTCTGCACCTGTGTGATGCAGCTGTCTCTGAGTCACTTCTGCACCTGTAAGTAGCCCCAGTAAAACTCACTAGTTCACGATGTGAGGCTTTGGTGGCCTTTAGTTTGTCATTGGTCCCATCTGGGTGGGACAGCCAGCTATGTATTATGTCTCTCCAGGAGTAGGATCACATGCATGTGGTGTGTGAGTATTCTCGCTCGTTGTTTGGTGATGAGAACCCAAAGATGTGACCTATGAAATTAAATAACCAGTAAGTTGTACTTGCATTCTATAAAAATTCCTTCTCCATGAAAGACAGTGTTGGGACCTGAGGAGATGTCTCAGTGGTTAAGAGCACTGGCTGTTCTTCCAGAGGACCCAGGTTCAACTCCCAGGACCCGCATATCAACTCATAACTGTCTGCAATTCCAGTTCCAGGGACTCCAACATCCTTACACATGCAGGCAAAACACCAATGCACATAAAATAAAAATAAGTACATTTTAAGAAGAAGAAAAAGAGGAGGAGGAAGAAGTAGAGGAAGAGGAGGAAGAAGAGGAGGAGGAAGAAGGGGAAGAGGAGGAGAAAGAGGAGGAGGGGAAAAGGAACAAGAGGAGGAAGAGGAGGCAGAGGAAGCGAGGCAGAGGAAAAGGAAGAGGAGGAAGAAGAGAAGGACGAGGAGGAAGAGGAGGAGGAGGAAGAAGAGGAGGAAGAGAAGGATGAGGAGGAGGAAGAGGAGGAGGAAGAGGAGGAAGAAGAGAAGGATGAGGAGGAGGAAGAGGAGGAGGAGGAGGAGAGACATTGTTTAGGCTGGAGAGCTGGCTCAGTGGTTAAGAGCACTGACTGCTCTTCCAGAATCCCTGAGTTCAATTCCCAGCAACCACATGGTGGCTCACAACCATCTGTAATGGGATCCGATGTCCTCTTCTGGTGTGTCTGAAGACAGTGACAGTGCACTCATATACATAAAATAGGTAAGAAATGACAAGATACTGACCAGGAAAATATTCACAAAAATAACTGTGTAATAGAAAACTGTTATCTAAAATATATACAAAAGAGTCTTAAATTTCAACAATATGAAAACAACCAGGAGCTGGGGAGATGGCTCAGTTGGCAAAGCACTTGTCATATGAGCCTGAGGGCCAGAACTCACATCCACAGTGCCCATGAAGAAGTCCGGCTCTCCTGCTGTCCCAGCACTGGTGGGTCAGAAACAGAAGGATCCCGGAGTTTGCTAGCTATCACTAACACCACCAAATACTGTGAGAAGGCAGGATGGGGGCATGGCACCACAGAAGCTCTGCCAGTTAATGGATTGGGAAGGCAGCCTGGCAGTTTCCTTTATAAGCTAAATAATAATTTGCCATATGATCCAGGAATCACGTTCCTTGGTATTTACCCAAAGAAGCTGAGAACATGTCCATACCAAAATCTGCACATAGATGCTACAGTCATTACCACCAAAACTGGAAGTCCTCAACATGTCCCCCGCCAGGAGGATAAACTGCCAGCCAACTGAACAAAGGAAAACTATTCACCTCTCCTTTTTAAAAAAAAAGTTTTAAGAAAGCAAGTCTTGGGCTGGAGAGATGACTCAGTGGTTAAGAACACTGACTGCTCTTCCAGAGGTCCTGAGTTCAATTCCTAGCAACCACATGGTGGCTCACAACCATCTGTAATGGGATCTGACGCCTTCTTCTGGAGTGTCTAAAGAGAGCAAGTGTACTCACATACATAAAATAAGTAATTCTTTTTTTTTTAAAAAAAAAAAAAAGACAACTCTTAGGTTGGAGAGCTGGCTCAGTGTTTAAGGGCACTGGCTGCTCTTCCTGAGGTCCCGAATGTCAATTCCCAGCAACCACATGGCAGCTCACAACTGTCCAATTTGAGGGAATTTGATACCCTCACACACACGCATACATGCAGGCAAAATGCCAATGCACATAAAACGCAAATAAATAAAAAATAAATAGATCATTACAAAAATGAAAATAAAAAAAGTTATCAGGCTGGGTGATAGTGGTACATGCCTAGAGGCAGGTGAATCTCTGAGTTCAAGGCCAGCCTGGTCTACAGAGTGAGTTCTAGGGCAGCCAGGGCTACACAGAGAGACCCCGAGTTGAAAACAAAACAAAAGAAAACAGAAAAACAAAACAAACCACACAAGAAGTTATCAAATCACTAAAAGACATAGAGGAATTCAAATACAAATGCCAACCGTGTGTCCCTCTGAAAAATAGCTAAATTAGGGAAACAAAGACCAGCAGCCACGAGGGCTTGCGCAGAGCGATACGCAGAGCGCAGAGGCCCCTGGGGACTGTTGACAATACCTGATGTGACCCTGCGCAGTGAGCATCCGTCACACACATCTGCCCACAGAGCCACCACAGGACTGAGCCCTCCTGTGCAATTCCGACAGGACAGAGGTCCCATCTGGCAGGGGTGACAGTTGTGGGGTAGCTGGGCATGGAAAGGGCAGGGAAAGCCTGTGCAATCCAGGTTTCTTCCCAATTTGCTTGATTCTACTACTCTTCAAAAACCAAGGGTTTTTATTGGTTTTTGTTGTTTTGGTTTGGTTTTGTGAGCCAAGGTCTTTCTATGTAGCTGTGACTGGCCTACAACTCACTGAAAACCAGGCTCGCCTTCAATTTGCAGCAATCTTCCTGCCTCTGCATCCCAGGTGCTGGCGCTGCAGGTATGTGCCACGCCCACTCCAGTGGAGCCTGTGTGACGTGAAGCGTTTCCATCCAGAACAGAGGCCTGTGCCTGGAATGGCTTGGGCTCCTGGAGGTCCCTGGCCGTCTCCCTACAAATAGATGATGACCAGGGTCTATGCTTGCGGTGGAGGTGCCTTCTGTGTTCTAGCCTTGGTGATCTTAGCAACTTTAAGCTGTCAATAATATCTGATTTTAAGAATATAGCAGTGTGGGAAGATGGTCTTGTACCTTTAGATGTTTCAGGAACTGAAAGTTCAGAGACGGAAACGTCTCACACCATCATGATCCTGATGAATTCAATGGCTGCAATGAATTCAACTGCTGTACCCATTAGTTCCCAGCAAATAGGAGAGAAATTAATTACAGCGATTAAGAACATGACTGTTCCAGAAAAGCCTTTCCCCCTTTTGGGAAAGTTTTATTTAGCATGATTCAGCATAGTAGTGACTCTTTTAGAAAGATCATGGATAAGTCCCAACAAGCTGAGCAAACTTATCAAGAGTTAACTAGAAGGAAAAGAGAAACTAACACTGAGCAAGAAATGAAAGAAATTATAGAATGGTTACAAAAGTTTCCATATTATCTTGAGGGACCATAAACATAGACTTTAAACTTTATTAAAACAAAGGTAAATGTTGAATGCATATCTGGTGCCCACAAGTCTGGCAGCGTAACTGCAGTTTTCTAAACTATTGTCTGCGGCTGAGAATTGTTTTCTAGACTGTACGTTCAGCTTTCCTCCTTGCAAGGGACATTTGGTGGGGTGATGAATAAGAGCTGGATGATTGCCAATTATGATGTTCCTGTTCTAACTGCTTAAATCTGTGCCAAGAAGTAAAGCCTTTTGCAGCAGCACACATCTCAAATTTGTGTCTGTCTGTCACGCCGAATCCATTCTCTACCTGAAATCCAAGCCATGGTCCCTCTGCTGACACACTCCCCTGGGTGGTCTGCGACAGGTATGTGCCACCATACTTGTTTTAATAAGATATACTTGGTTTAAAAAGATATAATTGCCCACCTAAACATACCAGCCAGCCTCCCCAGTTAGAAAAGAAATAGCTCAATCAGGAATTAAGAAAAAGAAGCTGGGTGGTGGTGGTGCACGCATTTGATTCTAATACTTAGGAGGCAAAGGCTGGCAGATCTCTGTGAGTTCAAGGCCAGCCTAGTCTACAGAGTGAGCTTCAGGCCAGCCAAGACAACATCGTGAGATCCTGTCTCCAAAAAATAAGATTAAATAAATAAATAGATGCATAAAATTAGGCTATCACTATGCCCCTATTAGAATAGTTAAAATTAAAATACTAATGACATAGAATATTGGCAAGGATGTGGGGACACTGGCCCTTTACACATTGCTCATGGGAATACAAAACGGTCTAGATATTGTGGAGAAAGCCTGGCAGTTTCCTATTAGACTGAACATACTCTTAGACTCCAGAAAAATGAAAATTTATATGAAAAAACCCATCTGTTGAGGCCTGTTCCCCAGCATAGCCACAGCCATTTTGTTCCATGCCCCCAGCTATTCCATATTGTTGCTGTAACATGCCCGCCAGTCACTGACACAGAAGTGACCTGACTCAGAGCAAGGTCATGTTGACCACATGCCCTGATATGTTCTGTGTGAGCTTTGTTAATCTTAAGAAATTCCACAACCATAAGCCTCACATCAGACTCATCAGATTAAAGGTAAATGTGGACTGTTTGTCTAAAATAGCTTGAGTCAGAGCCGACCAGCAGGTGACACCCGATTCTGGGCTCACTGTGGTTTTTGCATTTCCACCCTTTATAAACTGCAGTTTCCAGCTCTCCAGTCTGAGCGGTTGCCCTGGTCGATCGGTCTTGGGGTGTGCATTCAATAAACCATCCCCCTTTAACTGGGATTGGTGTTCATGTGGCTTGTGGGGCAACTCCTGGACCCCAACACAACCATCACACAAAAGAGCAGAGCAGTTTAGTGCACAATATTCCCAAGCTGGAAACCGTCCAGTCCCTCCAATAATGACTGAGTGCGTGAGCTGAGTGATGCCTTTAGTGGTGCGAATATGGGCTAGCAGTGAAGAGAGCAAGCCATGCTCGCTTTGGCACTAAAACTGAAGAACTACAAAAATTAGCACGGCCCCCCCACGAAGATGACGTGCCAATGTGTGAAGGGTGCCATGTTTGAAAAAGGAAATCGCATGGCCACATGCTATAATTCAATGTGTATAAATTTCCCAGCCTCCAAGGACGGCAGTCAGGTATCAAGGACAGCGCTGTAGACTACAGTGAGTAGGGAATCACCAGAATGTGGTGGCTTCAAAGTGGTAGCTGCAAGGTTTCTATGACAATGAGAGTTTTGTGGCTTTGGTGTGACCCTACCAGGCTATGCCTGTGTCAAATGAGGGGGCGAATGTGCATATATATATACTTGTGCATATACATACACAAGAACAGCTAATGAATCTGGAACTGGCCTTTAGAGTATACAAAATACCATGTTGCCCGTCTTAGCCTCATGTATGGTGTCATCATAGGTGACACTGGGAAAGGCCATGGGGCCTTTCCTCATTGGTTTGTCATTTCTTGTAATCTCAAAATTGTCTCAAAATAAAAAAGTTTCCTCCACTGAGCAAGTCGACATTGCACTGGACTCAGCCTAACTATCTGACCAGTGTCACCTCAAAAGAACAGGACTTTCTATACACCTGTAGTATGGTTCAAGAATATCAAACAGTCCAGGCATGGGGGACGCATGCCTTCAATTCCAGCACTCTGGAATCAGAGGCAGACTGATCTCTGTGAGTTCAAAACCAGCCTGGTCTACATAGAGAATTCCAGGACAGCCAAAGCCACATGGAAAGACTCTGTCTCAAAAATGAAACGGAAGAAAAACAACAAAATTTTAAACTATATATACTATATACTACTACATTAAGTTTTTATTTTAAAAATAATTTATAAATAATATACTGTGTTATCTTTCAACTTTACAGATCTTTGGTTTGCATTATTTAATGTTTTATATCAGTGGTTCTCAACCTTCCTCAGGCTGGAAGTTCCTCTCCTTGTGGTGACCCCTAACCATAGAATTATTTTGTTGCTACTTCATAACTATAATTTTGCTACTGTTATAAATTGTAATGTAAATATCTGATAAGCAGGATGTCTGATGTGTGACCTCCCAAAGGGGCCATGACCCTAGGGTTGATAACCACTATTTTATATAATTTTTATATGGACATATATGTGCCATAATAAAATGGATTTCTGATCATAACGTCTTGTTTATGCTTATTGGACATATTGTCTCCATCACTATTATGCCGTTTTACAGAGACAGTCCTGACATTTCCCCTATAACCCACCAGAGAAAGTGAGGGTCTTATCATATGTTCACTCGAAATTACATAAACACTTGTAAAAAAAGATATTAAGAAATACAGAACACTTTACCAACTTGGAAATTCTCAGGACGCCTCCTGAGTTGTGGATTCTTAGATTCGAAAATGTTAACCATACATATCTTTATTCATCATGTGTGGGGTACACATGAGCATGCAGAGCCAAGTACAGCTTATGGGGGCTGCCTCTTCCTCTCACCACACAGGGAGTGGGGATCAAACTTAAGCTGTCAGGCTTAAAGCACTCCGTTAACTGTTGAGCCATCTCGTCAGCCCTAGGCTCTAAAACTCAACAGCATCTTCCTGACTGGTGACTTCTCTGGGCTTCACCCCAGGACTAATATACTCCAGCAGCCCGGAGAGTGCTCCCCTTCTAAGGCCACCCTACCAGAGCGACCACGTCCCGCCCAAGGGCGTTTTCTAGCTGGTCAACATAGCCATGTACTCTAACACCCTCTCCAACGAGCAGAGTGCTGGCATTTACTCAGAGCCCAAAATTACAGCTCTGTAACCGGCAGTGTCATGCCTCTGGCCCCCCATCTTTAGGATTTCTCACACACTACACACTACTATACACTCTGCCCATGCAGCTCTCAGAGCCTCAGACAGCCCTTACTTGTAGAGTTCCCTTAGCCTAGAGCCTTCCCTGACTCAGCACTCAGCCCCAGGGCAGAGGCCACTGGTAACTTTCACCTTCAGGACGTCTATGTGGCTTACCAATGGCACCGAGGGCATGCTGGAGCTCCAGGGCAAAGGCAGTTAGGGGCACATCTTCAGAGACAGGCATTGCTGCCACCGTGGACAAGTTGCCAGGGGGGTTTCCCAAGTCCCATTTGGTGCTTGCTGTGTTAAATCCAAGCTGGTGACCTGTAGGAATAGAAGCAGGAATGACCTTGGAAGACTGGGCCACCAGTAGCACGGCTTCCATGGTTACAGTGCCGCCCTCTATGACCAGGGTCTGCTCTCAGTTTCCCAATGACTAAAGCAGTCCCTCAAGCAGTACCAAAACCATGTTGACCCTCCAGAGCTTAGGAACTCAAGGAGCAAGAAAATCTGGAAAACATTTTGCCAGCTGAGAACACTCCTCCCCTCGAAGCCTAGGCTGGCCTCAAATCCGCCTGTGTTAATAGCATATACGCTACCATGCCGGGAAGGACTTGTTTCTCTTTACAGTTTTTTGGTTTCTTATCTTTTGAACCTAGAAATGCTAAATTTAGAAGAGCAACAAACACACCTTTATTATCTCTTATCCATGTGGATTTTCAAACCCAAAGGAAACAGAGAATCAGTACAGTTCTGGGCAGGGGCAGCTGTGCTGGGCAGGGGCAGCTGTGCTGGGCAGGGGCAGCTGTGCTGGGCAGGGGCAGCTGTGCTGGGCAGGGGCAGCTGTGCTGGGCAGGGGCAGCTGTGCTGGGTGGTCCCAGAAGGAATGCTGGGAGGAGAGACCAAGGCAGGCAGAGCCTCCCCCAGGCCATGATGGCCACAGGTCCATATTTCCTTACCTAGACACCCAGGGCTCTTCTCCCCAGGCTCTACTCAGCTGCAGGGGACAAGGGGCCACCCCTCTAACACAGTGCAAGACCAAAGACTTTTATTTCACTACCCTTCAGCAAAAGATCCTACTATAGGTTCTTCTTTTGGTGTGTGTCCTTCCTGTTTCCACGAAGATGGCTAAGCTCATCTCATGCCACCTGGTAGGCGTAGCCCCACTTGACCAGGGTTTCCTGTGGCACTGCCATGCTACGGGCTCCCTGGTCACTGATGGCCCACTACAAAGTCCTGCCCATACCTTCTGTTTTCCTCTGATACAGACACATGCCCATCTTCAGGCCTGAGCTGCCTGTCTCCCTGTCTCCCTTAAAAGCAGTTTCCAAATGGCTGGCGTCTTTCCTGCAGCTTCCAGACACTGTCAGATACATGATCCCAAGGGTACGCACATGCGTCTGCAGAGACTGACTTGAAGTCAGGTGCAGAGGTCCAGGTGGAGCCCCGTGCTATGTGCAGCCCTGGTCAGTGATCTGTACAAGGAGAGCCAGCAACTCGTGAAGCTGGGCCACGCCAAGACAGCAACCATGTTTCCAGATGACACAGGTTCAGGCAGTAAGGGAGCTAAGGAAGGGTTTGCCATACCAAGCAAACCTAACAGCAGGGGAGAGGAGGCAGTAACAAGCAGAAACAAGTCTGCATTGTTAAGAGAATACAGGTACCTCACATACATACTACATACACATAATACACATGCAATACACACACCCTCCTGCATCATACATATACCACACACACACTACATACACATAATACACATGCAATACACACACCCTCCTGCATCATACATATACCACACACACACTACATACACCCTCCTGCATCATACATATACCACACACACACTACATACACCCTCCTGCATCATACATATACCACACACACACTACATATACATAATACAGATGCAATACGCGCACCCTCCTACATCATACATATACCACATAGACACTAAATACACATAATCCACATGCAATATACACATCCTCCTACATCACACATATACCACACACACTATACACACCCTGCTGCATCGTATATATACCACACACACTACATGCACCCTCCTGAGCCGTACATATACCACATATACCCTACACATACTTCACATACGTATCTCACACACATCATATACATCACACACACACAACTCCCATACATACCACCTAGGTACCATGCATACACCACATATATAACATATACATCTGCCTTACATATATACCTTACGTATACCACATGCACTATTCCTCATGTACACACATATACAAAAACAGTCACTGCAGGATCATTGAAGAGTTGAAAGGCCAGGGAGAGTGCTGCAAGTCTGTAATCCCAGCACTTGGGAGCAGAGACGGGAGGATCTTTGTGGGTTTGAGGTTAGCCTGGCCTATGTACTAAGCTCCAGGACAGCCAGAGCTACACAGAGAAACCCTTCCCTCCATTGCTGGTGGGAGTGCAAACTGGTATAGTTACCTTGAAAAGGTAGTTTCTTAGGAATTTGGGAATCTATCTACCTTAAAACCCAGGCAGCTACACCAATCCTGAGCACAGACCTAAGATTCTCCTCTATACCACGAGAACGCATGCTCACCTACGTTTATAGCAGCTTTATCCAGAGAAGCCAGACACTGAAACAATCTAGATGCCCCTCAACCAAAGAGTGGATAAAGAAAATGTGCTATACCTACACAGTGGAGCATTACTCAACTGTTTAAAAAAAATAACACCATGAGATTTGCAGGCAAATAAATGGAACCAGAAAAAAAAAATCCTCCCGAGTGAGTTAACCCGGGCCTAGAAAGACAAACAGGGCTTGTACTCACTTATAAGTGTGTATTAGCTGTAAAGTAAAAGATGGCCATGTTTCAATCCTCGGACACAGAGTGCAAGAGGGCTGGGGTGGGGGTGGGACAGATAAATCTCCCTGGGAAGGAGACTAGAACAGAGATTGAAGGTGGACAGGTGGCAGGTGGGATGGGAATAAGAGGGATCTGGTGGGAGCTGGATGGAGGAAGAGGGGACTGGGAGATACAGCTGGACTGGGGGCATCTCAGACATGAGCTAGAAACCCAGTACAAAGCTCCCAGAAGTCACAAAGGTGACTCAGGCTCAGCCTCCTAGCAATGGGCAATATGGACCCTGAACCGGCCACCTCAGGCACAACTTCCAACAGAGGGATCGGGACACCAACCCAGCCACAAAACCTACGACCTATAATTTGTCCTGCCTATGAGATGTGCTGGGGTAAAGACACGGTGCATGAGGGAGTGGCTGACCAATGGCTCGTGCAGACATTAGACATTAGAGGGAGCCCACCCTGACACTGCCTGGAGGGCAGGATGCAGAGGCTGGGTAGCCCAGAGGCCTAGGATAAAAAATGATTCTCAATGATATTCTGCTAACTCATAGATTAGTGCCTAGCCCAACTGTCATCAGAGAGGCTTCACCCAGCAACTGATGGGAACAGATGCAGGGACCCACAGCCAAACCTTAGGCAGAGATGCTCAGGGAATCATGTAGAAGAGAGGGAGGAAGGACTGTAGGAGCCAGAGAGGTCAAGAACACAAGAAACCCACAGAATCAATTAATCGGGGCTCATAGGGGCTCACAGCCAGGAGTCCAGCATGGGCTTAACCTAGCCTCCTACATACATGCTACAGTTGTATCGCAGCTTGGTCTTCTGTGGGACTCCTAACAGTGGGAGCAGGGGCTGTCTCTGACTCTTTTACCAGCACGTGGGACTTTTTCCTCCTACTGGGCTCCCTGTCCAGTCTTATTATGAGACACCTTGTCTAACTGTAGCTTGATGTGCCATGTTTGGCTGACAATGCATGGGAGGCCTGCACTTTTCTGAGGAAGAGTGAATGGGGGAGGTGGGAAGGAAGGACAGGGAGAGAGGAGGGAAAGTGAGGTCGGGTTGTAAAGTAAATAAATTGATTAATAAAAAAAGAGCAAACACACACACACACACACACACACACACACACACACACGAAACCCAACAACAATAACAAAAACAAAAATAGAGCTGAGGGGAGACGCTTGGTAGTGGGGAAAACGCCTAATGAATGACCCTCTTCGGTAGTGGTGGCACACCATCTGGTCTATTGGTGAGAAAAGCTATTTGAACAAAATGGCTAGTTAACACCTATAGTTTTATAGTTATTATAAAAAATAATTCTATTGCTAAATAAACATCTCAAACCGTCCAAAACCAAAGTGCCTGGATGTCTAAACAAACAGAAAAGGAGATAATAAGCCCGCCCTGCTCAATGTCCTGACATTCATGGACTGGGCACCTGATCTTCCCTGACCAATGCCCTCAGCGCTTGCTGCCTGGCACCACCCCCTCCTCACACAGCCCTCAGCTCCAAGAGGTAGCTGTGGGAATGAAGCGAATGGTCTCCATGGTTCCAGTAGGAAAGCCTATAATGGGCCCTCTTTGGTACCTCATTCTCCACAGTCCCCACAGAAGGACAGAACAAAGCAGTGCAGAGTCCTAGCAACCATACCGGCTACTGGCTCCTGGCTCAGGACACACAGAGTGACCAAACTACCATAGCCACAAAACTAGGGCAGAACTTGAGCTGTGAATACACACACACACACACACACACACACACACACACACACACACACACACACACAGCCACAGAAGATTTAAATAGTATGCAATATTCAAAAGTATATACTTATTTTATTTACTATATTAAGAATTTGGTATACACTAATTACTAGGTACACCAAGAGCAGGGAGCATTGTCTGTTTGGAGACAGGGACATTTCCTGGCAGATTACATCTAGAACATTCTTGTGTGTTTGTGTGTAGTCTTGGTCTTGGAACTCCCTTAGTTGACCAGGCTAACCTTGAACTCTGCTTCCAGAGTGCTGGAATTAAAGGTGTGTGCCTCTAGAGCAAAGAATCTTACTCTGAATGAGAAAAGTCAGTCACAGGATAACAACACAAAGGTCAGAGCTGTTTGCCAGGAGTAATGAAATACAGCCAGTTACCGCCAGCAATCATGAAGTCACAAACACTTTTAAACACAGAAAACCTCAGCAAAACAAAGAAGAACCAAAATACAACAAAGAAAAGTTTTGAGGGTGGGAGTGGGGGGTGGGTGGGACAAGGACAGACAGAAGTCACAGTTGGACAGATGGACAAGACATGGCAGGAGTGACAGCAGCATACACTGGAAACCCAACAGGGGATTATGAGACTACAGAGGAAACTGGCCAGTTCTAGGTCAGTATGGGCTATATAATGAGTCTGAGGGCCAGCCTGGGATACACAGCAAGATCTTGTCTCAAAATAATAATAACCAAAAAAATGTTTTAAACCACTTTATATGGGCTAAGAGGAGAATCGAGGTGACAGAAAAGAGCAGGTGACACTGAGGACGGTGAAAATTCTATTTGAACATCATGGGGACAAAGAGATAAAATAGTGAACAGTGTCCCAGATTCCTTCAGGACAATAACAAAAGGCCCAGCATTTGTGACATTTTGTTTCCAGAAGAAAAGAAAGAATACAGGATTGAAAGAAGATGTAAAGAAAAAAGGGCTAACGATTCCCCGAGTTTGCTAAAAAGATACAAATCTACAGAATAAAGTAAAAGTAACCCCAGACAGCAGAAACACCAAGCTATCAAGCCTTTGAAAACTGAGGATGAGGTCAGATGAAGGGCAGGTCGTGCGGCCGAGGAGTGGGCTGGAGGTCTGACTTTTTCGGATTTTGGAACATTTCCAGATTACTGGTCAAACATTCCTAATTTGAAAGTGGCAAATGTTCCTAAATTCAGAACTTCTAAATGCTGACACGACACTCAGGAAGTTTCTGACTTTTCAAAGCACATCTTTGGTTCTCAAGGCATGTAGAAGTGATGGCTAAGATACAACTCAGGGGCTGGTGAGATGGTACTTCCTCCAGGACCGAGCTCAACTGCCAGCACAATGGCTCACAACTGTCTCTAACTCCAGCTCCTGAGGATCTGACGCCCTCTTCTGGCCCCCGTGGGTACTGCATACAGTACTGTACAGACATCTGCAGGCAAAACACCCAGACACATAAGACAAAAATAAACAAATCTTAAAAACCAAACAACAACAATGAAACCCCATAACACATCAAGAGCAGGCCACAGAATGCCGTGACCTGAGCACTAGCTGATCGGGTACTCTCTCTTTTTTTTTTTTTTTCCGGAGCTGGGGACCGAACCCAGGGCCTTGCGCTTGCTAGGCAAGTGCTCTACCACTGAGCTAAATCCCCAACCGGGTACTCTCATTCCAGCTAAGATGAAAACCACTGATGCGGATGTAAAATACTGTTCTCCCTAGAGTGACCACAGAGCTCGTCCAACAGTGTGTGTGTAAATCAGAGTTCATACAAATAAGATGCTTAAAAACGCTGAGTATTCGCGTCCGCGCCCGAGATATCTCGCTGTCTGTGCAGCTCTGAGTCCACACCTCTGTCTACCCAGCAGCTATGCCGCCGTACACCATTGTCTACGTCCCAGTTCCAGGGCGCTGTGAGGCCATGCGCATGCTGCTGGCTGACCAGGGCCAGAGCTGGAAGGAGGAGGTGGTTACCATAGATGTCTGGATGCAAGGCTCACTCAAGCCCACTTGTCTTTATGGGCAGCTCCCCAAGTTTGAGGATGGAGACCTCACCCTTTACCAATCTAATGCCATCTTGAGGCTCCTGGGTTTTATGGGAAAGACCAGAGGGAGGCCGCCCTGGTGGATATGGTAGGGGATGGAGTGGACGACCTTCGCTGCAAATGTGTCTCCCTCGTCCACACTAACTATGAGAATGGTGAGGATGACTATGTGAGGGCCCTGCCTGGGCATCTGAAGCCTTTTGAGACCCTGCTGTCCCAGGACCAGGGAGGCAAAGCTTTCATCATGGATGACCAGATTTCCATTGCCGATTACAACTTGCTGGACCTGCTGCTGAGACCCGGTCCCTGGCTGCCTGGACAACTTCCCCCTGCTCTCTGTATGTGGCTTGCCTCAGCGCTCGGCCCAAGATCAAGGTCTTTCTGTCCTCCCCCGACCATGTGAACCGTCCCGTCAATGGCAATGGTAAACAGTAGTGGACGGAAGAGACAGGAGCTTCTTGTCCCCCTTTTCCCAGACTAATAAAGTTTGTAAGACAGAAAAACAAACAAAAAAACGGCTGAGTAATCAAAGCTAATATAGGAAGGAAATAAAAACAAGATAGCAGACATAAACCCTAACAGAATGGTCATGTTAGGTTTAAACGGTCCACATGGTTAACGTAAGGCAAACACCGCCACAAGAGCTCATTAAAAACTTGACTTCTCTATATCTTTCTTTAAGAAACATATTTCAGACACAATGGTCGGATAGGCTGAAAGGAAAGACAGAAAGAAATCCTATGTGTGAACTGTGTGCTCTCTCCTAAAACTCATGTCCACCCGGAACTTCAGCACACGGTCTCACACAGAGAGAGCCTTAGAGAGGATGAAGTTAAGATGAATTCAGTGTGGATCACAGCTTCCCGTTGCTGTGCACGCATTGCAAGCGCACAGTTTGCTTAACATAAACCTAAAACACCGGATGTGGGCTGGAGAGACGGCTCAGAGGTTAAGAGCATTGCTGTTCTTCCAGACGTCCTGAGTTCAAATCGGTGGCTCACAACCATCTATAGTGACACCCGATGCCCTCTTCTGGCATGCGGGTGTACATACAGGCAGAACACTGTATACATAATAAAGAGATCTTTACAAATATATATCAGATGTGACCCAAATGACCAGGTGTACTGAGAGTAAAGAGTTAAACAGCATGTTTACCTGTGAATTTGTCCTTACAAACATTCAGTTCGGTAAACCAGGGTCAGAGGTGACAACGGATGTAGAGTTTATATACGCAGAGGGACAGGCCACAAGTGAGCTAGCCTGGGGAACTAGTGGAAGCTTATACTCGCAGAGGGACAGGCCACAAGTGAGCTAGCCTGGGGAACTAGTGGAAGCTTATACTCGCAGAGGGACAGGACACAAGTGAGCTAGCCTGGGGAACTAGTGGAAGCTTATACTCGCAGAGGGACAGGACACAAGTGAGCTAGCCTGGGGAACTAGAGGAAGAGGAAACATGAGAAGAGCAGAATGAGTGGGATGGACCACAGGCGTGCACAAATACAGACCAGTATCGCAGGCCAGGAAGTCAGAGATGGAGGCAGGAGACAGCCACAGGCAAATTATGCACAGAACAGTGAGAGCAAGGTCGGAGTATGTGGGATTCAGGGGAGAAGGCAGCTCTGGAACACAGTGACCAGTGGCGCCCAAATTAGGGCCACTCTTAGAGCTAGAAGAACACACACATGCTGGGGTAGTTGTAGTTCCTGACACCCACTCCTCTCAGACCGTCTTTTCACACTTGGCAGTGACAGACAACAGCAGTCCCAGCTGTACCACTCTTCCAGAGGCCTCATCCTCTTGTTTCCTCTTTGTAAACACAAGGTAGCTAGGTCACAGTGTCCTTCTGTGCCACCCACACTGAGCCACAGTTTGGCAAAATACACCGGCACTGTTAAAAAGCTAACCCTCCTTACTCAGAGCTGTGCTCGGTGAGACTTTCCCGGATGTTCTCAGGAGTCATACAGCACAGTATCCCACAATGCTCCCTCCAGAGGTCTGCCCAGCCAGGGGGACTGAGGAAGGCAGAGCTGAGACTCACCTGTCCCAGATCCCTGCTGGAGGCTGCCTAAGATCTTCTCACCCAAGAGATGAATCAGTCGGGTCACAACCTTGGGGCAGAAAAAGAAGAAGTCGGGTTTAAAGGGTGAAATGCCGGGACCAGGAAATGTCACATGACGTTAAACAGCGCACAGGGCTTGCTTTTCCAAACCTGTCAGTGACTGGAAATCAACACGGGCTGCCGACGGCAAGGGCTCATACGATGTCCAGGCTTCCAGATGAGACTGCGTATGGCCAGCATGGCTAACACAGACATGGGCCCCTCTAGGGCCTGTGCCCTACATGCCTACTGGGATTGTTGCAACTACGCTAGGTGTGGGAAGACCTGTCTCGGTGGTGGATCAGACCTGGGTTCTCTAAGAGGAAAGGGAGGTGAGCCATGCCACACGCATTCGTTGCTCCTGTTCTGGATTATGAATATAGTGTGGCAAATGCCTCCTCTAGCTCCAGGGAAATCACTGGGATTTCCCTACTACGACAGACAGGAAAACAGACAGGAATGTGAGACCTTGAGCAAAATAAGATGCATTCATTTGAGTTTCTTTTGTCATGGTATTTCATCACAACAAAAGGAAAAGAAATTAAGTCACCAAGGAAAAGGAGCTTCCCTGGGGGGTGGGGGGGGATGACATGTTGGGGGGTGGGTGGTGGTGAAACACAAAAGCAGCAGAGTACACACTCTGTGGCCCTAAGCCTCACAGTCCAGCTGGCAAATGACCTAAAGGACCTCCCATCCATGGCCGCAGGCATGGCAAAGACAGCCTGATCTCAGACGGGGCACCTGCTGGGTTTTACGTCAATTAGGTGGCATCGGGGTCACTCTAGGAAGCTAAGTAGGGCTGTTTATTTGTCCCAGGGTGGTGGGGTCAGAGCCCATGTTAGATCTAAATGAAACTGTCCAGACTTTCACATACAAAGCAAAAACCAGTCTGAGCAGAGAACTCTGAAAGTGAGCCGGAAGGAGATGGTCACCCGCCCCAGCAGTCCGACCCCATAAACAACCCCTCAGGAGCACACAGGGAATTCTAAGTACCTGGATGTTTCTCTAGAGGCCAGGGGTCAAAACAAACACCTATAACCAGCAAAACACTAAATATACACTTCTCATACCAGCAGGGGGAGGCTGATCTATGAGGAAAGTTGAGTCCTGCCTGGACCATAAGACAAGTTCAAGGCCAGCCTAGGAACTTAGCAACACCCTGTCTCAAAATAAAAATTGAAAAGGGCTGGGGATACAATTCAGTGGTATGGTGCTTGCATGGTTTATGCAAGGTCCTGAGCTTAATCTCTAGCACCACAAATAAACAAGTAAAGTTGTCACATTTAAAAATGAATAAGCAGGGGCTGGAGAGATGGCTCAGTGGTTAGGAGCACTGACTGCTTTTCCAGAGGTCCTGAGTTCAATTCCCAGCAACCACATGGTGGCTCACGACCATCTGTAATGGGATCTGATGCCCTCTTCTGGTGTGTCTGAAGACAGGGACAGTATACTTATATATAATAAATAAAGCTTTAAAAAAAAAAAGCAAATTTAAAGTGAGACTAACTTATTTTTAGAGACAGGGGTTCACTATTGTAGTCCCAGCTGCCCTGGAATTTACTATGTAGACTTAGGCTGGCTTTAACCTTGGTTGGCTCTGACTCCCAAGTATTGTAATTAAAATAAGACCTGTATGTCTGGTCACTAAAGGTAATCTTTTAAAAGATTATTTCTGCGCCAAGTGGCATAGGTTTAAAATAGGCCAATGAGTCCACGAAAAGGTGTCTGGCATCTTAAAGAACTGAGGACACACAAAGGTATAGCACTGTGATAGGAGGACACACAAAGGTATAGCACTGTGATAGGAGGACACACAAAGGTACATCACTGTGATAGGAGGACACACAAAGGTACAGCACTGTGATAGGAGGACACACAAAGGTACAGCACTGTGATAGGAGGACACACAAAGGTACAGCACTGTGATAGGAGGACACACAAAGATATAGCACTGTGATAGGAGGACACACAAAGGTATAGCACTGTGATAGGCCGATGACAGCTGTTGGTACAAGAAGCTGCCTGTGTGCCCAGCACTCAAGGCTCAGGAGCCACATCACACTGGGCTGTGAAGCAGTGTCACTCTGGAGAGCTGTCTGCAGTTTGCAAACACACATCATCTTGTGACCTAGCAACTGAACAAAGGAGTGTGTATAGTATTTGTCAAGAATGTGTGCAGCGGCCCTTTAAACCTGACAGTCCTAGACTGGAGTCATTCCAACACCCACCAACTGGGGAACAAACAGACTGAGGTCCAGTGGGGACTGCTGGACCATTCGCAAGAAAGGTATTCTGTACTAGTTCATCCATAGACAATTAGCAAGCAACAAGGCCTTGTTTCATCCCCAGTGCACACATGCACACATGCACAAAGGAGGAAGGAGGAGGAAGGAGGAGGAGGAGGAGGAGGAGGAGGAGGAGGAGGAGGGGAAGAGGAGGAAGTGAGGAGTTGGAAAGAAAGCAAACATAGACATTAGGAAGCAGTTTTAAGACTCAGGACAGAATGCTGAGTGGAAACACCACTAGAGGACCCCGGGGTTTTAGTCCAAACTGTAGGGTTGACCCTTCTTTCCTGTGATAACCTTGTCGCTCACAGGCAGGGAGGACAGAAAAGGCAGCTGACTGACAGCTCAGAGATGCAGCCTCAGTCCTCCTCTGCCAACCCCTGGCTGCTACCAAAGCTCTCTTCAAGTTGCCGTCCTAAGCTGTGGTGTGGTGCAGTAATCTCCTCCTCTAGGAAGCCTCCATCTCAGAGGGGAGCTCCCGAAGACGGGAGATTCTACAGCGGGGCACCTCTATTCTGCAGGAGGCTCCTGGAACTTACCGTCCAGACTAGGTCTCTTCTCTACCTAAGTGCACAGCAGCAGTAAGGGCTGCTGACAAGTAGAGCAGCCGGAGAGAAGCTCAAGTCATCTGATCTGCCTGGAAAAGACACTGTGTAACCTGCTGAGCTGCCTGCAGGCTCTAGGTTCCCAGCTCTGTGAACCATCAGCCATGCTGGCGTAGGCCTCTGTGATGCAGTGGTCTTTGAGTCATTTCTGCATCTGTAAGTAACTTCCCGCCATATTCCTGAGAGGAACCCCAACAGAAATCACTGGTTTATCAAGTTACACTTTGGCAGTGTCCTTACTTTGTCTATTACCAGTTCTGTATTTGGGGTAAGTCTGGTTTTTGCTCATGTGTCCCCAGAAATAGTGTCACACAATAGCGGTAAAGGAGTCTTCATCTGAGAGTGTGACTTGTGTGCCACTTTTACAGCTTCCCTACCTGTTCCAGTGTTTCTGTGTATACTTGACTAAATTCTCACCTGGGCCAGAAGTACAGCTAGAAGCCTCACCTGTGCAGCAGGCTCACCTCACCTGTGCAGCAGGCTTACCACACCTGTGCAGCAGGCTTACCACACCTGTGCAGCAGGCTCATCGCACCTGTGCAGCAGTCACACCTTACCTGTGCAGCAGGCTCACCTCACCTGTGCAGCAGACTCACCTCACCTGTGCAGCAGGCTTACCACACCTGTGCAGCAGGCTCACCTCACCTGTGCAGCAGGCTCACCTCACCTGTGCAGCAGTCACACCTTACCTGTGCAGCAGACTCACCTCACCTGTGCAGCAGGCTCACCTCACCTGTGCAGCAGACTCACCTCACCTGTGCAGCAGGCTCACCTCACCTGTGCAGCAGGCTCACCTCACCTGTGCAGCAGGCTCACCTCACCTGTGCAGCAGCCTCACCTGTGGGTACCTGCGCTTGATAGACGTCAGAGCTCCTGCTGGCAGCTTAGCCAGTTCTGAGTCCCGGACAGCATGCACTGTGGTTGCTCTGGCCTGGTGGGTTAGCATCTCCACCTAAGGAAGAAGAGCCAAACCCAGGGGTCTCAAAGACCAGCCAAGGTCCAGGAGGCCAGACTGAGGATGCCTGGAGTCCAGCCAAGGCATGTGCACACAAGCTGTCTTAGAGTCTCTACTGCTCTGATAAATCACAATGGCCAAAGGTGCCTTGGGGAAGAAAGGGCTTCCTTCACCTTACACTTCTAGGTAACAGTGTATCACTGAAGGAATTCAGGGCAGGAACTTAAACAGGACAAGACCCTGGAGGAAGAGCTCAAGCAGAGGCCATGAAGGAATGTTATTTATTGGTTTGCTCCGCTTGGCTGTCTTAAACTACCCACAACAAAAGTTGGGCCCTCCGACACCAATCATTAACCAAGAGAATGCCCACAATCTGGTGGGGGAATTTTCTCAATTGAGGTCCCCTCTTCTAAAATGACTCTAGCTTGTGTCAAGTTGACATAGATGTAGCCAGAACAGCAGCCTATAGGAGCCACCTGTGTGGTTAGGAAGCAAGAAAAGGAACAAAATTACTTAACTAAGCCTTTGCTCTGCATGAAGCTGGTGGGCTCTCACATGTGACTACTGTCTAAACCCCTGGAATGTTCTAGAAGTCACAGGCATCCCTAGCAACCCTGACAGTTCTCAGACACAAGCAAGGCTGTCTCAGAGAATTCTGAACACTCCTTCAGATAGAAACTCCTCTAAAGAAGACACGCCATCCACTCGTGGCCACATTAGATGTGTCTCTCAGAGCCTAAGTGAGCCCTGGAACATGGTGACACCTATTTCAGCATCTGGCCAGCGATGCAATTTCCAAGTAGGAGTTGGTGACTGGATGCACAGGTTACATATAGCATAGCTACCCTAAGGCCAGAGACTCCCACATTCTGACACGGAAGACTCACTGTGAGGCCGAGCTCAGGGAAGGCAGGATGGGAGTAGCCCTGGCACGGAGGTGGCACAGGAGGAAAGCAGCCATTAGCACATGCTTGGCAACATTAGGAGGTTTCCCTACGACCCTGTTATCAGACAGCAAAATGATCCTAAACTGCCTAAAATATTGATCCAAAACTTCCTTAAAAGCAGCAGAACATGGTCCTGGGGTGTATAGGAAATCAGGCCGAGCAAGCCCTGAGAACCAGTCAGTACACAGTGCTTCTCCACACTTCCGCCCTCAGTTGCTGCTCCGACTGTGGTCGGTGACAGACTGCTGGAAGCAGAAGTGAAAGAATCCCTTCCCTCCACAGTTCCCTTGATGGGGTGACTTACTCCAGCAGTGGAAGCCTAACTAAGACACTGGACTCCACAGTGAGACCCTGTCTCCAAGAAGAAGCAGGGCAGGGCTGGGGTACAGGGCAGACTGAGCAGGATGTGTTACAAGACATACCCAGACCTTAGCGGGCGGCAAAGTAAAGAATACAGTCTTTCAGGTCATTTTCAGCATGAGGACAGCCAAAACTAGACAGTGAGACCTTGTCTTAAAAAAACCAACAAGCTGGACAGTGGTGGCACACAACTTTAATCCCAGCACTCAGCAGGCAGAGGCAGGCGGATCTCTGTGAGTTCAAAGCCAGCCTAGTCTACAGAGTGAGTTCCAGAATAACCAGGGCTACAAAGAGAAACCCTATCTTGGAAAACAAAAGCAAAAAAAAAACAAAAACAAAAAAGAACCCCACTAAACCCTACCCACAAAATCCAAAAGCAAGCAGACAAACAAAACAAACGAGTTTTGGCTGACCTTTCAAAGGACCAAGGTTCAATTCCCAGCACCCACAAAATGACTCAGTTATCTATAACTCCAGTTCCAAGGGACCTGATATCCTCTTTTCTTTCTTTCTTTTTTCTCTATAGCCTACGCTGGCCTAGAAGTCACAGAGATGCACCTGCCTCAGCCTTCTAAGTGCTGGGATTAAAGACACGTGCCACCACTGTAACCTCTGATGCCTTCTGTTGGCCTCTGTGGACAAGCAGACATACCTGCAGGCAAAACACTCATACACATTAAAAAACAACCCCCCCCTCTCTAGACAGATAGATAGACATATATAGAGATAAATATATGTAGATATATAGATAGATAGTTATAGACAGATATATAGATATATAGTTATAGACAGATATATATATATATATATATATATATATATATATATATATATAGAGAGAGAGAGAGAGAGACGAGCTGTGTGTCCTAATGCACATAGGTTCACTGTTTTGCAGGCCTCTGAGGACTGCCCCACCTGAGGGATTCATCCCATATGCAGACACCAAACCCAGACACTATTGTGGATGCCAAGAAGTGCATGCTGATGGGAGTCTGATATAGCTGTCACCTGAGAGGCTCTGCCAGAGCCTGACAAATACAGAGGATGATGCTTGCAGCCAACCATTGAACTGAGAACAGGGTCCCCAATGGAAGAGTTAGAGAAAGGATTGAAGTAGCTGAAGGGTTTTGCAACCCCATTGGAAGAGCAACAATACCAACTAACCAGACACCCCAGAGCTCCCAGGAACTAAACCAGCATCCGAAGAGAACATAGGGATGGACCTATGGCTCCATCCGCATATGTAGCAGAGGATGGCCTTGCCGGGCATCAGTGGAAGGGGAGGTTCTTGGTTCTGTGAAGGTTCAATGCCCTACTGTAGGGGAATGACAGGGCAGGGAGGTAGGAGGAAGTGGATGAGTGAGGGAGCACCTTCATAGAAGCAGGGGAGAGGATGGCATAGCAGGTTTCTGGACGGGAAACTGGGAAAGGGGATAACATTTAAAATGTAAATTTAAAAAATCCAATAAAAGAAAAAAAAGGCCTCTGAATTTTTAGGAAGCAGATTCAAAAGGATCAGCACAAGTACAAGGCCAGCTCATGTCTACTGGTAGCTCCAAGCCCACCTAGGTTGGAGTAATACCCTGTCTCAAGGGAAAAACCAACCAGCCAACCAGCCAACCAGGCAACCAGCTAACTAGTCAACCAGTCAGTCAGTCAACAGTCAACCAGCCAACCAGCTAACCAGTCAACCAGTCAACCAGTCAGTCAGTCAACAGTCAATCAGCCAACCAACCAGCTAACCAGTCAACCAGTCAGTCAGTCAACAGTCAACCAGCCAGCTAACCAGTCAACCAGTCAACCAACCAACCAGCCAACCAACCAACCAACCATCCATCCATCCATCCAACCAACCACCTAACCAGTCAACCAGCCAGCCAACCATCCATCCATCCATCCATCCATCCATCCATCCATCCATCTATCCATCTATCCATCCAACCAGCCAGCCAGCCAGCCAACCAGCCAGCTGAAGCCAGAGGCGCAGAATGGAATTAACTATCCTCAGAGAGCTCTATAAGCCCAACACTGCAACATCTTGAAGCTGGTTACTAACAGGTCAGGACAGAGAAAGCTGCCTGTGTAGGCAGCACGGGGAAGCCAGGGTGAGCTCCTAGTTAGTTACCCTCAGTCAAATCTTTTGCAAACTATCCACCAAGGCTTCAGCAGCCAGAAACCAGAGACCAGAATCTTGACTAGCCCAGAAGGCTAAGATAGGGCCCCAGACAAAGGCAGGCAGGACCAGCAGGGAGGGAGGGGTGGGGGACAGTCCTGCTCTGGCAGTCACATGGGCTTCCTCCTCCTCAGGTAACTAGACAGGCAGGTCCTGGAGTGTCATGCACGGCAGAGAGGGTAGCTGGCACCTACCACACCAACGAGGTCTCCTCGGCCATACTCCCCTGCCAGGCGTTTTTTCCCATCATCCTTTCGGATCACAGACCGCAGCCTGCCGCTGAGGACGATGTATGTGCAGTCAGACTTGTCCCCTTGCCTGCATAGACACAAAGGAGCTCAGCTTAGCAGCCTATGCTGCTCACAGAACCAGCTCCATGACAGCCAGCCAACCACACCCCAGGATGCAACCAACAAAAAGCATGCAGACTTCTCGGGGTGCTTTGGTTTGTAAAGCAATTAACTATGCTGGCTGCGGTGGCAAAACCCTCTAATTCCTGCACTCAGTAGGCAGAGGTAGGTGAATCTCTCTGAGTCAGAGGCTAGCCTGGTCTACAGAGCGAATTCTCAACCAGCCAAGCCTACATAGTGAGACCCTGTCTCAAAAAAGTAAATAAATAATATAATTACTTTTCACTTTAAAATATTTGTGCTAGCACATATGGGTTCACTGCTACTTCAAATATGTATTCTGACTTTTCCTCAGCTTGAATTCTAAGCACCATAAAAACTGACAGCTATAACCCAGGTCTCTCTGTGGTCTGAGCAGAGGTGAGGCCAGCAAAGGCAGCCCAGCTAGGGTCGGAGGAAAAGACACTTTAGACGGCTCTTGGGTCTTTCTATAGGACGATGTGGTTTACGTGTGTGCATGTGGGTCTTTCAATAGGATAGTGTGGTTTACGAGGAGAGCTGTCTGCTAAAGTGTGTTTGTGCCTATGTGTATAAGCACAGAACCCAGGGTGGTGTCAATGTTTCCACGGGTGCCAGGAGTGAGGTGTGGATAAGGAAACTCACCCTCTTTGTTGTACAGCCTTCCAGGCATGGATGTGGTCTATTAGCAATACCACTATCCATCAGCAAGGACGTGCAGTGATGGAGACCCCCCAGGCCTCTGGGCCTTTAGATACTGTGTACCTGTGGCTTTCCCTGTATGCTCTACATCTGTGAGTCTCACCTGTATATGGCACGCCCAGCCTCTACTTCCATCCAGTCCAGTGCAAAGTCAATCTGCCGCACAAAGGACGACATCCTCCTCACAACTGTGTGGGCCACGCCCAGGACGACATCCGGCCGCTTCCTCATGATCCTGTCACGTAATCTCCAGTCATTTCCATTCCCATGAGGCCTCCTCTCAACTTCCATTTTACGTCCAGCCTTACTAGATCCACTCCTCACAAGAAGAGTCACAGCAGAACTTTCAACCCCACCTACCACAGAAGGACTCTTGATTGTTTACTTTGAGGGAGACGCTGAGGGCTGAGACAGGATGGTGTCCAGGCAGCCGTCTGCTGTCAGCTGCACAGGAACAATGGATTTGGGGGATAGGAGAGTACCCATACGACCGTCCACTTCATGAAGGCCCCTGGAGCACGGGCCACCCCTAAGCTCCAGGTTGTGGGAGCAGGGTTTCAACCTCCACATGTGCAGATTTATGAGTGTAGACAGCCAGCACAGTGAGTTATGCAAGGCGGGGAGGGCCGTTTGTGTCTGTGTGTATGCACAGGGACTTTGAACCTAGAGGCATGGAGTCTACCTGGGGTGGGCATAGAATGCTGAGGCTTCTGACCCAAGAACATTGCCACCTCTCTGGTGACTGTGTGAACAGACTGCGGAAGACAGGGCAATGGCAGGGATGTCATGGTAGCTCCAGGGCTGGGGGTCAGCACCCCATAGATACATATAGCTCATGGGCTATTTACATACACTGGGCAGGAGAGAACTGAGGCGGAAGGCCTCCAGACCTAGATGCAGTAACAGCATGGAACGCCAGTCTATCAGGAACAGGGAAGCAGCGTGCATTGATAACGCGCCCGTTCTCTAGTGTGCCTCTCCCATCCCGGGGCAGTGAGGCAAATGCAAGACCATGAGAGCTTCAGAGAGGCCAACGATATAATTTTATCCCCAAGATTGGGTGGGGTCCCCGTGACATTTGCTGGACCATGTCTGTAAAGTGAGAGATACCTGCACCAGGAGGGTTTATGCCCACACAACCACGTGCACGCAGACAAGGACACCCAAAGGCGTGTACACTCAGAGAATAAGATACACAGACACACACATGGGCAAGGACACAAAATACATGCACGCACAGATGAAAACACACAAACAAGGTCACATAAATAAAAAAACGTAACAGATATAGATATATATATATACATACATACATATATGTGTGTGTGTGTGTGTGTGTGTGTGTGTGTGTGTGTGTGTATAAACAAGGACGTCCATACATGTGCACACATACAGATGTGGGCAAGGACAAGGATATACAGACAGACTAATACACAAAGGCTCACAGAGAAACATGGATAAGGACATGGAGAGAAGCACAAACATGCATACACAGACAGTAACGTACAGGCACACTCAGACATAAGGACAGTATTGAGCTCACGGAGACGTCCTACATAGACTTGTAGGAGCACAGAGAAACGCACACGTGTGGGCAAGGGAGGACCAGGCTATGCCAAGGTCAGAGGAGTAATGAGAAAAAGAGCAAGGCCATGGGGCCCTGGCAGCCACACAGACAAGGTGAGTCCTGTTCATCCTCCTGCCTATCCTTCTAGAGCTGTGCCTTGGTTCAGATGGACAGGGGCAGGGGCTGGGGACAGCAGACTGAGAGCATGCTCTGTGTCTCTGAGAGGATCCATGCAGCTCAAGAGGATGGCGAACTCTAGTAGAGGGGCCGAGGCACGGTTCTACCTCCTCTATATGTCTGCCATCTGTGAAATGAGGTCCTTACCCTCAGCATGCTGAAAGTATCAGAGAGCACAGCATCAGGGAAGCAGGCCAGAGGCATTCCAGCAAATCCTAGGAGAGGGAGGATACATCTGGAGGAGGCCTTCCCTTCCCTGGCCTCTACTACTGTTTTGAAAGCACCTTAGTTGAAACATGATTTTTAAGCTGCTATGCTTCCTTGACCTTCTGGCCCCTGACCTCCTCTATCTGAGCATCTATTCAACTTGCAGACAGGAGAGCTACAAGATCAGAGCAGACATCAGGCATGGATGAAAAAGAGGCCTTCTAGCAATGTGGATACAAAGATGGATGCTGGCTAGGACAGACGAATGTGAGGGGAGGTTGCTCAACTAGACTCAGAAAAACTGTGGACCCTGATGGGCAGCCCCTCTCTGCCCTCACCCTGCAAAGCAAGCTACAAACTAAGACAATTTTTAATCTTATGCCTGGGACTCAAAGGAGAAGTAGAAAGGTCAGCAGAAGACGCAGCCTGTGGTCTCTCAGGCTGAGGAGGACATCACTGGAGGTGAAGGGCATATTTGGTAGATGGGTAGATCCGAGTTCTATATAACAACCTATACTGAATGGTGGTGGCACATGACTTTAATCCCAGCACCCAGGAGGCAGATGCAGGGGGATCTCTGTGAGTTTGAGAACAGCCTGCTCTACAGAGTGAGTTCCAGGACAATTAAGGCTACAAAGAGAAAGCCCATCCCAAAACAACAACAACAACAACAACAACAACAACAACAACAATAAAACCCACCTCTTCTGACTTAAGGAAGGAGAGTGAACAAGCCACTCCACTCCATGGCCATCATGCCTTTCCATCCAGACCTAGTCTACTGTGAACAGGCTTCTAAGTAATGAGCCAGACACTAATTCCAGCTCTATCCCCTGATATGTGTGGCCACAGAATGTACCGACAACGAGATATGACTGGGTGAGAGCCATACAGCAACAGAGTAAGTAGCAAATGTCAGATATCATAAGCCGCACGGAGGCTCTCTGAATGAATGACTGAACCTGTGTATGGGTAGCAGTGTATGCAGCTACTGAGCTAAAGAGCCAGGGCAGCCAGCGGCAGGCCTATCCCTGAGAGCCCTCAGAGATGGAGGACCCAGGACAGAAAGGGAATGAGAAGACTCACTCATAGAAGTGGGCCTTCGAGATGGACAGAAAGCTGCAGTCCCGGTTGGCTCTGATGGTGAACATTAGGGGCTCTCCAGTGAGCACCGCCAGTTGCCCCACCATCTCCCCGGGATGGGTGAGAAACAGGCAAGTGTCCTCCAGGCTGTCAATCTTTTGCTGGTACACATGCAGCATCCCCGAGACCACAAACAAAATGTTGACATCCTAGAAAAGCAGAGAAGGTTAGCTTCAGCACGATGTATGTGAGAGTGGCCCGGAATGCCCCACTGACCCAGAACCCAGGGAAGTTTCCTGAACCCCACAGGGTCACACTGGTACAGCAGCTGCTGCTCTGTCTATTCTAGGTGGTGGGAAGCCAGCCTTGGACACGTCTGCACTAAGAACACTGCTAACTGTCCCAGAGCTTTGCTCTTCAGTGCCTCTGTGTTCTGTTTGTTTGTTTGTTTGGGTTTTTTTAATCAATTACAAGAAATTTCCTTTCTCGGTCTCAGACACACGTCCCCTCCCTCCTCACGTGGCCCTCCACTGCTCTACATAAATGTCAGCCCATTTCCCCACAGAAATGGAAGAGCCCGTCACTCGGAAGCTCTACAGAGCTACCCATCAAAGTCACATAATTTGATCCAACATCCATAAAACCACGAAGGGCCAAATCCCAACTTCTTTTTTTTTTTTCTTTTCTTTTTTTCAGAGCTGGGGACTGAACCCAGGGCCTTGCGCTTGCTAGGCAAGCGCTCTACCACTGAGCTAAATCCCCAACCCCAAATCCCAACTTCTTTGTATCTATTCTAGAACTCATTGCAAATCTTCTCCTCCAAACCCCTCAGATTCCAGAAAAGGTGCCAGGGTAGCAGGCACAACCATGGAGAAGCCTAGCCCCTAAACCCTGGGCTGCTCAGAGACTAAGACAGTGAGTGCCCAGAGGTCTAGTGGTGTGGCACTGGGCCAACTTCCAAGCATTGTGCCCTCACCCGCACTCCACCCAGCACTGAGCTGCAGGGATAGGCAGTTCCTAGTCTGAGGTTCTTAACTTACCTGGTCTCCCTGTTTTGACACTATGGTGCCTGCAGGAACATGAAGCAATGCCACCCGGCCATCCAACAGGGATGGGTCCTAAAACGCAGAACAGATTTCAAGAAGGAATATGACGAGATACTTAAGTGAAGGCACAAAAGATGGAGCCTGAGAGGCAAGGACAGAGGCAACATGGGTATGGCTGTGTCGCGTGCTTCTCTGAGGCCTGTGCACTAACGGACAAGATCGTATTCTGTGCAAAAGATGAGTGGAACACAGCAGAAAATGCAGAGATGCAGACCAATATGTTTACAAATTTACACAGGACAGGGCAGAATTATTTCAGTAAGAAAAGGCAGTTCATTTCATAAAGGTCGCTGGCATAAAGAGAAGCCACCATAGTGGGACCCTTTCCATACGCATTACAAAGACTAATCAACTGGTATAGCCCAAAACTCAGGAGACTGAGACACAAGAAACTCTCCAACAAATTCAAGTCCAGCCGAAAGTTCTGTCTGTCTGTCTGTCTCCCTCTCCTCCTTCCCTCCCTCTCCTTCTTCCTCCTCCTCCCTCTTCTTCTTGAGACATGGGCTGCTCCTTTAAAAAGCCAACTCAGGTAAATCTACCTAGGGTGCCATCTCCCATCCATGCCACCTGCAAACCCTGGCCTTCCTACACGCCTCACGAGGTCAGGAATAACCTGCCATCTAGCACAACTGGGGCTTGTCAAAGCACACGGGAGCTGGCACGGATCGAGTGTCTGCATGTAGATGAGCATGGCACCTGTAAAGGCCTGGGGGAAAATAAATTTGAATTCACAGCTCTCAGTGATGGTAAAACAAAACTAGTAACGAAGGTAAGAAAGGTCACTAGCCACTATGACAAAATGGCAGTGAGGAGCTGGAGAGATGGCTCAGTGTTTAAGAGCATTTGTTGCTCTTTCAGAGGACCCAGGTTTGGATCTAAGTACCTACGCGGTAGCTCAATCAACAGAGGCCACCTCTGAACCTTTACAAACTCAAGGGAAGAAAGCTGGCTCAATAAAAGAGGCCATGAAAAGTCAGCCAGAGAGGGAAGGTGTCTTAGTCAGGGCTTCTATTCCTGCACAAACATCACGACCAGGAAGCAAGCTGGGGAGGAAAGGGTTTATTCAGCTTACACTTCCACATTTCTGTTCATCACCAAAGGAAGTCAGGACTGGGACTCAAGCAGGTCAGGAAGCAGGAGCTGATGCAGAGGCCATGGAGGGATGTTACTTACTGGCTTGCTTCCCATGGCTTGCTCAGCTTGCTCTCTGATAGAACCCAGGACCACCCACAGTGGGCTGGGCCCTCCCTGCTTGATCACTAATTAGAAAATGCCTTACAGCAGGATCTCCTGGAGGCATTTCCTCAAGGGAGGCTCCTTTCCTGTGGTAACTCCAGCTTGTGTTAAGATGACACAAAACCAGCCAGGACAGAAGGGGACCAAGGGGGAAAGCTGTGGAGCCATATGAGCTAGCTCGACCTGGGCGTTTCCGCCATTTACAGAGTTACTGAGATAACCAGAAAGTCGGACACTAGCTGAACAGTCCTGTCTGCTGCAGAAAGGAGAGTGTCATCTTAGGGCTCTCACGATGCCAACAGTGACTATTCCAATGTCAGCACAGGAGGAGGGATGAGCAAGACCCAGAGGGATTAGACACACATGGCTCCGAGAGACGAAACTCTAAAGCACTTAGCAAGACCAAGAACCGCCTCTCCCCCGCCGCCACCCGTGTGCGCGTGTGTGCGTGCGTGTGTGTGCGTGTGCGCGTGCGTGCATGAGTGTGTGCGTGTGTGTGTGCGTGTGAGTGTGCGTGTGCGTGCATGTATGTGCGTGTGTGTGTGCGTGCGTGTGCACATGTGTGTGCGCGTGTGTGTGTGTGTGCGTGCGTGTGTGCGTGCGTGTGCGCGCGTGTGTGTGTGCGCGCGTGTGCGTGTGTGTGCGTGCATGTGTGTGTGCATGTGCGCGTGTGCGTGTGTGTGCGTGCGTGCGTGTGTGCGTGTGAGTGTGTGTGTGCGTGTCACAGGGGCCTGTCTCTGTGTATGGGAAGGCCAGAGGCTGGGTTGGCAGTAGGTGTCCGTGTCTATAAATCTGCTCCTCTGAGAACCTGTTCATTGCATTTGTGTGTTTTTGCAGGGAGGCAGCAGCAGGCGTCTAACAGTGCACATGTGAAGGCAGAGGTCCCAGGGATCGAACGTCAGGCTTGGTGGCAGGTGCCTTTATCCACGCACCACCTTCACATCCCACCTTTTGCTTGCTTGTCTGAATTTGTTTGGGGCCAGACAGATGGCTCAGTGGTTAAAAGCCCTGGTTGCTCTCCCACAGGACCTGGTTCAGTTCCCAGTACCCAGTGCCTGTAACTCCAGTTCCAGGGGACCTGACACCCTCACACAGACACACGTGCAGGCGATACACCAATGCACATAAATTAAATTTTTTAATTATTTATTTTTATTTTGTGTTTATGAGTGTTATGTCTACATGCATGTAAGTTTACCAAGTATATGCAGTACCAACAGAGGTCAAAAGAGGGTGTCAGATATCCTGGAACCAGAATAACGGAGTTGTAAATTAGCGTGTGAGTGCTGAGACCTGAACCCCAGGCTTCTGTAAGAGAAGCAAATGCTCTTCCTTGCCAAGCATTCTCTAGTCCTCCACTTTATTTTTTGAAACTGGATCTCTCAGTAAATAGGCAGCTCCCTGTTTCCACAGGGCACGCTATTCAGAAAGCCCCAGAATTTGCCTGTCTCTGTCCCTGCCCCCACACTGCCCTAGGGTTAGGGCACAGACACACATGGCTACCTATGCTATGGTAGCCACTCCCACTCTGAGTGCTGGGGATCCAAACCTAGGTCCTCATGCTTGACCCATCCAGCTTCCCAGCCCCAAACTAGAAACATCTTAATGGTGATAGCAGATTTCTATAAGAAGTAGAAATTATAGAGCCATAAAAAATAACCAAACTTGGGCCCCTAACTCAGGTGGACATCCCCTGTTCAAGTGTAGGCCAAGCCAGCCAGAAGAACAGGTGGTCGCCTCCCCCCAGAACTCTCCCACTCCCACAGTTTGGCTCCTGAAGACCCAATCCTTAGTATGTTTCTGAATCTCTCTTTTTTTTTTTTTTTCTTTTTTTCGGAGCTGGGGACTGAACCCAGGTCCTTGCGCTTGCTAGGCAAGTGCTCTACCACTGAGCTAAGTCCCCAACCCCTCTGAATCTCTTTAAAAGCTCTCAGTGCCCTGGAGTGCCGCTCAGAGGTAGTGCTCCCTGGTATGTGTGGTCATTATTGCCCCTGCCCCAAACTAAGAGTGACAAAGAAAAAGAAAAGGAAAAAGGCAGCACACACACACACACACACACAGAGAGAGAGAGAGAGAGAGAGAGAGAGAGAGAGAGACAGAGAGACAGAGAGACAGAGAGACAGAGAGACAGAGAGCCATAAAAGAGCTGTACTGACTAAACCTTGAGTGTGCCCCAGTTTCTGAGAGTAACCTAGAGACATTCCATGGCCCAGCATCCATGCCCAGGCCCTCATCAAGGGTGAACAAGGTACACACAGTGTACTGGAAACAACTGGGTCACTATGACTGCTGGCAGTCTGTGTGCCCACCAGCAATGCGGGTGACTGAAGGACTAAGGCCAATGTACTCACAGAATGGACAGTGGACAGTGATGATGGAGATCAAATTCCAACCTCAGACCACCATGTGAGTCAATCATCATGCTGAACATACGGAAATCACTCTAAAGAACATACGTGGCATGAATTACTTAGCCTAGGGTCAGGTGAAATCAACCAGGGCACCTAGAGGTACAGCCTGGTACAGATGGACCTATTTGGGGAGCAGGCTGACCTGGAACATACACAGTGGGCTTGAGGGCTGCTTACAGTCTGCATCCCGCCCATGTGCTGGTATGGTGGTCTGAATGAGAATGACTCCAGCAGTAGTACCCACACCAACACTCCGGAGGCGGGGCTAGGGGAATCTCTGAGTTTGAGACCAGCCCGGTCTACAGAGTTCCAAGACAGCCACGGTTACACAGAGAAATTTGGCTCAAAGAAACCAAACCACACACACACACACACGCACGCACACACACACACACACACACTAGCTTGGTGGGTGGGCCACTCCTCACCTCCACATGGCTAACATACTCCCCTCCAATATTCTTGAGTTATTTCTTTCTAAAATCTATACTTTATCTCTGATACCCCAGACCCAAATGGAGGGGGGGTGGCGCCTGGGGCCTTTTCCCAGATTCTTACATGGTTGGGTTTCTGTGTTCCATAGTTGTCATGTTAATATCTGCTTCCTTCCTTCTGCCTTGGCTATTCTCCTTCTCCCTGTCCTGCATTTCCTCTCTGGGAATCCCCAAAGTCCCGCCTCTGTGCCCCGTGCCCAGCCATTGGCCGCTGGCTCTTTACTGACCAGTCAAACCAACTGTTGCCAGGGATCCCGTAGCAGATGTGTGAATTCTCATGTAAACATAAATTCAATCTCCAACATCTCACCCTTTTCATCCAATAAAAAAGGCTCTTTTCTCTCAGACATAAATTGAGCACAATCATAACAATTATATAAATTATAAAGTATGATATACAACTAATATGTATATTACTCTAACGTTTATCTTTAAAGAGCTTACAGTTCTATACCTGAATTATATTATCATCTGAAAACCATTCTTTTAAATCAGTATCATCTTCCTCAATATTAAACAACCTAAGTTTGATTATATATAATTAGTCTTCGATCCTGTCAGAAATCCAAGAACAAATTAAATATTACCTGAACATATAGAAAGCATAAAACGTAGCTTCTAACACTTAACCAGGCTGTAGAGAAGCTGGCTGCCTGGACAGGCTCCCGTTCCTCAGAAAGCCGGAGCACCTGTCTTAGGCTCACATTTGAGTACTTGGCCCCACTGAGGAGCTGTCTGGGAAGGGGCAGGATGTAGCCTTGTTGGACTGGTTGTCGCCAGGGGCAGGCTTTGAGGTTTCAAAGACTCAGACCCTCGTGCCTATTTGCTTCCTGTTTGAGGGTCAGGATGTGGGTCTCAGAGGCTCCAGCACTGTGCCTGCCTGGCAGCTGCTTTCCTTCCCACCATGATGGTGATGGGCTTCCAGCCCTCTGGAATTATAAGCCTCAAATAAACTCTTCCTTCTATAACTTGCCTTGGCCATGGTGTTTTATCTTTATGAAAGAAACTAAAACAGCTGGCTTTGTGGATCCTCAGAAAGGTGAATGCAGGCGCTTTCCTAGCCTGTGCACAAGGTTTTCATATTGTTTAAAAGCACGAGATGGGCTAGGAATATGGCTATGTCAATAAAGCACTTGCCTTAGAAGCACAAGGACCTGACTTTGCTCCTTAAACGGCTGACGCACGGCGGTGTAGACTTAGCATCCCAGTGTCAGTGAGACAGCGACCAGGGAGTCTTGCAGGTCAGTGTAACCAGCAGGCTTCAGGTCAATGAGAGATCCTGCCTCAAAGGAGGTGGGCGTGTTCCTGAGGACCGCACCCGCACCCAAAGCTGTTCTCCTAGACTCCACACACTGCAGTGATCTGAATAAGAATGGCCCCCATGGGCTCACAGATTTGAAAGCTTGGTCATCAGGGAGTGGTGCTACTTGAGAAGGATTAGGAGGTGTATCTTTGTTGCAGAAGTGTGTCACAGGGGATGGGGAAGGCAGGTAGGCTTTGGGGTTTCAAATGTTCAAGCCAGGCCCACCCTGTGTCTCTGTCTTCCTACTGCCTGCCCATCCAGATGTAGAACTCTCAGCTCCTTCTCCAGCACCATGTCTGCCTGCACACTGCCAGGCTTCCCACCATGATGATAATGGACTGAACCTCTGAATGTAAGCCAGCCCCAATTAAGTGTTTTTATAAGTATTTCCATAGTCATGGCATATCTTAATAATAATAGAACACTGACTAAGACACATGTATTATTTTCACGCATTAAAAAATACAAGGGCCAGGCATGGTGGCACATGTATTTTGTACAACCTATTCACTATAGCACTCAGGAAGATGAGACAGGACCCAGTCTGACTACACACACACACACACAGAGGGAGAGGGAGAGAGAGACAGAGACAAAGACAGAGACAGAGACAGACAGACAGACAAGGGAAAAATAACATGTAATATGAGGATATAGTTGGATGTGCCTAGGTGATTGTAAAAGCCCACAGATGCGCTGGTTCGGGCCAAGGCTACACCTATAGATGTGGACCCCCACTCCTGGCAGGCCTGGAGAAAGAAGAGGGCCACTGTGCAGGTCACAGATACCCCAGGAAGCATTAGAGGGATGTGCTACCCAAAACGGGGGTGGGGGTGGGGTGGGGGAGGACAGAAAGAAGCAGGTTCCACGAGGATCAGGAGTCGCCGCCACCCCGTTTCTGAGCCCCACACTCACATCCAGCTTCATCAGGGTAAGGAGGTCCTTTGTGGCGGCCCTGAAGATAACATCTGTCCTCCCGCTAGGCCCAGGCTCATCCCTGGGCTTCTCCGAGTAGTGGAAGACGGCAGACGTCTCTGCAACAACGCTTTTCTTGGACTTGAAAAGAACACAGATACAAGTCATCAAAAGCGGGACGAGGAAAGGCGGCACTGAGGAAAGAATGCGAGCATCTCCATCACGGCTGATGCTCGGTGTGGGTGTGGCCACGCCCACAGCACTAGTAAATAGGGCAGCAGGCAGGGCCCCAGGGACAATGAGGAGGGCATGGATGGATATACCTTGCTGGCCAAAGAGCTCCCAAGTTGCTCCTCTGAGTATGGCAAAATCCTGGCACGGTTGTATGCCATCCCCAGGTCTGAGGTGGCCCCTTCCTGGCTTTCTACAAACAAAAGAAGACTCGGTTCACTGCTCAGCTGCTGGCCCATAAGCACAGGCACAGAAAGGGCAGGCGGGCGAGCATCTAACAGTACAGATGAGTAGACAAGACTCAGATCTCTAGACATCAAGGCTGCACTGCTCGCGTCTTTGTACACCACCATCAGACTGTTTGATTTGAACATCTGAAGGTGCTACTATAAAAAGCAAAGACGCAGCTACGTGTGGGGTGCAAACTTCAATCCCAGCACTCAGGAGGCAGAGGCAGGCGGATCTCTTGAGTTCATGGCTACCCTGGTCTACAAATCTAGTTCCAGGACAGCTAGGCTATACAGAGAAACCCTTTCTCAAAACAAAACAAAACAGGACAGGACAGGACAAGACAAGACAAGGCAAGGCAAGGCAAGGCAAGGCAAGGCAAGGCAAGGCAAGGCAAGGCAAGGCAAGGCAAGGCAAGGCAAAAACTAAGAAAACCAAAAAAAAACCAAAAAAAACAAAAAGCAAAGATGTCTGTTTAGCTCATGGTTTCCAGGCTGGGAGTCCAGGCCTGTCTGGCTCGAGGTGGTAAAACTCTAGTGAAGGAGCTCTTATTTCATCAGAGGAAGTCCAAATAGCAGAGAGAAAAGCAGTTACACGCAAAGAACCAAACAAATGGAGTAGCATTGCCTTTTAAAAATGTTTTAGTTTGTTTATTTATTTATTTTAGTGTGTATGTTATTTGCGTGTATAATTTTTTTAAAAATTGTTTTAATTTAAAAAGAAACATGGGCTGGAGAGATGGCTCAGTGGTTAAAAGCACTCCCTGACTGCTCTTCCAGAGGTCCTGAGTTCAGTTCCCAGCAACCACATGGTGGCTCCCAACCATCTGGAATGGGATCTGATGCCCTCTTCTGGTGTGTCTGAAGACAGCTACAGTGCACTTATATATAATAAGTAAACAAATCTTTAAAAAAAGAAAAAAGAGGGGTTGGGGATTTAGCTCAGTGGTAGAGCGCTTGCCTAGCAAGCGCAAGGCCCTGGGTTCGGTCCCCAGCTCTGAAAAAAAAGAAAAAAGAAAGAAAGAAAGACCTTAGCACTAGGGCGATCGCTTGGCCAACAGAGTACTTGCTGTACAAGCTGAGCCGCTGAGTTAGTCCACAGCGCACATTAAAATTCAGGCATCAGGCGGGAGAGGCTTATAACCATGGGTAGCTCGGTTTCTGGGGAAGAGCACCACCTACTGGCCTCTGTGAGCGCTAGACACACATGCAACTCACATGGAGTCAAAACAATCACACACACAGAATTAACATAAGAGGGGCTGGAGAGATGCTCAGAGGTCAAAGAGCACCTGCAGCCTTTAAGGGGTTCAATTCCCAGCACTCGTATGGAGTCTCACAAGCATTTGAAATTCCAGTTCCAGGCGACCCAACACCCTCTTCTGACCTTTGCAGGTACCAGGCACACTTGCATTACATTTAAACATGCAGGCAAAACACTCATACAGATAAAATAAACAAACATGAAAATCTTAGAACAAATAAACAAATCCTTTTAGTTGAGAGGTGGAAACAGGAAGCTCCTTGGGGCTTGCTCATTAGACTCTAGTCTGCCTCACAGATCCTGAGGACCGAGACCATGGAGTGTCCAGATGGTCTTCCAATCAGAAAGGACAATTTAAGGACTATAATCACTGACTGAAAGCAGTTCTGGGAGCTGGGAAAACGGTTCAGTATTACGAGCAAGTAGTGTTCCGTTCAAGCATCCACACTGGTTGGCTCACAGGCTCCTGTAGCCCAAGGTCCAGGCAGACCTTACGTCTCTGACCTCCACAAACACCAACACAAACATCGCACATAGATGTACAAATAACTTTGAAAAGTAAAATAAAAATTAATCTTGAAAGCAGCTCTGAGAAATCACTGAGGTTGGCATTAATCTATGAGGAAGCTGTCAGCAAAGGCAACGCTGAGTCTTAGAAAGAAAGCCATTGCAAAGTGTCCAGGCTCGGGAGCCCATAGCCAGATGTTTCACACCTGCACCAGAAGGCACATGCTGTCCAGAGCAGTCAGCCACAGGGTGCTGACGGAAGCAGAGAAAAGGGCAAAGAGTGCAGAGAGAAGCCCTTGAGATGTGCCACATGCAGTGTGACAGCATATGCCCAGGTGGCAGGGCTGAGGTTTGATGAAATGACCTAAGCCAGGCAAGCAGGCCACCCACACCAGTAACCTGAGCAGTTAGGAGGTTATAGTCAGGAGTTCAAGTCTCAGCTACACAACAAGAACCTGCTGAGAGAGGGGGAGGGGTGGTGAAAGGGAGGAGGAAGAGGAAGAGGAGAGACAGAGGCAGACAGAGACAGACACAGATAATGTGTGGTGACCTTTCCTATACCCAAGGGACACAGCTGTAATAAGCAGCCTAGGAAGTGCGTAAGTGGATAAAGTACTTGCTATGCAAATATTAGGACCTGAGTTCAGGGCTATGGCAGCCATCTTAAAGCCCACAGCTCTGACAGCACATGTGTGTAATCCCAGGGCTGGGAGACAGAGACAGGCAGATTTCTGGCACCCGCTAGCCAGCCCCACCTCCATCTCAAAAACAAACAAAATGAAAAAGCCAAAAGCTAATACTTTAGGGGTGAAAACCACGGACTCAGAATGTAATACCTAATGCAGATGGCCCTTCTTTAAAGAGACAGATCATTCCGCTATTAATGTTGGGTGGACTATCATATAGAGTCATGCCTGGTAAATTTCACTTCTTTACATTGTAAAAATGAGTAACAGAGGAATAAAGACCTCAGTATAGAAACTAACAAAAGTCAGCTGGGATACATGTATGAGCCAAGACTGAGTCAAGAATAAAACATAAAAAGCTGACTGCACAGTGCCAAGTGTTTGCCCACCTGCCTGCCTCCTTTTCGTGCTTTACTCCCTCCCTCCCTCCTTCCTTCCTTCTCTCCCTCCTGCCTTCCTACCTTCCGTCCTTCTTTTCTGCCTGCCTTCCTTTCTGTCAAGGCAGGGTCTCACTATGTAGCCCTGGCTCTGAACTCATTACGTAGACCTTGAATTCACAGAGATCCCAGGCTCCGTCTCCTGAGTCTTGGGACCAAAGACGAATGCCACCATATCCAGGTGGTTTTGAGACAGATTCTTATTCTGTGGTCCAGGCAATTCTCCTGCCTCAGCTTCCCAAGTGCTGGGATTAGAAGCCTGAGTCACTGAGCACAGCAAAGGACTTGTTTTTAGTAGAGAAACATTGTTCTGATCATGAAAGGGCCCTGGCTGAGTCTCTGATAAATGGAGACAGGAGAAAATATTTGCAACAGTTAAGGTTAAGGAGACTGGGGCAAGAAGATTGTGAATTTCAGGCCGGCATGTAAGTATGTAGTAAGACCTCAAAAATTAAAAAGCAAAGCAAAACAAAAAAGGCACCAGAAACCAGGCAGAACACAAGTGGCCATCAAGCAGGTTGGAAAGGAGAAAATCTGACCCCCCTTTACAGGAAGCAGGCTGCCAGTTACCCACTGATCGATGTGGGCAGGCCCAGGGCTCAGCAGAGGAGGGGTCATGGACAGGGCTGGTAGAGCTCACCAGGATGTACAAAGCAGCAAGACTTCCAATGGCTCAGGCCCAGGCAGAGGGGTGCCTCGGCCACAGGCTCTTATCCAATCACAAATGGTACCGAGCTCAAGATGTCCGCCTTTGTGGTCAGGACAAGACCCTGGGGGATGGAACAGCTTAACTCATCTAACCACATATTAGAGCCGGCTGCAGCAATAGGGGACCTTTACCTTGGAAGGCTGAAGTGTTAGAGCCACTTCCTTGGGCCTGCCTGAGCTCATCTATCTCGCCATGGATGGGAGGCAGAGGTACAGAGCAGCTCCTCTTCAGCAGAGGTCCAGAGACTGCCACGCTCCTCTGATCTGGGGGAGACAGGAAGCAGTTACTGCAGCTCTGTCAGGTTCCAGTTACTACCAACGGCTCAGAGAAGGGTCCACGCAAAAGCACATGACCCAGGCCCTCCCAAGTATGCTGTGAGCCTGCAGATAACTTCCCACAAACAGAGCCTTCAGGCAGTCTCAACGTTAGTGCCTGCCAGGGGAGTAACAGGAGAAGGGTGGCCTCAGGCTGATCCTCCAGCCCTGCCTCCCTCTGGGCCATCTTTCTCTGTGGGCCAACTACCCACATGCTCTGAAGGTAAGCCCGGAAGCAGGGGACCTGCCGGCTGCCCCCTTTTCCATGGGCTCCTGTAGCGATGACCATTAGCACACCTGTGGCCAAACAGGGCTTGAAGGCTCCACCTGAGCCTCAAAGAACCCTGGCCTAGCCCACCACACTGGACACCGTGTGGTCCTGTCTGCTTCCAAAGAGGCCTTTGGACTGCCTCACCCCAGTCTCTGTGAAGAGAACACCGGCGAGCTGCCCTCAACCAATTGTTTTCAAGAGGACAAGACTCAAAGTTCCATCACTTAAGGTGACTGAAATTTCAGAGAGAGAAGCTACTTGGGAAATAGATTTAAATGACACCTATTTTAAAGTACACTTCTTTGGAAAACCAGATCAACCAGGGATGTATCTCAAGGTCACTAAGGCCCAAAGTCTTGTCTTATACAGGACCCAAGGGACAGTTCCAGTCTACCTCAGACCATAGGCTGCTTCCCTTCACTTCATACACCGTTTTTAGTTACCTGGAATCCTTCACAGAGTATTATGGGCTATTAAGACACTGAAGGGGGGTTGGGGATTTAGCTCAGTGGTAGGGCGCTTGCCAAACAAACGCAAGGCCCTGGGTTCGTCCCCCAGCTCCGAAAAAAAAAAAAAAAAAAAAAAAAAAAAGACACTGAAGGTATATCTACTTTCAAAGTAATCTAGCATAGGCGATATATGTTGCTCAAGTAGGCCTGGGCAATTTATCCCCAATCCCTCTTACTCTTGAGAACCAGGAGCAATGTGGATCAGAGGACAACGCTGAGAACTCATCCTGTCGAGTAAGCCCCTCACTGGGAAGTACCAAAAGACAGAGGCGAGATTCGTGGACACCAGTAACATGGCCCAGGGCATGGGAGATTAACTGAGGGAAGCTTCAGAGAACTGAGGACAGAGAAGGAAATAGTAGACCAAGAAATCTGAGCATATGTGAAGGGAACTGAAGGTAGAGATAAGAATTGTAACCGTGTGAGGAGCTCTGGGATTATTGGGTACCTGTGAGGAAACCTCAGGGCAAAAAGACATGGACCATGTAATAAGACCTAGGGACAGGTGAAGAGACATGAGGCATGTGAGGAGACCAGGAGACAGTGAGGAGACCTGGAGACAGTGAGGAGACCTGGAGACAGTGAGGAGACCTGGAGACAGGGGGGAGACCTGGAGACAGTGAGGAGACCTGGAGACAGTGACAGTGAGGAGACCTGGAGACAGTGAGGAGACCTGGAGACAGTGAGGAGACCTGGAGACAGTGAGGAGACCTGGGGACAGTGAGGAGACCTGGGGACAGTGGGGAGACCTGGGGACAGTGAGGAGACCTGGGGACAGGGGGGAGACCTGGGGACAGGGGGGAGACCTGGGGACAGTGAGGAGACCTGGGGACAGTGAGGAGACCTGGGGACAGTGAGGAGACCTGGAGACAGGGGGGAGACCTGGGGACAGTGAGGAGACCTGGGGACAGTGAGGAGACCTGGGGACAGTGAGGAGACCTGGGGACAGTGGAGGTGGGGAGACCTGGAGACAGTGAGGAGACCTGGGGACACAGTGGGGAGACCTGGAGACAGTGAGGAGACCTGGGGACAGTGAGGAGACCTGGGGACAGGGGGGAGACCTGGGGACAGTGAGGAGACCTGGGGACAGTGAGGAGACCTGGGGACAGGGGGGAGACCTGGGGACAGGGAGGAGACCTGGGGACCTGGAGACAGGGGGGAGACCTGGGGACAGGGGGGAGACCTGGGGACAGGGGGGAGACCTGGGGACAGGGGGGAGACCTGGGGACAGGGGGGAGACCTGGGGACAGGGGGGAGACCTGGGGACAGTGAGGAGACCTGGAGACAGGGGGGAGACCTGGAGACAGGGGGAGACCTGGAGACAGTGGGGACCTGGGACAGTGAGGAGACCTGGGGACAGTGAGGAGACCTGGGGACAGTGAGGAGACCTGGGGACAGTGAGGAGACCTGGAGACAGGGGGGAGACCTGGAGACAGTGGGGAGACCTGGGGACAGTGAGGAGACCTGGGGACAGTGAGGAGACCTGGGGACAGTGAGGAGACCTGGGGACAGGGGGGAGACCTGGGGACAGGGGGGAGACCTGGGGACAGGGGGGTGACCTGTAGACAGTGAGGAGACCTGGAGACAGTGAGGAGACCTGGAGACAGTGAGGAGACCTGGGGACAGGGGGGACCTGGGGACAGGGGGAGACCTGGGGACAGGGGGGAGACCTGGGGACAGTGGGGGACCTGGAGACAGTGAGGAGACCTGGAGAGAGTGAGGGAGACCTGGAGACAGTGGGGAGACCTGGGGAAAGGAGACCTGGGGACAGTGAGGAGACCTGGGGACAGTGGGGAGACCTGGGGACAGGGGGGAGACCTGGGGACAGTGAGGAGACCTGGAGACAGTGGGGACAGTGAGGAGACCTGGGGACAGTGAGGAGACCTGGGGACAGTGAGGAGACCTGGAGACAGTGAGGAGACCTGGGGACAGGGGGGAGACCTGGGGACAGTGAGGAGACCTGACAGTGAGGAGACCTGGAGACAGTGAGGAGACCAGGAGACAATGAGGGAGACCTGGGGACAGGGGGGAGACCTGGGGACAGTGGGGAGACCTGGGGACAGTGGGGAGACCTGGGGACAGTGGGGAGACCTGGGGACAGTGAGGAGACCTGGGGACAGTGAGGAGACCTGGGGACAGTGAGGAGACCTGGGGACAGTGAGGAGACCTGGGGACAGGGGGGAGACCTGGGGACAGTGAGGAGACCTGGGGAGACCTGGGGACAGTGAGGAGACCTGGGGACAGTGAGGAGACCTGGGGACAGTGAGGAGACCTGGGGACCTGGAGAGGAGACACAGTGAGGAGACCTGGGGACAGGGGGGAGACCTGGGGACAGGGGGGAGACCTGGGGACAGGGAGGAGACCTGGGGACAGGGAGGAGACCTGGGGACAGGGGGGAGACCTGGGGACAGGGGGGAGACCTGGGGACAGGGGGGAGACCTGGGGACAGGGGGGAGACCTGGGGACAGGGGGGAGACCTGGGGACAGGGGGGAGACCTGGGGACAGTGACAGGAGACCTGGGGACAGTGAGGAGACCTGGGGACAGTGAGGGAGACCTGGGGACAGTGGGGAGACCTGGGGACAGTGAGGAGACCTGGGGACAGTGAGGGGAGACCTGGAGACAGGGGGAGACCTGGGGACAGGGGGACCTGGGGACAGGGGAGACCTGGGGACAGTGAGGAGACCTGGGGACAGGGGGAGACCTGGGGACAGTGAGGGAGACCTGGGGACAGGGGGAGACCTGGAGACAGGGGGGAGACCTGGGGACAGGGGGGAGAGATGGGGGCAGGGGGGAGACCTGGGGACAGGGGGGAGACCTGGGGACAGGGGGGAGACCTGGGGACAGTGAGGAGACCTGGGGACAGTGAGGAGACCTGGAGGGGGAGACCTGGGGACAGTGGGGGAGGGGACAGTGAGGAGACCTGGGGACAGGGGGGAGACCTGGGGACAGTGAGGAGACCTGGGGACCTGGGGACAGTGAGGAGACCTGGGGACAGGGGGGAGACCTGGGGACAGTGAGGAGACCTGGGGACAGTGAGGAGACCTGGGGACAGGGGGGAGACCTGGGGACAGTGAGGAGACCTGGGGACAGGGGGAGACCTGGGGACAGTGGAGGAGACCTGGGGACAGGGGGGACCTGGGGACAGTGAGGAGACTTGGGGACAGGGGGGGAGACCTGGGGACAGTGAGGAGACCTGGGGACAGGGGGAGACCTGGACAGGGGGAGACCTGGGGACAGTGGAGGGAGACCTGGGGGACAGTGAGGAGACCTGGGGACAGTGAGGAGACCTGGGAGACAGTGAGGAGACCTGGGGACAGTGAGGAGACCTGGGGACAGGGGGGAGACCTGGGGACAGTGAGGAGACCTGGGGACAGGGGGGAGACCTGGGGACAGGGGGGAGACCTGGGGACAGGGGGGAGACCTGGGGACAGGGGGGAGACCTGGGGACAGGGGGGAGACCTGGAGACAGTGAGGAGACCTGGAGACAGTGAGGAGACCTGGAGACAGGGGGGAGACCTGGAGACAGGGGGAGACCTGGACAGAGGAGTGAGAGGTCCTAAACTGCAGCAGTACCTGAGCTGCTGAACTCCGACAGCCTTGGGGACCTCTCAAGCTGCTCCTCTGGACCATATGACATCTGTCTCTTGGCTCGTCCTGCCACACTTGCTACTGACAAGAGAGGGATGGCTTGGCTCTCCTGATGGATGAGAAGAACATTTGATCTGCTCGAGGAATCCCCTGGGTTCCTTAGAAGCATGCTATCAGAAGAAGACAGGCACTTGGCATGCTTGAGCTCAATGGGCGAACTGGCTAAGGTTCGTTGTGTCCTTTTGGCTCTAACTCTTCATACAGCCACCGGAACCTCATGCAGTCAGAACCTCAACTCTTCACTAGTAGGGAATCGTGTAACATAGGACTATTCCCTAAGATACCAGCAATTTGCATGACTAGAGACTGTCATAGGTACTCATGGGTACCAAGCATTTCTTACCAACTGGGAGGAGTTCTGTTGCAGCTTTACTTGTGTGTTTCACAGTAACTTCCTCTGCCCTGGCTTCAGGGACAGGAACAGAGCAGTAAATGAAGCCACTGGCTCCCTTCTTACTAAGCCCTTCTAGAGGGGAACCAGTTTTGCCCCATTTCACAGGCTATGACTGGCTTCAATTTTAACAGGAGGTACAAAATCGGAGATTCAAGACCTTGGCAACGTCCAAATCCTTCTAAGTCACACAAACAGAGCCAAGGACAAGAGGATAAGGCAAGAGGGACATGGGGAAAGGACTGATGACCCAGCCCACAGTCTCAGTACCTGGGGGCACCAGATTCACCCAGAATTATGGCCTTAGAGGCACTTCAGGACTACTGGCAGGCAACAAAGCGGGCTAATCTCACTAGTGTTTGGCAAGTCTACACGCCCCACGTCCTGTCAGTAGCATATGCAGTGCACCAGTGTGCAAATACTTAAGCGAGAATGTGAAGCCAGCCCACCACCACTTCTCAACATCTAGTTCCATAACTAGGACCACTTGCAGGATGGCTGTGCTGAATGGTGAGACATCTACCATCCTGACAGTGGGCTATGCACGAGGCCTGCACTCACAGGGTTGAAGAGCTCGGTAGTCAGCCCCAGGTAGTTGTGCAGAGCCAGGAAAGTCACCCGCTGCAACCGTACCATGATGATCTGGAAGAGACATTGGGCTGTGAGACGTCTAGGCCGGGCACCAGCAGTGCCACCTGAAATGCCTGCTGGGCCCCACAGCACAGGCCACAGCTCACCTTTTCCAGGGCCCAGCAACCCACCATTTGTAGAGCAGGGTGCTAACATGAGGAACAATGGGACACAAGTATAGAAATTTTTCTATAAATCTAAAATTAAAATGAAATACTTACAAATTAAAAAAAATCTCTTTTGGGAGAATGTGAGGTTTGCATCTGCACAGTTATTCATATTAATGTGAGTGTGTGTGCATGTGTGTGTGCACACACATGTGTGTGCATGTATGCACATATGTGTGCACATGTGACTATGCATGTATGCATGTGTGTGCATGTATGCACATGTGCAGTGCATGTATGCACATGTGTGTACAAGTATGCACGTGTGTGGGTGCACATGTGGGTGTGTGTGAGAACAAGAGACAGATGTGTGTACATGCACATGGAGGGCCCAGATATTGCTCCTTAGGAGTCAGCCATTACATTTGTTTTAAGGCAGGGTCTCTCCCTGAGACCTGGAACTCACTGATGGCCAACATGGCCTTAGGACATGTGCCTTTAGCTTTTTGACAATTTTCTAAAGCAGCACTCCCAAGTATTCACATGCACAACAGTAAGTCCTGCCAGCGAAGCCAGTTCTGCATCCTCTGGTCACCTACAATGCTGACTGTGTTCAGTCCCAATGGGTTCCATGCCAGGATCAGCACTAGCTCCTGAGATGGCAATGGTAGGCAGAAAAGCCAGCTACAAAGAAACTCACCTGCACAACCCTCACCAGAGTTTCAGGATATTTCTCAAAAACTCCTTGAAAAGCTGCCGCAGGAAGCCAGAGGACAGTGGATGCAACGGCTGCACGGGCAGAAACTGTTTTGTACGGTGCCGTGTGACCCTGTAACAATGACTTGGTTAGCCCTTCATGAGGGACCTAGAAAGCTCCCGGGGAATCTCTACAACCGTAGAGGTTTCTAAGGTCCTGTCTAGCTTCTACTCATATAGCTGTGTCCTTACCAGGCATGCTGTGGACACTGGTAATTTTCTTTTCTTTTCTTTTTTTTTTGGAGCTGGGGACTGAACCCAGGGCCTTACCACTGAGCTAAATCCCCAACCTCAACACTGGTAATTTTAATGTAAGCCAAACTCTGTCACAGCAAAACGTAGCGAAGGTTTGGCTGACAAGAGTTGTAGGTCAGGCCCACTGACCTCCATGTTTACTGGGTAATGCTTCTCATGCTCTCTCCTGAGACTCACAAGGCCTGGCTCTTCAACATCCAACCCTGGCTATAAACCCTTGCCAAAAGGGTACAAAAGACCCAACCCATGTATATGCTGTCTGAAAAGGTCACCAAGAGTAGACAGCATCACCATCAAATAGTCACACAATAGTTGTCATACACTCGCTGGAGCCGCCATGCATGTCCTGGTGTCCCCATGGAGCCACGGCGTTGCTTCCAGAACACAGCACATGCACGGATGCTGTAATGCACACATCCAGGTTCCTATTTTTGCTAAATATTGGGGGAAGGGGTGTCCTAGGTCACATGGTATCTACATTCTTAACTCTGTAAAAATCAAAACAAAGCCGAGCCAAATTTCTACCAGATAACAAAACCACCAACAAAAACCACACCAAATTATCTTCCATAGTGACCGCCATTTTGAATTCCCACCAGCAGTGAGTTGAGTCCCTGCTCCTGTGTCCTTACAATATTACGACTATCAGAATTACAGAGTGCAGCCGCCCCTAGTGCTTGGAGACCTTTAGAACTTCCTGCATAACCGAAATACCTCATGGCAGATTAGGAAAGGTTCAAGAGGCTGGGTATGGTGTCCATGCCTTTAATCCCAGCACTCAAGAGGCAGAGGCAGGTGGATCTCTGTGAGTTACAGAGCTACAGAGCTAGTTCCAGGACGGCAAGGGCTACACAGAGAAACCCTGCCTGTTACCTGTCTAACTTGCTGTTTTATGCTGTTGCTAAGGGTATAAGGAAACTTTCTCACGTTCTAGTTAATTGCAGGTTCTGTTATGTTCTGTGCTTTGGTGTCCTTGGAAACCAAGCCAACAGAAGTCTGTTAGAGCTGCTTTGTACAACTAGCTACAATAAGCTTGGACCTGAGGCACCTGTCAAGCAGCGCCTCCTGCACCTATGGGTAAGATTTTCTGGTTTTTGCTTTTATAAGCTGCCCCTGGGATGAACCCCAAAATGAGAAAGACATCTGTACCAATATAAGAAGCCATTTGGAATAAGACTTCCACTTTGAGTAGGAGTTGAACAAAGTTTAATTCCCGAGACCTCTATGGGAACTGACAACCTGGTTGGCAAGTTAAGACATGAATATTAAACAAGGCAAGTCCCCTGCCACAGGTGGATACTCCAACCAATGGAAACAGGATAATGTACAACAGAGGCATGTTTCTAAGGAAACCCCCATCCCTAAATCCTGATTGGTGGGATAACTTGGCACAGTTATTTGTGGATTTTAGGCTTAAAAACCTCTGTAGAATCTTAACTCAATGTCACAGCTAGCTCCCAAGTCTGGTCTGTGGCCCCGATCGATCTGTCTTGGGGTATGGCATTCAATAAACCATCCCTGTTTGACTGAGATCAGTGTTTGAGTGGTTTGTGTGGCAATTCCCAGACAACAACAGCGACGACGACAATGACAACAACGACAATGACAACAACAAGAAGAAGCAAAAAAGGCTGAAGATATTTTAGGAGGCAGAGCCTTGAAATTTTATAGGTCCCATTTCTTCTGCGCTCTTTTGTGGATGCAATGTGACCAGCTACCTCCCCTTCATGTCATCACGCTTTCTCTACCATTATGTAATCCAAATACAGCCGTCCTCCCTTCCAAGGACTGTATCACACCAGTGAGAAAAGTAACTAAGTTTGTCAGGAAAGGTGCTCCAGGCTCCCGTACATAAGCCAGATAAACTCACTGGTTGTGTAGAATATATTCCATAATTGGTACCCTATCTGAGCTAACAAGATGTCTGACGATGCTTCCCCACATTCATAGAACATTATAATCTTTCTCTTACTGTTGTGCTTACACCTTGTAGGTCTTCTCTAGAAGGCTGGGTTTTTAGCTGTTACATTGTAGAATATCAAACTGGGTAGGGTCCACACAATGGCATGTATCTGTGGGCTGTGGGTTCTAATCTCCAAAGCCTCAGGTCTCATGTTTTGCTCCACTACCAAATATTGCTCAGGAATTAGCCTGAGATCTAGGCTAAAGTCTGAATATTATTCTAATTCTCATTTCCTTTGTTCTGCTGCTTATGGCTTATCCTGAGATTTAAAGAGGTTCATGGGCAGAATTGGTGGGTCTTTGTTTCTGATGTCTCTGCTCTCTTAAGAGATATAAATAGTCACGATCCCATGGGTTAAGACAAAAGCTAGAGCTGGGCATGAGAAACTCTGTCTTGGGAGAAAAATCCAGTTAGGTATGGTGGACACAGTCATCTCAGTATGTGGAAGTAGAGGCAGGAGGATTCAGAGCAATACTGTCTCAAAACAGAGTCTGGAGATGTTATCTCTACAGTAGAGCCCTTGCCTAGCACGCGAGGACTGGGTTCATCCTTATCTACCCACAAGAGCCTACAAAGACATACAAAGGGCCTACAAACACCGGTAGTCTAGGGCTCTCAACCCCTGAAGGAAGAATCTTTTAGTTTACTGTCCTGTTTCCTGCACAGATTCCCCAGGTGACAACTGGGACCATAACCATGAGTTTGTCTTTTTTCAATGTGTGAGTGTGTATAGACAAACACACACATGTGAGCACAAGAGCACAAATGGTGCAGTGTGAGTGTGCAGGGCAGCTCTTTCACTGCACCTTGCTTTGCCTCTGCTTCTAGCCTCTTCTGCCTCTGCTTCCCATCTCAGGCATCTGTAGACCAGGCCGGCCTCGAGCTCACAAGGATCCATCTGCCTCTAGACTGCTGAGATTAAAGGGTGTGCTATCATACCTACTGTACTCTGTCTTTAAGTGGCTTCTTTCTTTGATAATTAATCCATGTAATTACTAGTTGAGTCAAGTTTTAGCAATCAGAGTGTCTTGTGACACCCCAAGTCAATACCCAGCACAAACCTGTGACATGCCACCACTGATCTGATCTCAACCACAGAGCTAGTACAAGCAGCCTGGGCTCAAATCTCCCATCACCGGGTTTGAAAACAATATTTTAGAGGCAGCCCATGGGGCAGGTGGATCTCTGAGCTCAAGGCCAGTCTGGTCTACAGAGCAAGCTCCAGGAGAGTCAGTGCTGCACACAGGAACCCTGCCTCAACAAAAAAAAAAGGGCAAGAGAAGAAAAAAGAGTGTTTTGAGCACAGTGTCACTCATTAATTACGTACTGTCGATAGATCATACAGCTAAACTATCTATCAATGAGCCTTTCGGGGGAAGGCTGAGCTCTGCTCTCTAGCACTCACTTGAATTGTGTACACAGATAACAGTACGTCCTCCCGAGGTCTGGAGAGTGGTTCTACAACGCACCTATAACACCATCTGCGGTCTCACACAAATGGACAGCAAGAGACGGGGAAGCTCCTGACCTCAAGGACAGAGCAAAAGTATACAGAGGTGCGGGGGACTCAGGAAGGCTGGCGACATCTCTGTTATCCATATTCAGAGGACAACAGAGTAAGCTCTTATAACCAAGTATGGCACCACACACCTACAATTCTAATATTTGGGAGGCAGATGCAGGAGAATTGACATGTATGAAGCTAGTCTGAGTTATATGGCAAGTTTCAGGTCAACCTTGACTCTAACAAAAAGAATGTGGAGGGGCTGGAGAGATGGCTCAGTGGTTAAGAGCACTGACTGCTCTCCCAGAGGTCCTGAGTTCAATTCCCAGCAACCACATGGTGGCTCACAACCATCTGTAATGGGATCTGATGCCCTCTTCTGGTGTGTCTGAAGACAGCTACAGTGTACTTATATACATTAAATAAATCTTTTTTTTTTTTAAAGGGTATGGAGGTGGAGGTGAGGGGCAGAAATGGGCAGATCTCTAAGCTTACTGGTCAGCTAGTGGAACCAGCTGAAATAAGTAACTGGTAAGCTTAGGCTGAGAAATCTTGTCTCAGAACTAAAGATAGAAAGGAATTGAAAAAGGCTCCTAGCATCTGCCCTTTGCTGTGACAAACATCACACATGCCAATGCCGTAATTTTAATTTAAAAAAAGGATATGTACACACACCCACATTAAAAGGTCATATACGCTACATTGCACACATCAATTTCTTTCATTAAAAAGAAGGTTCAAGAGAAATGATGAAGAGCTTAAGAGAACTTGCTGCTCTTGCTGGGTTCAATCCCCGTGATGGCTCAGACCTGTCTGTACTCTGAGTTCCATGAGACTCAGGACTCTCCTGGCCTCCACAGTGACCAGGCATACAAGGTGTATACATGCAGAAAAATGCTCATAAATGCAAAAAATAAGCATCTAAAAATAAAGTTGAAATAAACAATTACAAACTCAATGAAAGGAGACTAAAGAAAAGGTTCGGCGCTCTTACTGCTCTTGCTGAAGACCTGGGTTCGGATCCTGTCACTCACATGGCCACTAACAACTGCTTATAACAGTTCCATGGGAACCCTCTTCTGAACTTTATGGGATCCTGCACATGTGTGGCACACAAAAATACTCTCAGGCACACACATAAACATACTTGCAGGCATAAACATTGCGCACACACTAAAAAGAAAAATAAGCAATTCGATGGAAGACAATGGAAAACCAGGCTAAGTCTGACACACATACATACAAATACACATACACACAAATTACATTGAAATTACATATACTAAATTACATATAGTAGTAGGTTTAAAAGAAAGATAAGTTGGACTAGTTCTATATTTTTTTGTTTTTGTTTCATTTGATTTGTTTTTAAATTTATTTTATTTATTTTGTGTACATGAGTACACTGTAGCTGTCTTCAGACACACCAGAAGAGGGCATCAGTTCCCATTACAGATGGTTGTGAGCCACCATGCAGTTGCTGGGATTTGAACTCTGGACCTCTGGAAGAGCAGTTAGTGCTCTTAACTGCTGAGCCATCTCTCCAGCCTGGACTAGTTCTATATTTGTTGGATCTCAAAAATATGTGTCTCCTGCAGCTTCTTCAGGAAGCTAACAGAGAGTTTGCTTCACCAAAACGAGAAAGGGGACGGACACGGAGGAGGAGGAGGAGGGAGCAAGAGGCCCCTCCAGCAGAGTACAGGAAATCCCAGGGAGCATGAGAGACGGGATGGGGAAGGCGGGGGAATGGGAGAGGCAGGGGAATGGGGGGAGGACAGTTTCCCAGAGAAAAGTGCTCTTCATGGAGCACAAGCCAGGGCAAACCTCTGTAATGTTAACTGCAAGAGAACAAAACCTGACAAGCAGCCAGTTCCCCTCAGACACTCTGCATCTCAGCTGTGAAAGACATGCATGGAGTCTTAGCTTAAGCCCTGTGGTTAGAAACAAGGGGATGGGAGAAGCAGTGAGAGTATGATGGGCATGTGAGAGGGGTTCTCTGCGAGTTGGAGGCCAGTGAGTTCCAGGATGGCCAGGGCTAAGTAGGGAGACTGCCCCCAAAAAACAAAAACAAAACAAAATAAATAAATAAATAAAAAATTGTAATTGTAAAATGAAATAACTACAAACATTCAGTGAGGCTGAAGATGACCAGGTGATAGCCTTACAGTGGCCATCTTCTCTTCAGTGTCACCCCTCTATCTTTCCTACCTCTGACCAGGTGATAGCCTTACAGTGGCCATCTTCTCTTCAGTGTCACCCCTCTATCTTTCCTACCTCTGACCAGGTGATAGCCTTACAGTGGCCATCTTCCCTTCAGTGTCACCCCTCTATCCTTCCTACCTCTGACCAGGTGATAGCCTTACAGTGGCCATCTTCTCTTCAGTGTCACCCCTCTATCTTTCCTACCTCTGACCAGGTGATAGCCTTACAGTGGCCATCTTCTCTTCAGTGTCACCCCTCTATCCTTCCTACTTCTGACCAGGTGATAGCCTTACAGTGGCCATCTTCTCTTCAGTGTCATCCCTCTATCCTTCCTACCTCTGACCAGGTGATAGCCTTACAGTGGTCATCTTCTCTTCAGTGTCATCCCTCTATCCTTCCTACCTCTGACCAGGTGATAGCCTTACAGTGGTCATCTTCTTTTCAGTGTCATCCCTCTATCTTTCCTACCTCTGACCAGGTGATAGCCTTACAGTGGCCATCTTCTCTTCAGTGTCACCCCTCTATCCTTCCTACCTCTGACCAGGTGATAGCCTTACAGTGGTCATCTTCTCTTCAGTGTCATCCCTCTATCCTTCCTACCTCTGACCAGGTGATAGCCTTACAGTGGCCATCTTCTCTTCAGTGTCACCCCTCTATCTTTCCTACTTCTGACCAGGTGATAGCCTTACAGTGGCCATCTTCTCTTCAGTGTCATCCCTCTATCCTTCCTACCTCTGACCAGGTGATAGCCTTACAGTGGTCATCTTCTCTTCAGTGTCATCCCTCTATCGTTCCTACCTCTGACCAGGTGATAGCCTTACAGTGGCCATCTTCTCTTCAGTGTCATCCCTCTATCCTTCCTACCTCTGACCAGGTGATAGCCTTACAGTGGTCATCTTCTCTTCAGTGTCATCCCTCTATCTTTCCTACCTCTGACCAGGTGATAGCCTTACAGTGGCCATCTTCTCTTCAGTGTCATCCCTCTATCTTTCCTACCTCTGACCAGGTGATAGCCTTACAGTGGTCATCTTCTCTTCAGTGTCATCCCTCTATCTTTCCTACCTCTGACCAGGTGATAGCCTTACAGTGGCCATCTTCTCTTCAGTGTCATCCCTCTATCCTTCCTACCTCTGACCAGGTGATAGCCTTACAGTGGCCATCTTCTCTTCAGTGTCACCCCTCTATCTTTCCTACCTCTGACCAGGTGATAGCCTTACAGTGGTCATCTTCTCTTCAGTGTCATCCCTCTATCCTTCCTACCTCTGACCAGGTGATAGCCTTACAGTGGTCATCTTCTCTTCAGTGTCATCCCTCTATCTTTCCTACCTCTGACCAGGTGATAGCCTTACAGTGGCCATCTTCTCTTCAGTGTCACCCCTCTATCCTTCCTACCTCTGACCAGGTGATAGCCTTACAGTGGTCATCTTCTCTTCAGTGTCACCCCTCTATCTTTCCTACCTCTGACCAGGTGATAGCCTTACAGTGGCCATCTTCTCTTCAGTGTCACCCCTCTATCCTTCCTACCTCTGACCAGGTGATAGCCTTACAGTGGTCATCTTCTCTTCAGTGTCATCCCTCTATCCTTCCTACCTCTGACCAGGTGATAGCCTTACAGTGGCCATCTTCTCTTCAGTGTCATCCCTCTATCTTTCCTACCTCTGACCAGGTGATAGCCTTACAGTGGCCATCTTCTCTTCAGTGTCACCCCTCTATCTTTCCTACCTCTGACCAGGTGATAGCCTTACAGTGGCCATCTTCTCTTCAGTGTCACCCCTCTATCTTTCCTACCTCTGACCAGGTGATAGCCTTACAGTGGCCATCTTCTCTTCAGTGTCATCCCTCTATCGTTCCTACCTCTGACCAGGTGATAGCCTTACAGTGGCCAACTTCTCTTCAGTGTCACCCCTCTATCCTTCCTACCTCTGACCAGGTGATAGCCTTATAGTGGTCATCTTCTCTTCAGTGTCATCCCTCTATCCTTCCTACCTCTGACCAGGTGATAGCCTTATAGTGGTCATCTTCTCTTCAGTGTCATCCCTCTATCTTTCCTACCTCTGACCAGGTGATAGCCTTACAGTGGCCATCTTCTCTTCAGTGTCATCCCTCTATCTTTCCTACCTCTGACCAGGTGATAGCCTTACAGTGGTCATCTTCTCTTCAGTGTCATCCCTCTATCTTTCCTACCTCTGACCAGGTGATAGCCTTACAGTGGTCATCTTCTCTTCAGTGTCATCCCTCTATCTTTCCTACCTCTGACCAGGTGATAGCCTTACAGTGGTCATCTTCTCTTCAGTGTCATCCCTCTATCTTTCCTACCTCTGACCAGGTGATAGCCTTACAGTGGCCATCTTCTCTTCAGTGTCACCCTCTATCCTTCCTACCTCTGACCAGGTGATAGCCTTACAGTGGCCATCTTCTCTTCAGTGTCATCCCTCTATCTTTCCTACCTCTGACCAGGTGATAGCCTTACAGTGGCCATCTTCTCTTCAGTGCCATCCCTCTATCTTTCCTACCTCGTCCAGTCTTGAAAGATGGACTGTTCCTTTAGGGAAGTGGGCCAGCCTGATATGTACACAGTGGGATAGTCAATTAAAGAGAAACCCTGGCCCTGGCCACAGCCATGACCTACTTCCTGCCATAGTCATTGCAGGCTTAATACATGACATTCAGTTTAAAAATCACAACGAGGCCAGGATCAAAAACAAGTAACAAAGAAAGGTCCGTGCCACAGTTTACATGACATTTTTTGCTAAAAGAAAAACTAGCTAAAAATAAACATCTAAAAATAAAGTTGAAGGTTAGGGTTAGGGTTAGGAGGAAGGATGCAAATACCAAGTGGCTACCTGGTCTACCTACCCCACATAGACCAGCATCCTTCTACACACCTGAAGCATCCTCAGAGCAAGCTCCAGCACCAAGAACACATGACCACTAACTCTTGGTCAACCCCATCAGCCCATGTTAGTAGCTTCTTCAAGGCCAAGCATCAGTCTTTCAAAGACAATTGAAAGACACTCAAAGATGGATGTCTAAAAAGGGGAAAACCCTTGGGCAAGCAACCTCCCCAACTCAGGTCAAGTGGGGCACAGTAAGACACAGAGGTCCCATTTATGCCTCTAGGCCACCAAACAAGACTAAGCATTCTTTGCCTATCTGATAGGCAGCAGTGTAGACACACAAGACACCCCAGCATATCTTCATGCATGCTTGGGCTACTGGGTTCAACATGTCTGAATACCCCACATAAGGCTCGATTCAACTTCTCTGCACTGCACGGTCTAGAATAGAGGTGTGAGGGTTAACCTTCATTGTGAACTTGGATAGATTTGGCATCACTATTGAAACACACTCTACGGTGTGTAGAAAGGTTTTAACTAAGAGGGAAGCCCCACCTTGAATGTGGGGCTATGCCAGGGGTTCGATCTCACAACTCTGCTATCATTCCTTCTCCTCCACAATAGGCCATACCTTTAAACTGTGAGCTGAAATGAGCCCTGCCTTCCTTAATTGCCTTTGTCAGGTTTTCTGTCATTAGCAACAAGAAATATAACTACGGGGCTGGAGAGATGGCTCAGCAGTTTAAAGCACTGACTGCTCTTCCAAAAGTCCTGAGTTCAAATCCCACCAACCACATGGGCTCACAAGCACCTGTAACAAGATCTGATGCCCTTTTCTGGTGTGTCTGAAGACAGCAACAGTGTACTCACATACATAAAATAAATAAATAAATCTTTGAAAGAAAGAAAGGAAGGAAGGAAGGAAGGAAGGAAGGAAGGAAGGAAGAAAGAAAGAAAGAAAGGTAGGTAGGTAGGTAACTAGCCAGGTGTGGAGGCCTAAGCCTTCGGGCCCAGCAGATGAGAGAGATACAGGCTGAGGTGACTTGTTCTGTTCACTTCTGTATGTGAACAGATACAATAAGGCATAAAGAATAAGGAGATGGGGCTGGGGATTTAGCTCAGTGGTAGAGTGCTTGCCTAGCAAACGCAAGGCCCTGGGTTCGGTCCCCAGCTCTGAAAAATAGAAAAAGAAAAAAAAAACCAAAAGAATAAAGAGATGGCTCAGCAGTTAAGAGCACCGACTGCTCTTCCAGAGGACCTGAGTTCAATTCCCAGCAACCACATGGTGGCTCACAACCATCTGTAATGGGATCTGATGATGCCTTTTTCTGGTGTGTCTGAAGACAGCTACACAGTACAAAATAAATAAATCTTAGAAGAAGGAGGAGGAGGAGGAGGAGAAGAATAAGAACAACAAGAAGAACAAGAACAAGAAGAACAAGAACAAGAAGAAGAGGAGGAGGAGGAGGGAGAGGATGAGGATGTGGATGTTGGGGGCAGTAACATACTTGTAATCCCAGGACTCAGGAGGCAGAGACAGGAGGAACAAGAGTGTGAGGCAAGCCTGGGCTATCCACAATAAGGTCCAAGAACCAGAGAAAGACAGATAGACAAAGAAGAAATCGAAAGGACCACCAAAGCCTGACTAAATGCATTCTATTTTGTTTTTTTTTTTTTTTTTTCTGGGGCTGGGGAATCAACCCAGGACCTTGCACTTCCCAGGCAAGCGCTCTACCACTGAGCCAAATCCCCAACCCCAAATGCATTCTATTTTAAGCACAATGTCTAAGTTGTTCCCACAGACACCTCCTTAACTAGGATGAGAGGGCCCTTCTCATCCTAGACAGCCCCTCTCACCTTTGTAGATACAGGACTCATGGTCTAGCAAGACCTGAAGCACAGAGGGCTAGCCAGAGATGCCTGCACACTTATGGCAAGGAGAGAGTGGGGGTACTCACAGTGATCACATCCAAAATGCTGAGGAGACTGTGGACACTGTCCCCTGGCAGGACCTCTTTGACCACCACCTCGGTGCCATCCTGCGCTTAGAGAACAGAACAACAGGTGTCAGTACAGAGCAGAGAGGCCCAGCCGGCACCCGGGACAGTTGGCAAGATTTCATCTCTGAGCTGCTATAAAGCAGGCATCAGACAAGAGCACAGGATCCTTGCTCAAGTCGGCAGGATTGAGAGATACCACACACAGGGCTGCAGAAATGCTCAACAGCACAGAACCTGCTGAGCGTCTGCAGGATCCAAGCTGGGCTCCCAGCACCCACTTCAGGGGGCTCACAATTACCTGCTCAGTTCAGGGGACCTCTACCCTCGAATGCATGTAACACATGCACCAATATACAAAGTAATTTTTTTAAAAGAGATACCATAAGCTTGAAAGAAGATGATAAATGTTTAAATAAATGAATAAATGATCCTCATGGCTTGCTCAACCTTTTCGGTTCTTTTGTTTGTTTTGTGTTTTTAATAGTATCTCAAACTACCTGTCCAGGGCTACTGGCAGCAGTGAGCTGGGCCCTCTCCGATCAATCATCAATCAAGAAAGTGCCTCTCAGGCATTGCCCACCAGCCAATCTGGTGGGAGAATTTTTGCTCAGTTGAATCTCCCTCTTCCCGAGTGACTCTAGCTTGTTGTCAAGTTGGCGTTTGACTACCAACACTCTGCTTGTGTGTTTGTGTGTGTATGTTGTTCTTCAGAGGCTGTCCACCTTTTTGATTTTAGTTTAGTTTGAGACAGGATCTCACTATGTAGACCAGACTGGTCTTGAACACCCAGAGATCCGGCTGCCTCTGCTTCCCATGTGCTGCAATTAAATGCAGGCACCACCATGCCTGGTTACCTTGTTTTTTTGAGACAGGGTTTCTGAACTCCCCAAGTGTGCCAGTCTGACTTGTCAGTGAGCACCACACATCTGACTGTCATCATGTCACCAACACTGCATCACAGATCCACACTGACAGACCTGACATTTAATATTTTCAATTACTCCTGTGTGTGTGTGCCATGGTGTGCACGTGTAAAGGCTGGATTGGAAATTTGCCCTCTCTCTGTGGGGCTCCAGGGGTAGGTTTTCAGTCTTGCAGGGGTAGGTCGTCAGTCTTGCAGGGGTAGGTTGTCAGTCTTGCAGGGGTAGGTTGTCAGTCTTGCAGAGCAGAACCTTTAACTGCTGAGCCATCTCACTGAGCCATACTTGACATTTGGGGAGAATTGAGCTGGGGACAGTCTTACTATGTGTGGCAATTCAATATTATAAAAATAAATGTTACTTTTAAGAGACTAGAACTTGGGGCGAAGAGATGGCACTGTGGTTAAGAGCACTGACCATCCTTTGTGGTGACTTTTTCCCATAGGCAGTCAGTGAATAAATAACGAACGGTGGGTAGTGGTGGCAGCACATGCCTTCAACCCCAGCACTTGGGAGGCAGAGGCAGGCAGATCTATGAGAATCACAGGTCTGCCTGGTCTGTATAGTGAGTTCCAAGCCAGCCGGGGTTACATATTGGCCTGAACACATGATATTTATTTATACATACTAGCATTATTTGTGGGTCAGAGATTTGGAAAAATGCACCTATATATTAGCTTAGTCTATAAAAGTTAATACATGGTAAATCCAAGGCAAGTAAGGTTGGCTATAACATTGTTCTCTTAAAGGTAGGCTAAACAAACAGGCCGCGTGCACAGTAGGGTATCAGTAATGTCTTAAGTCACCTCACAGTATATTAACTCTGCCTACAAGTTCTAATGTCTCTCTCTCTCTCTCTCTCTCTCTAAAGATTTATTAATTTGTTATATAAGTACCCTGTTGCTGTCTTCAGACACACCAGTAAGCAGCACTACTCCATGGCTCCTGCCTCAGTTCCTGCCTCTAGGTTTCTGCCTTGAGTTCCTGTCCTGACTTTCTTTGATGACAGACTGTGATATGGAACTATAAGCTAAAATAAACCGTTTCTTCCCAAGTTGCTTTTAGTCATAGTGTTAACACACACACTCATGCACGTACACACACACACACACACACACACACACACACACACACACACACACACACACACACACACGAGGACCAATGGAAATAATCCTGCCAAATCCAGCCACGGCTTCCCAATACACTGCTTATGTCCTCCAAACCTGGAGTAATGAGACTGACTACAAAGGAGGCCACTGTAGAAAACTGTAACCAAATTTAGTTTTATTATCAATAAAACTTATAATTCTTTGAGTCAGAGACGTGTATGGGTCTAACAGTGACGATGGCATGTCAGGTGTGCTGGTTTAGGGCTGTAATCCCAGCGCTCAAGGACAGCTGGGCTATGGAGTGAGTTCCAGGTTGTCCTTGGACTATGAATGAAAGTGCCTCAATGTGTGTGTGTGTATTGTGTTGCCAAAATAAGGATGGCAGCTCTGTTTGAACGCTGGGATAGCGTTCATTTTTTTTTTTCTGAACAACTAAGGTTAAAATTCTACACTAGCTTTTTTTTTTAAGTATTTATTCATTTATTATATGTGAGTACACTGTAGCTGTCTTCAGACACACCAGAAGGGGGCATCAGATCTCTTTACAGATGGTTGTGAGCCACCATGTGGTTGTTGGGAATTGACCTCAGGACCTCTGGAAGAGCAGTTGGTGCTCTTAACCCTCCAGCCCTACACTAACTTTTTAAAAATTTTTTTAATTTTTATTTTACGTACATTGGTGATTTGACTGCATGTGTGTCTATGTGAAAGTGTCGGATCCCCCGACAGGAGTTACAGTCGTGAGCTGCCATGTGGGTGCTGCAAATTGAACCTGGGCCTCCTGAAAGAGCAGCCAGTGCTCTTGACCATTGAGCAATCTTTTCAGCTCCATTACACTAACTTCTTGACAGCAAGCTTTTCACAGCCTTAAAGTGATAGACAGCTAAGTGAGAGCCCAGGACCCTGCCCCACCCTGGCCACTGACTCACAGCATCTTGGATGCAGACCTCCAGCCGTCCATCCTGAACCACATAGATGCTGATGTCAGGCTCCCCAGGTTGGAATACATGCTCCCCCTCTTGCAGTTGCACAAAGACCATGTGTTTACAAAGTTCCAAGAATAGTGGCTTCTCAAAGTGGCCTAGAACCCTGCAACAAACAGAACATATGCTCTCCAGGGAGGAAGACATAGGCCATTTTGTACAGTGGTCTAAGCTCTCGGCCTCAGAGTCTGTCCCTTGGCCTGGTTATGATTATAGAGGCCTAGACCTCTATAAGGCTGATTCAGCTTATCTAGTCTTCTAGGCTATCAGAATTTTAAACCTCTGAGATGATTATCAGCTCAAAAACTTTTCAATCTGTGAGTAATAATGTAAGTCAAACAGAAAACAGAAGGCAATGCCCACCACCAATGATGTACAAGTGTAAGAAAGGGAAGTGGACTCTGAGGGGCTCAGCAGGGAAAGAAAGCACTTGCCCCACAAGCCTGACAACCTCAAGTTCAACCCTCAAAGCTCACATAGGTCAGTCACTGTTCTAAGGCTATGAAGAGACATCATTACCCTGGCAACTCTTATAACATAATTTGTGAGCTTGCTTAGTTTCCAAGGTTTATAGCATTATCATGGTAGGAAGCATGGTGACATGCATGATGCAGGAGCAGGAGCTGAGAGCTTCATCCTGGTCCACAGACATGTATGGGGGGGGGGGCTTTTGAAACCTCAAAGTCCATCCCCAGTGACACACTCTCTCCAACAAGGCCACACCCCCAATCCTTCTGAAATAGTGCCACTCCCTTATGACTATGCATTCAAATACATGAGCCTGTTGGGACCATTCTTATTCACACCACACCACATAAAGATGGTGAGAGGAGAACTAACTCCATAAAATTATCCCGGTTTCCACACATGTGCTGTGACACATGTGTACACAGCCTCACTTATACACCCTGCCCCACAATAGCAATAATACATTTCAAAAGTTAAAAATAATGTACTCTTAAAAAAAGAGAGCTGACAGACGGTACATGGATGTCAGCATTCAGTAGGATACGGTATGGGATCGCAAGCGAAGGGCAGCTTAGGCTACACAGCAAAATCCTGTCAGGAAGGGGGAGAGAGTGATGGGGTGGGGTGTGGAAGCCAGCTTGCAGCTTCTGACCCATGCACAACTTCTCGTCCTTATTCTGGAGTTTGCCATGGGGGATAGAAATGCTGCCAACTGGTAAGTAGAACAGGAAGGAACAGCTCAGAAGGTGATTCCACACACCGGAAGCACCCCGGACTCTGCTGAACGTTTCTGCTACCATGAAGCATGGAAGCCAGTCTCGAGGTGGGAAGAAAACAGGCTTTGCCAACAATCCCTGATGTAGGAAAGCTACGTCAGACACAATCCAAGGAAGGAAAGCAGACGTCTCCAGACACACGCCCTAGATGGACCCTCGGGCTGCCCATCCGCTGACTTACCGAACATTCTTCAACATGTACAAAACTTCAGACGGCAGATGAGAGTTCTTCACATCAAACTCGGTGAGGTCAGCCTCGAGCAGGGAGGGTGGGGGCTCTTTTGGCTGCAAAGTAGGATATTCTTTCTTAAAGCGCAGAATCCTGCAAAGCAGAGACATTTAAGTAAGAAATCACAGCGCGCAAACCCAGCACTATGGGCACTTCGAGGCCTGAAGAAGCTTCTGCCTTGGTGTGTCCCGACATGGGAGGAGCCATAGCAGTGGTAGGGACCTTAAGGAAATCCTCAGTACCTCTTGGCCAAAGAGAGCACTTTGGTCCTCTTCCTTACTCGCTGCCGGGGTGCAGCGGTATTCCCAACCAAGGTATGGGGGAGTGTGGTCACCTGCAGAACCAAGAGAAAGCTTTCAGCCTCAGAGTCTGTCCCCTGGACCTGGCTATGATTTGCTACCTCCCTGACCTGAGCTACTAGGGGCTGCACTCGCCAACCCCCACCCACCTGGTTTCTTGAAAGAGATATAGCAATCAAGGACAAAGGGATACTATTTGGACGAGAGCACACCACACAGTCCCATAAACCCCACAGAAGAGTCCTCACTGCCCTCAAGTGGCCAAGCCTGAGGGAAGAGGGAGAAAGCAGACGGAACCAGCTATAGCAACTAACCAGAGGTGAACAAGGATTCAGACCAGCCTGCTTATCCCTAGCCACTGACCCTCAGTGCAGGAGTTATGATCTGCAACTCCCACAAACAGAAAAGAAGCCACACGTTTTTACCTTAGAGTAAATGTGGTCATTGGGGAACCGTACCATCCTACCAGCGTTCCCGGGAGCTAGGTCCTTCTTTGGCTCACCTTTCCCAATCGTTCAGTGACCACCCACCTTGGGGCAAACCCATGCCCTCTGTGCCTGTCCATTCTGTATCCAGGAATATTTCTGAAAAGCAGTTTCCTATCCTATTTCTTTTTTTTTTTTTTTCTTTTTTTCGGAGCTGGGGACTGAACCCAGGGCCTTGTACTTGCTAGGCAAGCGCTCTACCACTGAGCTAAATCCCCAACCCCTGCTATTTCTTATTAACATAAACCAGCACTTTAGAAAGCCCAAGTGCCCGTCCTTAGCAGTTATCAAAGCAGTTCACATATTTTAAAGCCAGAGATATACACCCATCAACACCATGCCTCCCTGGCCACCTCCAGGGCACGTGAGGTGTCTCTAGGTAAATGCATTGGTTCTTAGGGGAGGTAAATAACATTCAGCATGACTTAAACCATCTCCTAAATCCTATGTCCAGCAGCAGAAGCCCTGGGACCAGAGCAGATGACAGCATGTGTCAGGAGCTGCAGAGAGCAAGGGCTTGAGGGCCTGGCAGACAGCAGATCCCCACTCCACAAAGGCCTGTTTAGAACAGACTCACCACCACCTTGTGCAACACAGGGCTTCCATACAAGTTACCTTCCTCATGATCTTCCGGCCATAAAACATAACTTTGTCTCTCTTCCGGAATCTGTACTGAGGAGTGGGTTCTGCTCGTCCTGTGAAAGGAGAGAGGAAGCATGTGAGATGACAGGGATATGGGCAACTAGCCTTGAATGGTTGTGTGGTGAACATGGCTGCAACTACAATAGAGTGCAAGTACAAAACAGGCCCTGAATGTGATGGTGCTGACAGCAAGTCACGCTCTACCCTATCCCTGGCTACTGCTCAGACAGTCGGGAAAGCAGTAACATAGGAGACTCAGCTTCAAAGGAATTTCTTCTGTTCTCACTGGATCCTGGCTTTGGAGAGAACAGAAAAGATCTATGACAGACTAGGATCACCAACCTGGCCCCAGTAGGTGAGCATTTTCCAACAAGGATTCGAGGGAAGCTTCAACAAGCTCTAAATACCTCATAGGACACAAATGCAGCAGAATCCCCACTGCTCAGCCAGAGTCCAAACCAAGGTACTCACGGAATCTGCTCACTTTTCTGTACACGAAAAAGGCGGCGAGACCAACGAAGGCCAGCGTAAGGAGGGCGCCGATTCCAATGCCCATCAGCTACACAGGATGGGAGATAACACAAGTGTCAGCGAGGCTGAACACAGCCGCAAGCTTATCAGGGCCCACCCCCTGGGCAGCCCACAGAGATTACCATGGTGGACTGGGAATGCTCCTCCATGAAGTGCAGCCCCCAGGAGCTCAGGGCGGTCCCCAAACAGTGGCCAGCCTGAAGAGAGGACACAGTCAGGGTGGGCAGACAAGGGCCCCATTTCTCAGTCTTCGCTTCATTAGAGAACAAAAGTAAGTCAGAAGCTAGGGAGAAAATCAATAGCCCTGAAGATTGTTGAGAAACAGGGCTTAACAGACAACTCAGCAGACAAGGCATTTACAGCCGGGTCTGAGGACCTGAACTTAATCCTGGAAACCCGTATGGTGCCAGGATAGAACAGACTGCGTAAGCTGTTCTCTGACCTCCACACTATGTAGAATTACATTTATATAGTTACACACACACGCAAAGAAATGTAATAACTTTATTTATACTTGTCTTTTTTTTTTTAAACATTTACTTATTATGTAGTGTTCTGCCTCCATGCCAGGAGAGGGCACCAGATTTCACTGGTTAGGAGCCACCATGTGATTGAATTCCAAATCTCTGGAAGAACAGCCAATGTTTTTAACCTCTCGGACATCTCTCCAGCCCAGTAACTACATTTTTAATTTTAGAGAAAGGATCAATGGTCTTGCTGGGGTGCTGAGATCCTCTGAGCTCAACTGTAAGGACAGGAAAGCAGCAGCCTGTCTCATGAGCTATTTGTGCTGCTGGCAAATACCACGTGCGTTAATAAGCCCAACTTCTGGCTCTCCAGTCCTCAAGAAGCCCAGGGGAGGTCAAAGCCATCTCTTGGTTCCTCTGGATACCAACAGGACTAGGGTCACAAACCCCAGGATCCATGAGAGCCCATTCAGAACAAATGCTCAGAAACTCCTGAGAGTGTGTCAAGAGTGTGGCATGTGGGGCTGGGGATTTAGCTCAGCGGTAGAGCGCTTGCCTAGCAAGCACAAGGCCCTGGGTTCGGTCCCCAGCTCCAAAAAAAAAAAAAAGAAAAAAGAAAAGAAAAGAAAGAGTGTGGCATGCGCATTCATGTTAGTCCCAAGTATTTGAAAGGATGAGGCAGGAGGATCATATGCACCCAGGAGTTCCAGCCCAGCCTAGACAACCAGTGACATGTGGTCTTCAAAACAAAAAAGGACACTGGACAAAAAGAAGCCCCAAGGATAGATCCATCTGGAGTTTGAGACATCCAATATCGGTTCACATCCCAAAAAAGAAATGACAGAGAGTCCTGTCTCCGTCACCTGTGGTCTCCAAGAAGGCACTGAGAGTACTTTAGATGTTCAAGGACCAGTTCCGGGATAAGGAAGGTGGCAGGGGAGCAAGAACTCAGGATGTGGTGAGGGGTGACCCACAAGGGAAGCTGTCCCCAAAAGCTAAGGACAAAACAAAAAACAAAACAACAGACCTGCAGCTGTTCCTCAGTCCTCCAATACCCAGCCACCCCTTTCTCCCAAGCAGTTAGGAACTGAACAGTGCAGGGCCCACTTATCCATCCTTCAGAGTTTCTAACTGACTGCTGAGGACCAAAGCCCAGCCTTAAAAACGAACAGCGTGCCTCAGTCAGCCATCCCTGCCAGAAACCCAAAGAGAGCTGAAGGCCACACAACAAAGAACCCCAAAGGTACAGTCCTGCATCCTAACAGAGTAAGTGGGCGGCCTAGACAACTCAGCCCTGTGATCCTGGTTGAAAAGGCAAACAACTGAGTCTTGTTTAAGGATGAGGAGGAACAGGTTCCACTAAGTACGCTCTGCAGAAGTTGGTGTTTCATGCCTTTAATCCCAGCCCTGGGAAGGCAGAGGCAGGAGGCTGAGTTCCAGGCCAGCCTGGTCTACAAATGAGTTCCAGGACAGCCAGGGCTACACAGTGAAACCCTGTCTCAAAGAAACCAGTAAGTATGTTCTTGCTTGCTTGTTTGTTTTGGCAGTGCTGGAATTAAAGGCATTGGACACCACTGCCCCAGCCCAGTATGTTCTTAGGTAACTTCCTCGTGACGTAAATGTCACAAGGTGCAAATGTCACAAGGTACTATTACCCCATCAACTAATACAATCTGTGGGGTCACTATTGCATGTGGTCTACTGTCGACCAGAACCCTGTGGTACAGTGTATAGCCAGTATGGTTTTGGTTTTAAAACTGAGGCACCCACCTCCCTTCTCCGGTGCCCCAGCTCAGCTCTCACAACTTTATCAATCGGGGTGCACGAGAGCATACCAACCACACCTTCCACGTTCCTCTGAGTTTACCTTATCTGAGGAAAGATACCAAATACAGTCTACCACAGTAGAGCAGCTCAGCCTGTAGCCTTTTATGATTATTCTTAAGGATCTATTTTTCTTGCTTATTAAAAAAATCCCAGCACTTGGGAGGCAAAGGCAGGCAGTCTATAAATCCAAGGCCATTTTGGTCTACAGAGTGAGTTCCGCAGATAGGTACAGACCCTGTGTCAATAAATAATAATAATAATAATAATAATAATAATAATAATAATAATGGCTTTTGGGGTGTGGCTAGCGTTGGACTGAGAAAAAGACTCTTCAAATACCAGAGTCCTAAGAGAAAACAGTAACAACTGTGACCTTAAGAGGGGAAAAGAAGGCTTCATAATGATCTACTAGCCAACCAAGTTCCTTTGTCCACCCTGTGTAGAACCACTGTCTAGCAACAAGTGTCCAGCGGGACAGGAAACTGGATTGAGTTACCACTCCCACATTCCCTAGGTCTTCAAGAAGCTTCGATAGACACCTGAGGCAAAGGGTCCTTCTGATCTCTGGAAAAGTTCCCCCTGTGGGTTTGGGTCTTACCCATGCCTGGTCTACCTACCTCGGGGCAGACATCTTCCTCTTTCTGCATGACTGAAAGCAAAACAATGTAGAGGGCGAAAAGGAGACAGGCTGAGACAAGCTGCTCTACCAGAACCTCTACGGCAGGACAGCTATAGTTCCAGTCTTGCCAGCTCCCTTCCACACAAACGCTCTTATTGGAAGGAACTTCAGAACTCTGTGCTCCAAAACAAGTTGTTTTCCAGAAGCGTCTGCTTTCTCTGTGTGCTTCCGTCTCCGGTAAACAGCCTCACGTGGTCTAAGGGGAACCCACAACTGTGGCCCGGGGTTGGGGTGGGGGTTGGGGGTGGGGAGTTGAGCAGCAGAGTCAGGGTTCAAGCGGCCACGTGGGGACTGCGAACTGGGCTTGGGGGGTGGAGTTAGGGGAGGAGACCAGAAGTGTAAATTGGTTGACAGTTCAGGGAGTTGGGGCAGCTGAGAAAGTGGCTCAGGAGGGAAGCAAAACAACAGGGACGAAGGAGGCAGGCAGTGGGGAAGTATGACGAGCTAGAGGGTGGACTTCACCCGGGCAGGGTGATGATGTAGGCAAGGGGAAAAATAAGGAAAGCGGTGTAGAGGTCTCACAGCTCCGGGAAGATTCTAGACCAGAAGGGGTCTTGATCAGAGGAGGGAAGGGGAAATAGTTATAGCCGAGGAGTAACCCCCGAAGGACCAGAGGACGGGGTATCAAAGGAGAGGGGTGAAGGGTGAAGCCACAGCGGGCAGCATGTGGTCGACATCACAGACACGGTGCATATGGTGTGACCAAAGATGATTAACTAGAGGACCACTAGGATCCACGTAGATTTGGCCATGCGCCAGACCGTGGGGTAGACCGCCGGTCACTGGCGGGTCCTCGATAGTGACAGTCCGGGAAACAGCGGGTCGGAAGTGACTTGGAGGATCCGCAAACCCCTACTCCCAACACCTAGGGCAGCACGGATGACACCCGCACCGGTCCCGCGGCCGGCCTTGGCGCAGCGGTTGTGAGCCTTCTATCCTGGGGCTGACGACAGCTAAGAGCGACGGCTCGACAGGCTAGAGCTCGACTGCCACCTCCCGGCTCAAGGCGAGAGAGAGCAGGGAGGTGGGCGGTGCATCTACATCCCGTTCTGCGCAACTGCGCGGATTGGCTTAGTTCCCTGGGGCACACACCCTCCGCTCGGCTGAGGCTGGGCATTGGGCGCCTTGGTGACCAGTCAGCGAGGCTCTTACTAAGGAGTGTCTGACCCCGCCTATGGTCGGAATCGCTGTGGGGACCTTGCTGTGTCTGTGAAGGAGCGGACAGGCGGTGTTTTAAACGGCTAAGGCTGCGGAAACCGTGTCTGACCTCAAGTCGGAAAGGGAGAAGAGTCTTGAGGGCCGAACTCTAGAGCCACCAGCCCAGGTCGGTTTCCAGTTGGCGCCGCCTGCACGTGGTACGGGATCTTTCGCGGTCAGGGGTAGTCTCCTTTAGAGGGATCTTGGGTCCTCTCTGCCTGTGGCTTCTCGGATCATTGGCTCCCACAGGACCCACGGCCATCCTTGCTCCTGGGCTCTCGGGTTCTGGGTAAGTTCCTCCGGCTCTGATTGACTCCCTTAGCTGCCTTGTTCTTTCAGAGCTGATTTATCCGGAACCCAGCATGGGTTTCCTGACTGCCGTGACTCAAGGCCTGGTGCGGGGAGCGGACAGGATGAGCAAGTGGACAAGCAAGCGGGGACCACGCACCTTCACTAAGAGTCGGGGTGCCAAGAAAACAGGCTTCTATACAAACAGGAAGTTTTTGCAAATAAAAGAAATGGTTCCAGAATTTGTGGTCCCGGACTTGACCGGCTTCAAGCTCAAGCCCTACGTTAATTACCGAGCTCCTGCAGGCATAGACACACCTCTGACCGCCAAAGCGCTCTTCCTGGAAACAGTTGCACCCGCTATCGAAAAAGACTTTAAAGAAGGGACTTTTGATGCTAACAACCTGGAGAAATATGGCTTTGAGCCCACACAGGAAGGCAAACTGTTCCAATTGTATCCTAAGAATTTCCCACGCTAGAAGACCGTGACAGTGGCTAAGGTTTGTCTACAAAGTGGAAACAATACTGACCATGCCTTGGATTCTGAGTGTCTCAAAGAGTTGCCTTGGATTCTGAGTGTCTCAAAGAGTAGGGGCAGCTTCCTTGTGCACTTCTATTAAACGCCTTTAGTATCTTGTAAAATATATGTTTTGGATCAAGTCATTGACGTGTGCTACAGAGTTCATAACAAGTCAGTCTGGGAGCACACTTCTCTGGCTCCAAGATGAGGGTAGTTCCTGTTGGTTTTTCTTAGGAAAACCCTAAGATGTAAGTCACAAAAGCAGTTAATGCCACACTGCTTTTTCATGACCATTACCTTACTCATCATAGCCCCTTAGATGGTATTTGTCCCATTGAAGACTTAGCTAACCCTTATATTTAACACCTTTTATTTGAAATAATTGGGCCAGCAGGATCCCTTTAATGATAACCAAAATAGTTATTCCATCAGAAAATAACATGAGTGGGGAGAGAGTTGAGCCAATATAGTGCTTACCATGCAGTCATGAAGACCCAATTAAGCCCGTGTAAAAAGCAAGTGTGGTGGCCTGTGCTTGTGATCTCAGCAACAGGAAAGAGAACAGGATCTCTGGGGCTTGCTGCCCCAGGCTTGATGTCCTGGAACTTACTATGTAGACCACCAGGCTGCCCTCAGCCTGTCAGAGATCTGTCATGTGCTTTAAGACAGGCATCACCACAGCCTGTCTTAAAAGGCAGAAAGGAACAGGACCTGTGAGCTTAGCATTTGGGAATAAGCTTAGGTAGGTGAATCTTAAGTTTAAAGCCAACCAGCTTAGACTACATAGTAAGCTTATGATCAGCCTGGAATATGTAGGCACAGGGAAGGAAAAGATAGTTGGGAATACAGTTCAGTGCTAGATACCATAACTTGTCTACATATGTAAGTCCCTGTATTTGATGGAACTTCATTTAAAATAACATTTTCTTTTCTAAACACGTGTGTATCATACTGAGAGTCAGATGTATCCCAGTGCCTTCTCTTGCCAGATAAGACAGTCAAAATGGGAATCTCAATAGCTCCATAGCCTGATGTGATCCCATAGAACCATCTATTGAATTGACGAAGTTGTTAGTGCTATGATTAAGTGGTGAGTGCCTCACACTGACCCTTACAAATAACTCCTGTTTGTGCTCCCTGGAGCAGCTTGTAATGTTTACACACCTTTTATTCCCTTACCCACTTTTAAAATTAGTTCAGAGCTGGGAATAATGCCACTTCCAGTACCAAAAAAAGGTAAAACTTCTGTTTAGGAAATAACTTCTGCTTATTTTGTAAGGTAAGAGTTTAAAAAGAGGGGCTGTAGGGCTAGCAAGGTACTTCCTGCCAAGCCTGACACTGGAGTTGGATCCCTGGGACCCACATGATAGGAGATCCAGTCCCTGCACATTGTCCTGTGATTGCCACATGTATACAGTGGTATTTGTGTACTCACAAAACATCAAAGAAACCCTTTGATGGGCTGCAGGCTAGAGATTCAAGGGTTAGTAGTGCTCCCCACTCTTGCAGCACTTGCAAAGCTGTCTGTAACTCTTAACTTCCAGGTGATCCTTCTGACCTCAGGAGCAGCAGACACATATGGGCACAGTTAAACATTCATACACATAAAATAATGACCCATGTGTGGTTCCTAGAACCCACATGGTGGCTCACAACCACCGGTAACCCTAGCTCCAGGGGGATCCAGTGTCTTCTCTGGCTTCTTCCAGCACCCACACACAGACAGATGCATATACATAATTACATTTTTTTTAAAAAAATTAGGAGTTATTTACTTAATATAAGCAGGGACTTAAATACAAGTGGAGAGCTGAAAATAAAAATATACCCAAGACACTTTATTAGAGCTAGAAAATCCCACTCACTGCCACGACAGCATCACAGAGACCATTCTCAATGGCCAGCACTCCCCAGATCACATCCAGTATCCCTGCAAAGAGTGCAGCCTCAGGTTTGCTTTGTCTCCAACTTCCAAAGGTGGAGAACATGGTCATAAAAGGAGCAGGTGGCCAGGAGGCTGCTGTCAAAGCTGTGTCCACTAGGGCGGCGGCTAAGACCACTCCTCTTGACTGAGGGTGAGCAGGATCCTTTGCTGTTGCTCTTCCTGTCCTCTGTTAGTGGAAGCAGAGGATCCTTCAGTTCCGCTCTGCTGTGAGCTCGCGCAGGGCCTTCCCCGTGGTGATCCACTGTGTGCTCCTGAGAAGGGGCTGGCAGCTGCTGTGCAGCCTTCAGGCTATCGTGGTCTGCTGCTTTGACTCCCACGTCATTTTGATCCCAGGACCAGGCAGGTGTGGGCTTCACGGAGTGGAAAAGAAGCCAGGACCAGTCAGCCCCATACACTAATGAGTTAGGCATCGTGTGGGAGGTTACAACAGTTATGTCCTGCTTCTCCTCTGCAGTGAGAAACAGAAGAGGAAAAACAGCATTACTCAAAGCCAATCAGCCTCCATTTGTGGCTCCATCAACTTCCAAGTGGCAGCCATTCGGTTAGTCCACATTTCTTGAGTAGCTGTCAATTCTTTATAAGAATGAAGCTGTGGGGCTGGAGAGATGGCTCAGTGGTTAAGAGCACCAACTGCTCTTCCAGAGGTCCTGAGTTCAACTCCCAGCAACCACATGGTGGCTCACAACCATCCGCAATGAGACCTCTTCTGGTGTGTGTGAAGACAGTCACAGTGCATTCATATAAATAATAAATAAATAAATCTTTAAAAAAAAAAAAAAAAAGAAAGAAGCTGTGGAAAGGTGGGTAGGAAAAAAAAAAAACAAAAAACATGCATTTTGCAATGTGCACTATGTCTCTGAGATCAGCCAGGGCTAGACAAGACTCACAGATGGGGCAATGCTTCCAAACTGGAGGATTTGGCAAAAGCTTTCTGGAAGTAAGATAGGAAGAGGAAAAACAACAAATGGGGGAGGGGGGGTGAGGAAACAGGGTAAGAAAGATGGCCGCTCTTGCAGAAGACCTCACATGGCAGGCAACAGCTGCCAGGGACTCCAGTTCCGAGGTTCGTATACCCTCTCCTGGTTTCCTCAGGCAGCAGGCATCCAGGCATGTGTACAGTGCCCATGCACATACACTCATAAAATAAGTATCTCAAAGAGAAGCAGTGGGGAGCTCAGTGCAATGGACAATGGCTAGGGTCTTGCAGCCTGAGTGGGTCTCAGAAGCAGTTTCTTTCTGGTAACTTCCCTGGAAAGCTTGGCAGATGAGGAAAGTGTCAGAAATAAATAAATAAGATAGTGTGCAGTGGAAACACTGCAGCAGCCAGAGCCACAAGAGCATGGAGGAGATGTCATGGAAGAGGAAGGAAGGGTGACTGAACAGCAGGCTCAAGTCAGGAGCACGGCTGGAGGTGACCCGGGGGAGCAGGGACACCGGACATGTTTGCTTTTGTAATCCCAGGACCCAAGACACTGAGACACAGATTGTCATGGAGTTCATATCAAATTTGAAGCCAGCTTGGGTTACATGAGACCCTGTATACAATACACACACAAAGTAAAACTAAATCTTTTTTAGAAAGAGTTAGACAACTAACGAGATACAAGGAGAATGACCAGCAATTTAATGATGGGAACCTGAGGTAGTCTTCAGACTGCTTCTTTTCAGAGGGGAGTAGAGGGAGAGGGACAAGAAACACAACTGATCAATGAAGAGAGAAAGGAGTTAGGGCTTCCAGACAGGGTCCCAGGGGCTAGGGAACTGCACAGCACAGGAAGGCTGGGCACGAGAAGCCAGGATGAAAGTTTGTTCAATGTAGGTACAAGGCAGGTATAAGTTCTGAGTGTGGCTTAAGGAGAACACACCTGACGCCCTACCCTGAAGTCAGCTTCATGTCCCCACTCACCAATGGCCTTCTGGCAGTTGAGGATCTTGAAGCCGTTGTGCATGCAGGCCGCCAGGAGTAGATGGTGGTGGACCGGGTGCCACCTGAGCCGCCACACGCCTCCTTGCACTGGCACATCTGCCAACGGTTGTCTTACGTTCCGAGTGTCCCACAGCAGAACATGCTCATCATAGCTGGAAACATCCGATCACTGACACAGGACAGCCCATGCTTTCCTCGTTCCTTGTGGTAGCAGCAAATACCTTCCAGGAGCTGCCCCACTACATTTTTTTGAGACAGGGTCTCATGATAGAGCTTTGGCTGCCCTGTAACTCTATACAGATCAGGCTGGCCACAAACTTAAAGAATCTACCCGTCTCGGCCTCCCCAGTGCTAGTCCAAGTCCTGAGCAACCTGCCTGTCCCACTTATCTGAGCCCCACTTTCTGGACCCAGATACCTGAACTGTGGGTCGGTGGAGAGCTATGGGCTGAGTTTTGAGCTCTGTGGAGAGGAGCTGAGAGATGCAGACCAGCAAACCTGCTCCAGGGCCTCACCTTCCGGTAGCCAGGATGTGCTCCCGATGGGGGCTGCTCTGGATGCTGCACACGCCCATGGAGTGTCTGTAGGCAAAGGGGGACAGCCCAGTACATGTGAATCTCTCAAGATGAGAGCACGGAGGGGACACACCCAAGCTTTCTCTGACCCTGGAGCCAGGTACCTTTTGCTAGTGAAGACAGGCGTGCCCAGCATCCTAGTGTCCCAGCCTCTCAGAAGGCAGTCATCTCCCCCTGGGGGAAGACAGAAGCCATCCTCAATGACACGAATGATAAGGAATCTGCAAGAAAGTCTTGGGGTCTATGCCTTTAAGTGCTTTTATGGTGCCGCTGGTTAGGGAGGCCACAGAGAAAGTAAGAAAGCCACTAAGCACGCTGTATAATTCTGTATAATTCTGGGTCAAAGCTGTTTACTGCTCTAGAGTCAGTAAACCTGGGAAAACAGAGCCAATGAATGAGCTGGACTAGGCACGTGTTTCCCACCCACTCATCACTCATCTGCCATCTCACAGGCACCTATCCACCACACACCAGCACCCATCACACATTCATGGAGGCCAGGAAAGGCCATCGGGTCCCCTGGAGCTGGAGTTACAGAGGTGTCACATGGATGCTGACAACTGAACCCAGGACCTCTGGAAGAGCAGTCAGTGCTCTTGATTAACCACTGAGCCATCTCTCCAGCTGCAGTACAAGCCACTCTTATCCCAGCCTGCTCAACAGGCTCCCGACTCTGCCCTCCTGTTCTGTAACCTATAACTTTAAGCTGTCAATCAGGAAACGCAGCTTCTCTGCAGCCACTCCACTTCCCGCCAGTCCCTCCTGAGGCCTGCCCTTGCGCCTTTCGTCTCAGGCCCTTCCGTCTTCACACTGGCTGTGCTGGCTGCTCACTGCGCGCGGCAACAGAGCAATGTGCGGTTGCCCTGGCCCCGCAGCTTCCTTCTGCTTCCAGAGCATCCACCTTTAACACTGTGCAACCCCTGTGTTCTAACACGTTAGGCTTCCACGCTCTGTGTAAGCGTGGAGAAACAGTCTGTGTGCTAAGGCATCCCTGTTACAGACATGGTGCTTGCATTTCTGCTCCTGGCTTTGTTTGGTTTGGGTTTTCTAGTTTGGAGGTGGGTTATTTTTGATTTTGGGCGTTTGTTTCCATTTTTTTTTTTTTTTTTGAGAAATGCAGGTTATCGTGTTTGGCTTTGCATTTATCCCAGCCTGAGCGATACTCCTTTTCAGCCTCCTGAGTACAGGGATTACAGACTGGAGGCACCATGACAAAACCCAGTGAGTACCTGTGCAATGAATACACTCATCCTGCAGTATCAGAGATTGTTCCACTCTAACTCCGCTCTAGAATTAAACTTTAAAACTTTTATAAAAACCATTCAAGAGGGCTAGAGAGATGGCTCAGTGGTTAAGATCACTGACTGCTCTTCCAGAGGGCCTGAGTTCTATTCCCAGCAACCACATGGTGGCTCACAACCATTTGTAATGAGATCCGATGCCCTCTTCTGGTGTGTCTGAGGACAGCTACAGTGTACTCATATATAATAAATGAATACATCTTTAAATAAAAACCATTCAAGAGAATGATAGCAAATGACACACATCAGGACCCTACTCTTGGAAAATTAAAATAAGCATTACGCATATAATAAGAATCATGGTGAGTGCTGGGGTCCATGAGAAATAAGACATGGAGTGGGCTGGTACAGGCTCTCCCTAAAAAGAGAGCCAAAAGACAGGCATGGTGGTGTACCCTTCAATCCCAGTTCAAGGTCATGCTACCTACTGAGCTCCAGGACAAGCTAGGCTACATAAACAGACCCTGTCTCAAAAACAAACAAACAAAGAAACAAAAAGGACGAAGTGAGAAGCTGGGGCAGACCCAGAAGGCCTTGGAAGTATTGTAGATCTGATGCCGTCTTCTGTAAGCCCAGCTTTCCCACCACACGCCAGTGGGCACCACCTGGGAGAGACGCTGCCTAAAATGGCCAACTGATTTAACTTCTCCTACAAGTAGTCCCAAAGTATTAACCACTCAAAAGTCAGGCAATCTACATATTGGCCTCATGTTTCCTTTCAAGAGTAAGCTTTCTTTAGAGAAGGACAAATCTGAAATGAGTGTGCTAAAGTCCCCAGAGAGCATGTCAAGATTATGAACACCGGGTGGGAGCACATCTCACAGAGAGAGCACCATGAAACAGGGCAGACTGCCTGCTCCATGAGGAGCCTCAGCTGCCAAAGGCCAACTGTGTACACTTCCTGAGAAGTAGGATGTGATGAAAGCCGTAGCTGCTGACCCAAGGATGTACCTCTAAACAGTCCGAAGGCCTCACATATTCTCAGTCACAGCTCTGGCCTCACCCCTCTGCCCCCTCTTCCTATCATCTGAGATGACTCTACTGACCTGCAAGGTTACTCACCTGAATATACAAGTTCGGTTTGCCAGTAATTGAAAGCAGCGATCCAGGCCTCAAAGTGATGGGCTGGCCAAGAAGCCAGCAGCTGTAGTTGAGCTGCGCCCTCATTCAGCATCAGGAGGTGCAGCTGCCCCTTAGAGTCACTGCTAATGATCTTCAACGGCTGCTCTCTGGCCCTGGAAACACGGAGCCAATAGAGAGGCTGGTACTTAGTCTACTTAGCATCCTTTTCTGAGTTTTTTTCCTTTGTTTTTGAGACAAGTCAGCCTTAAACTTGAAATCCACCTGCCTCAGCTTCCTGAACTGGCATTAAAAGGAAGAACCATCACGCCCATTCTCTTCTAGCTCTAAAATATATGTCCCAGAAGATACTTCCAGGTAACCAAGCTTCCAAGACGGCTTCTTGGGTGTCTGGCCAAGGATGAAACTGTCACATAGTTTGTTACTGAAACCATGGTTGGCTTCTCTTGAACCTCTCTCTCATCTTCTCATCACTAATTTTCCCAAAATTTTTAGTTTTTAAGGTGAGGACTGACAGTGACATACAGATTTGGGGAACCAAGGTAGCAGAAGGCAGCTTTAATCCTTTCTAGAACAGAAACAAGAAATGTTCCTCAGGAGACTCAGACCCCAACCAAGTCTAGTCTTTACCTTACAGATTTCCCAGTGGACCAATCCAGTGATAAGGATAGACAGCTCTCATCCAGGGTAAGGCTGGATATAAGCTGCAGGGTGTAGCTGTTCTTCTACTGGAGAGAAAAGGGACACCCTTATAAGCAAGCCTCCAATCCCTAAGGTGCTCCCTGCATGAGCAAAGCACGTCAGTTGCTTCTGTTTGTTTTTGCAGATAGGGTCTCCTCTAAGTTGCTCAGATTCGCCTTGAATTTTCAAGTTCAAACAATCCTTTCACCTTAGCTCCCCAAGTACTTAGTAGCAGAGGGAGGCTCTGCCTCGCCTAGGTTTTTGTTGTCATTTATGCTTTAATAGCTTTAAAACCTAGATAGAGCCCGAAGCCTCATGCATGCTAGGCAAGCAGTCTGCCACTGTGCCCTAGTGACTGTTTCATGTACCAGAGAGCCCCTGCCACGTATCAAGCACAGGACATGACCTGAGGACACAGTGGGCTCCACAAACCACTACTGAGACATACTCTCTATCACCCTTGCCTTTAGAATCCTGGCACATTATATTCCCAGAGATAAGGACAATAGAATGTTCTTCTGCTTCCATTTCAGAAGCCAGAGCAGCAGCTAAAATGTCATTTCTCAGCCTTTAATCCCAGCATTCGGGAGGCAGAGGCAGTGGGATCTGTGAATTCAAGGCCAGCCTGGTCTACAGAGTTACAGGACAGCCAGAGCTACAGAGAGAAACTCTGTCATGAACCCCCTAGTAAAAAACAAAAAACAAGAAGTTACTTCTCTTGTCTAGGCTCTATGTGAGTCTTATTATCTAAACTACCTGAATAGCGTCTGGCTTCCGCAGCAGGCCGCTATGCCAAAGTTCTTTCTTGTTTCTAGGGCAAGGCTGCACTGCACAGACCTGAAGCACGACTTCTAACCAGGCACTCAGTTGCCTCCAGTCAGCGTCTTCTAGAACTTTACCCTGACCCCCCTACAGCAGCGGCCATTGATGTGTGTCCTCGCTCCCCAATTGGGGCAGTGTGTAGTTTGTTGATGTGCCCCATTATCCCCACAGATCTGCTCCAGTCCTCCTCATAAACAATCAGTCATTTTGCCAAAGCATGAATCAGGATCACCATGAAACACATGGGATCATTAGGAATTCAACTCTTCTAAACCTGTAAGATATATCATTTCTGAGCTCAGTGGTTCAAGCTCTTCCTACCCTTCCTTAGGACAGAGTTCAGTTCCTAGCCTCCATATCGGACAGCTAACAACTAACTTCAAGCCCAGCGCCCAAGGACCTGACCCCTTCTGGCCTCTGTGGGCATGGTGCAGGCACATGGGAAATTTGCTGGTATTCTGAGCCTTGGTGTAAACCCAAGACAGGCTTGTAATGCATCCCCTACAGAGACCCAGACCTACTGACACCTTTCTATTGGCTATTCCAGGTGGCCTCATCTCACAAGAACCCTGTACAGCTTAAAATAGACTCCAGGATTTTTTTTTTTCCTTTTTGTTTTTTCAAGACAGGGTTTCTCTGTGTAGCCCTGGCTGTCCTGGAACTTGTTCTGTAGTCCAGGCTGGCCTCCAACTCAAGGAGATCTGCCTGCCTCTGCCACCAGAGTGCTAGGATTAAAAGCATGTGCTACCACAGCCCAGCTGCCTCCACGATTTCTTAAAACATCTATGACAGACTTGGTAGACTTTACCATGGAAGAGATCATTCTACAAAAATGTCTGCACCACCGTAGTCTCCTCCTCAACACTCTCCATTAGGTCCTTTTCCCTCTAAAACTTAGCCTCACTGACCTCACATTCCATCAGGCGGAGCAGCTCTACAGATCCACTGGCATTTGCCAAGCCTAAAAGCACATGGCCAGACACTGGGATATGGCACCTGTGGGAGAACAGCAAAAGTATGCACTCACACTTGGAAGAACTTCATGGATCCCGATGACTTGCTATATTGCATTTCCAAAACCAAGCTAGAGCCAACTGTTGTCTCCAAACAAAGGCTTTCCAGATTATAAAACTGGAAGTCAGGTTGCTTTCCCAGACTAATCCTGACTCTGGGACTGGGAAACTGACCTGGGGAATGCCAGGTACAGACAGGGTCTTGTACGTCCCAAGGACAACAAATGCCAGAACAAGGCATTTCGTTGTTCACTGTATCACTGAAGGCCCCTAGGGCATCAGGCTTTCAGATCAGGAGTGGTTACCTAAATCCTACCATTTCATGTCCAGGACAGCAGAAGAATCCCTTCTTTGGACCTCAAGCAGAGGTTTAGCCGTGTTGTCCTCACTGAAGCTGAACAGGTAGAGACGACCTAAACGAACTTGAGGCTCACTGCCATCCGGTGCAGGCTACAAAATATATTCTCTGATTACCTCAACAGGTGCTGAGATAAAGGATGGGAAGCCTAACTGGAGCAAAGAGGAGGGCCAAGGCAGAGAACAGCTTCTAAGGTAGATGCTTTGAATTTCTGAGAAAACCTTTCCTGCTAAGTGTTCAACGAACAAGGGAGCTCTCCCGGATCCAGTACAGCCAGTACAGTTCCGACCTGCCAGCAGTTACATAGCCATAATTCTCTTAAGCGGTTTTTTTGGATGCTCAGAGAACCTTCCGGAAATAGGCACAGTCCCAGAAAGTCCCTTCCCATTAGTACTCAGTTCTAGACCTTTTAGGTTAGCAGTCCCTCTTCTCCTGCCCCGGCCTCACCCTCCCAGCCATGCACCTGGTCCTTGGGCGCTCGCAGCTGGTAGGTTCCGCAGGCCAGCAAGTGCTGGCAACCCTCAACCGGGCACCATTCCACCGAGTCCGCAGTAAGCTCGGTGTCCACTGCCTGCAGCGCTCGCAAAACCCCGGTACGGCTGCCTGCCATCGAGGCGGAACCAAAAGATGCGTGCGCGGAACTCCCTCTCCACTTCCCTCAGTCACTGCCGACCCATATTAGACTTCCGGTATGGAGAGACGTAGAAACGCTGCGCCCCCCAATGGCCGGAGGACCGCAGGAAACCGATACAGAGTGGCATCAAGTGCGGAGAACAAGTTTAGGGCAAGTGGAAAAGAAACCTGATCTCAAAAAGATGCGGAAGCCTTCAATTCCTGTATTGTAAATAACAGGCTTGGGGGGACCAGGTTTTTAGACCTTATGAATCCAACTGTCTCAAAAATGTATGTTGAGTTCAGCTCTCAGTAACTCATGAGCTTGGTTATGTGGTCTTTACAGAGACAAAATGCTGCTCCACGTGAGCTCTGGTCCAATAGTCTTCATGTAAAGGGGATTTTGGAATCATGCAGAGGACGACGTAATGTGTGCCTTTGAAGTCTGAGACAATGAATGCCTAAGTGAGCCCAGAATGTACCAGATGCAGAGACCTGCAGCACTTTCCCCCCAGCACTGGCAGTGGCTGTAGTAGCAAACACCTTGATTAAACCATGAGACAGACCCAACAGACAAAAAGCTCGTTTTAGTCCATCCAGTTTTTGGCACTTAGTTACAGCAGTTCCAGGAAGCAAAGTCACAGGACACCTGGGTATCCAGCCCTGGAACTGAAGCAGAGTATGGCTGTATAGCCTAGCTTGCAGGCCAGTTAGCAGCTGAAGCAAGGGTGGCACCTAAGGAATTCTGAAAAGACCCCAATCCCTCCAGCACTAGATTGTCCCAAGGCCAAGTAGCCCAACTCACTACACAAGCCAAAGGGCCCCATCTTTGAACCACCAGAACATTCATAGAACAGCCTAAACAGCTACAAAGAACACCAGGCAGGGATGACCAGAGGGAGGGCAGGGATGAACAGACATGGGGAGTAGACATCGACTTGATAGAGCCCAGCTCACTGCACAGCTAGCTGTGCTACCAAGTGTAGATAGGGAAACCCACAGGTGAGCCACCTTTACCAGCAGTGCCTTGAGGTCAGCTGTGTGCTCTCTAGGTAGAATCTTCTGATCAAAGCTGACAGTAAAGCACCCGTGGCTGGCGAGGGGACAAAGAGCTAACCTGGCCATTTAAAGGAAAGGTCACAAACTTGTAGTCTAGATTCATCCCAAGAAATTTGACTCACAGAATCCCTTTACTACAATAGCCCTGGCCTCTTAAAAGTAGTTTATGCAAGGGGAGACAGTGAGGGCGTACGTCAGCTGCTGCCTATAGCAATATTTTACAATATATACATCTGTCCTCTTTCCAATGACATCAGATTGATGTTCAACCTGGGGTCTGAGTAGGGGACCTTCAGAACACAAAAGGGTTCCTGGTATAGGTCTGACATAAACAACTCTCCGAGTTTAAACACTCAAGGGATGGTGCCATGCTGAGTTTCAATCTTCCCCTCTAGGCCACTGTGTATTATAAAAGCACAATCAGCCATAGAAGCTGGACTTATAGGCCTAAGGCTATCAAGGGGTTGTGCTCAGCCAGAGAGCACTTAGCTCACAGAAAACCAAGACTGTGATAGATAAGCTGCAATAGGAAGAGCTTAACTCCCGAGGGGCACTGTAGACCACCCAGAAGGCCAGAGAGCTGCCCAGGTCAGCAGTCAGGGAGAGCTGGAACAAGAGGGTCACACCGAGTTAGGGGACTCCAGCCACAGTTGAATTCATTTCTGCAAATGGTCAAAATGCCAAACAGTCCTCAGAATGTGGATTCCCCCCAAAAAGTTCCTAGGGTCTGCAGCTCTGCAGTGAAGTCTCCCTTTGGCTGTCTGGCACCCCCACTGTCTTTGCCATCCCACAATTGGGACAGGAGCAGCAGCTTACTACTGGCTTCAAGGGTCTCTGTGCTTCAAAGTGGCAGTTCACCAACATAGGGATATATAGTATTTTGCTGGTTAGTTTCATGTTAACTTAATACAAACAGGAGTCATTTTGGGAGAGGACAATTATGAAAATAACCCCACTAGATTAGATGGCTTGTGGGTCAGTCTGTCCTAATTTTTCTTTATTGATCTGGGAGGGCCTAGCTCACTTTGTGCAATGCCACCCCTGGGCTGGCAATTCTGGGCACTACAAGAAGCTCGGCTGAGCAGGACACGAAGAGCAAACAGTAAGTAGCAATCCTCCATAGCCTCTCCGTCAGCTCTAGTCCTGACTTCCTTCACTGGACGGTGATGTGGAATTGTAAGCTGAAATAATTCCTCCTTCCCAGGTTACTTTTGCTCATGTTTTATCACAGCAATGACAACTATGACAAGTAGCCACCCTACTGGAACACTTCAGAACACCTGCCACCAGAGAGAACAGAGCCTTCCTTGCACTCCTCGATAACATACTCTACCCTCGAGGCCAACCTGGAGTGATGGGCAAGTCCTCCCAGACCATTAAAACTAGCTTCATTAAAATTAGTTCCTTTCAACTAAACAAAAAAAAGGTGAGCCGGGTCTGTTAATCCCAGCACTCACGGGGCAAAGGCAGGTGGATCTGTGTATTCAAGGCCAGCCTGGTTTACCTATGAAGTTCCAGGAGAGACCCTGTCTCAAAAGAAAAGGGCTGGACAACAGGGGTCTGAGGAGCAGAAACTGGCCACAAAAATGATTCTACCTTTACTCTGCCTGTTTAGACATGACTCTGTGCAAGCCTTTCAGTGGGAACCCCCCTCCCCACTGCCCAGGAGCGAAGCTCGACTACACAACAGTCTCTAGCTGAGTGGTGACTGTTTACCATTTGAGGAATACAACAAATGATTCTATTTGAAGTTGCTAACCCTCCCCTTGCCTCCCCCCCAAAAAAACTGTACATGAGTTTACAAACATATTAACATATAAATAATGAGAAAGGTCCTAGGGAGCCTCCCCGTTGTCTCTGCTGGAGGTGAAAACTGGAGGGGCAGTGTCCCCACAGGCTGCTTGTTGCTGTGAGGTCTTATGGCAGCTTCTCTGGATCCATTGCTGGCTTCTTTGGCACCTCCAGGTTCAACTGCCAGTCTGTCTTCCACTGTGCTCATGATGAGCTGGAAACTGTGAACCCGCAGCAGTGGCAGCTCTTCAGCCCGTCATCGCTCTGGCTCAAGCTCATGCTGGAAGGGACGCTTCCTCTCCCTACAGTGCTTCTTGTGGGCAGGCCAGTCCTTCTGCTGGCACTGAGAGCCACAGTATCGAGCCACCTGGCAACGCCCACAAATGTTGAACTCTCGAAGCTGAAACACAGAACACTGTGGCTTCAATATTACACTAATGAAATGTATGAAAACTATTATCTCAGCATCTGGATCAACCCAATAAAACCCTATGTGGGAATGAAGTTCGGTGTCTGGTCGACATGCAAGGGCCCTGGATTGAAGCCCCAGCCCTTGTTTTCCCTAAAAAGAGCCAGACATGGTGGTTCCTGTACTCCCTGCAGAAGGATGTCTGTCTGATCCAGGATCATGGTGATATCTCAATCAGTCTAATTTGTATAGATAGCAAGTTCTAGGACAGGCTGGTTTCCAAAGATCTTGTCTCAAAAATCACACACACAAACATAAAAAGAGAAACTATACAGGTGTTGTGGCTGAAGGGCATAGATAAGATCTGGATAGGAACACCAGAAAAGTGACTCACCCCATTCTACCCAGGGGTCTACAGGAATAACCTATCATAACATATCCAGACTGCTGGGCAGAGGTGTCCAGGGACCAAGGGCTCAGTGTAGCATACTGTACCTGCTTTTCAATCACCGTACAAGGAGGATAGTGACACTCATAGTAGGTACAGGAATTTTCTTCCTCTTCCACCACATCCCCATTGGCATTATAATACCGGGTCACATTCAAGACAGGGAATTGTTCTTCTATAGGGTCTGTGGGAAGCTGCTGGATTGCAAGCCAGTATAAGCTTTGCTCCCTGAAAGAAAGCAGAGGCCTCAGTGCACTCTGGCCTACCAGGTCAGCACAAGGAGAGAGCATGACCCCAAGACAAGTAAGCTCTGCCCAGTTCTAACAACTTGAGTTGTGATTGCCCACCACCACACTGAATGTATCTACCACGCCATAATAAAAACTTTAAATCCTAGGGGATAGGGAAATTAGCAGCATTGGGGTATGTGATGTGAAACACACAGAATCAAGAGTTAGAAAAAAGAACTTTCACCACCCAACACCCCAAATTTTTTGAATCCTGCCTCCAGTAAGGTACACAGCATCATGGCACTGGGTTTGGCAAGCTTGGCTACCTGATGCTACAGTAAGATCTGTCTCCCCTTTGCCCTAACTAAGAAGTACTAACTACTGTTAGCCTACTACTTCCCCTTTGAGGTCACAGCTATCCTGTCTTTCTAAAATCCCTCCTGAACAAGTGAGTCAGCCAGAAGTTGGTTTGTTTTTCAAGACAGAGGTTTTCTGTGTAGTCCTGGCTGTCTTGAAACTCGCTCTATAGTCCACCCTGGCCTCTAACTCAGAGATCTATCTGCCTCTGTATCTAAGAATGCTGGGATCAAAGGCATGTGCCATCATGCCTGGCTGAAGTAACTGAATGCAGTGACAGAACTGTAGTCTGAGACTCATGCTGTGTGAAGAAGTTCCTGTTGTAGACTAAAAGAGAAATGCCCCCAGCCTCAGGTATTTGAAAACACTTGGTCCCCAGTTAGTAGCGCTGGTTGGAGGACTAGGAGGTATAGACCAGTTGGAGAATATCACTAGAGGAAGGCTAAACCTTGGGATACCCACACTTTGTGCTCTCTGCTTAACTTTTTACTCTGGCTGTCATGCTTCCTGGACATAGTAAATTATTATCCATCACAAGCTTTATCTTAAATAAACTTTCTTCCTTAAGTTACTTTTTGCTATAGTGTCTTATCACAACCACAGAAAAATAACTAATATAGAAATTAGTAACAAAGAGGAGGACATTGCTGTGACAGACTTGGCCAGGTTCTTTTGGGGAGAATTGTGGAAGTGTTTGGAACTTTGGGCTAGGAAAGTCATTGAGTGCTGCAAACTTAATAGGCTGTTCTGGGGAAGCTTAAAAGATAAGTGAGAAGTGGCTGAGCGGTTAAGAGCACTGACTGGGGGGCTGGAGAGATGGTTCAGTGGTTAAGGGCACTGACTGCTCTTCCAGAGGTCCTGAGTTCAAATCCCAGCAACCACATGGTAGCTCACAGCCATCTGTAATGGGATCTGATGCCCTCTCTTCTGTTGTGTCTGAAGACAGCAAGTGTACTCACATACATAAGAGAGAGAGAGAGAGAGAGAGAGAGAGAGAGAGAGAGAGAGAGAGAGAGAGGAGCACTGACTGATCTTCCAAAGGTTCTGAGTTCAATTCCCAACCATCCACATAGTGGCTCACAACCATCTATGAGATCCAGTGCCCTCTTCTGTTGTGTCTGAAGACAGTATACTCATATAATAAATAAATCTTGAAAGAAAAGTGTGAAGGAAGCATAGAGGATGGAGGCCTAGCTTGGGAAGCTGCGTTCCTCAAAGCTTGTACTGGGAGGTGCTCATGTGACAGATCTGAATTAAGATTTGTGGGTTCTGGCCCACTGGGGCTGAAGACTCAGTTGTGATTAACAGAAGACTAGTATCACTGAAGCGAAACCTTATGGGAAATATTTTCTCTCACTTAGCACAAAGTTGTGGTCCAGAAGGGGCATGCATCTCAATCGGACAGTGAAACTTAGTAATGGGTTTTGGCAACACCACAGTTGGAAATACCAGCAAATTGGAAATGTCAGGATTGTGGGATAAGTAGCAAGCATGAGTAGAGCAGACCTAGCATGTGACTTAAGGTAAGTTGTGGTATGCTGTGTATGGCAGAGCTGCCAAACCCTGTGTAGCACAGAAATTATGAGTAAGTCTCGAACGCTCAACATTGAGTTATTTATATATACTGTTGAAATTTAGTTTTATACTGTGATAACAATATCAGATCCTGGGGATAAGAAATGGGGTATGGCTTAAAGTGGGGTGTGGTGTGTGTGTGTGTGTGTGTGTGTGTGTGTTTAACAAAGATCAATTGTGCTGGTTAGCTTTTGTCAACTTGTCAAAAACTAGTCACTTAGAAAGACTAAACTTCAACTGAGAAATTACCACCATCAGACTGACCTAAGGATATGTCTGTGGAGCATTTTCTGGATTAATATAGGAGGAACCAAATCACTGTGGGCAGTATTACTCTTAGGCGACTTGGTCTGGTTTGTGTAAGAAAGCAAACCGAGGGCTGGAGAGATGGCTCAGTGGTTAAGAGCACTGACTGCTCTTCCAGAGGTCCTGAGTTCAATTCCCAGCAACCACATGGTGGCTCACAACCATCTGTAATGGGATCTGATGCCCTCTTCTGGTGTGTCTGAAGAGAGCTACAGTGTACTTATATATAATAAATAAATAAATCTTAAAAAAAAAAAAAAAGAAAGCAAACCGAGCAAGCTATGGAGAGAACACCAAAAAAACAGTACTGCCAAGTGATCTAAGGTTTAGTCCCCGCTTCCAGTTTCCTGCTTGAATTTCTGCTCTTAATTCTCAACAATGGATTGTGACATTGCTTTTGGTCATGGTATTTTATATTAACAGCAAGAAACCTAATCATGACAGCCCTAATATGACTGCTGACTGCCCACAGGTGAGTGCAGCAGACTGTGTGGGGTTTTGGAGAGGCATGGCTGGTTTCTATACAGGAGCTGCTTAATTAACTGAGCCTTATGAATAACCCACTCTCCCTCACAAGTAAACCAGGACACTGGCCATCCTCCTCTGATCACATGTGCCCACAGTACCAAGCACTCCCCTCCTAACACAAACACATTCATTCTCCCTCTTCATTTTTTTTTTCGGAGCTGGGGACCGAACCCAGGGCCTTGCGCTCACTAGGCAAGCGTTCTACCACTGAGCTAAATCCCCAACCCCCCTCTCTTCTTCCTTTTACATGGGCATACCAGACATGCTCATGGATGCTGGTCCAATCTGGTCCTGCCTCTGCTAGTAAGAGGTATGTACTACTACTACCTACCTGAAACTTATCTCTGAAAAGTGGCTGAGGAAACGGGTAACGGACCACCTGACCACACACCTCAGCCTTCTAGCCCCACAACTGTAACTGCCCTTTTCTGAAAAGAGGCTTTAACTGTAGTTCTATCTCATGATCATAAGGTGTGTTCAGAAGATTAAATATAGCAGACCCTACTAAATAGGATGTCTGCCTCACAGGAGGATGAGAAGTTAAAGGTCAATCTCAGCTTCTTAACTATACAAGTTGAGGCCAGCCTAAGACACACGAACCTCAGGGTAGGATGGAAGGAAGGAAGCAAGTAGGGAAGGATGGACAGACAGACAGGAGTGGTGAGAGAACTGAAAACTCAAAACCTCTGACACCAGGTAGAAAACAAAGCCTGAGACCCCCACAGGGCTGCCTTCACACTCTGCCAGAGTGAAGCAGCCTGGCAACTGTCTTCTGAGGACCTGGAGACCAACACTAAGCATCAAGTTCAGAACTGTATGCCACATGTCCTACCTGCAGCACACGGGGCTCGGGCATCACCTGAAGACATTCGCTATAAAGATCTATCTGCTGTCTACAATGCCAACCTTGTTAATAATACAAGCATCTGTTGGAGTGGTAAATGCCAAAGAAGGCTGCTTAAAGACTTAACTCAAACATAAAATTCAGGAGCCCTCAGGGGAGGCCTATAAGCAGGTAAATGATGCCCGTGTGGCTTGGGACTATGAGTTCAAATTTCCCTAACCATTTCCTTCCCGCTGGTTCCCCCAGCTCTTCTCCAGGGCTTCATGAAGTTCCCTGTGATGAGTTGAGGAGGGTTAGGAGGAACATGGCCCTCCAGAATACAAAAGTGTGTTCAGCACTATTTTCAGGACCAGGGAACTGAGAAGCCCCCACACAGGTCAGCTTCCTAAGCTACTTTGTCCCTCTCCTTCAAATGCTCAGGGAAACCTGCAAAGGAACAGGACTGAAGCCCACCCTGTCTCAGAGAACTCTGTAGTTCTGGGTATGTTCTCATTCCACCACACCAGCTAAAATATTCCTACAGTATATTACCACAAAGTCAATCCCAAAAATCAATCATAAAAATTAGCTAAGCATGGGGCTGAAGAGATGGCTCAGTGGTTAAGAGCACTGACTCCTCTTCCAGAGGTCCTGAGTTCAATTCCCAGCAACCACATGGTGGCTCACAACCATCTGTAATGGGACCTGATGCCCTCTTCTGGTGTGTCTGAAGACAGCTACAGTGCACTTATATACATAAAATAAATCTTTAAAGAAAAATCATTTTTAACTTCATTTTTAAAATATCTCTTGGGCTGGTGAGATGGCTCAGCGGTTAAGAGCACTGACTGCTCTTCCAGAGGTCCTGAGTTCAATTCCCAGCAACCACATGGTGGCTCACAACCATCTACAATGGGATATGATGCCCTCTGGTGAGTCTGAAGACAGTGACAGTGTACTCACATAAATAAAATAAATCTTTTAAAAAATTAGCTAAGCATGGAGGTATATATGCATCTTTAACCCTAGCACAGGAAAGGCAAAGGAGGACTGCTGTGATTTCAAGACCTGGTATACATAACGAATCCCAAAACAGCAAGGGCTACATAGAGAGACCCTGTTTCCAAAACAAAATATAAATGAAAAATTCTTCCCTTTCCCATAAAGCGAAGTCCTCACCCATGGGCAGTGGAGGGTCATATATCAAAGTCCTGCAGCACTCATAGTAAAAGCACAAAACAGGTAACACAGAAACATGTAATGACCCTTCAAGTACAGGTGCTGACTAGGGAAGACCCACCTTTGTTTGCTGGAGGTCTCTTCAGCTTTGGGTCGCCAGCCCCATGGGACAAGCTGCAGGTTGTCCAGGCGATTGTCCACAGTCACAGCATTGAGATGTACCACCTGAAACCCGGGAGCCACACCTCCCCTGTGTCGTTCCCTAGGGAAGACAGATTTTTTTTTTCTTGAGGGCAAGACCCTCAAGCATCAATGTCCAAACACAGAAATATCAGTCATCCGTCTAAACTGGGCCCTTATCCTGAAGTAGCATACCAGAAAGCCAAGCACATCATCAGTCTATGGCCCACACAGACTGGTTAATGATTCTGCACCTGGATTTAAGGGCTTGCCTCCCAGGGCAATGGAGAGAACCCCCAAACCAACAAAATTACCTAGAGATAAGTTTCCCATCTGGATGCTATCAACATTTCAAACCCCACCTTCCCCATCTAGGATCAATGGCCCCTTTTCTAAGGATGTAACTTATGACTGACTCCCCAGAGGACCACAGGTCTCATCGAGTCCCACTCGCTGTTTAAGTGATATGTACATTAGTCATCCCTTTGGGTTAGTGGCAAAGGTCACAAAATAAACTCCCAGACTCAGAGAAGATAAGGTTGAGTCTGACTCCACTGAGTAGAATGCTCTCTTTAGGCACACTGTGCATATCACAGCTCACATGGGGCTTAGGTGGGGAGACTTCTCAGTTGGAAAATACTCACCATAGCAGCTCATGCAGAAGCCTGCCCGAGCCCCTTCCCCGGTTTTTGTCAAAGGCATATGCAAATATCTTAGCACCGTTTCCATCAGCGTCTACTTCCATCCGAGCCTGGGCAGGAGGACAGAGCAGAGCGCATCTGTTGGAAAGCCTTTACCTCTCAGCACATTTCAAATCCAGCTCAGAAAAACGCCAGAGGTACAGATGATATCCTGCTCCTAGGACCCCAAAAGTACAGGGAGCACACCCTGACCAACAACTTGCAAAATGCTGTGGACACCAAGAAGTAAATTTTTTCTATCCTCAAAAAAGGCCAGAAGAGACGATGGGGAGCTAGAGATGGCTAAGCAGTTAAGAGAATTGGCTGCTCTTTCAGAGGACCCTGGGCTTGATTCCCTACAGCCAGCCACCTGGTGGCTCACAACCCATGCAGATACTCAGATCAACATTAATACACATAAATAAACTCAGGGAATAAAACACTTGAGGGGGAAAAAGCCCATGTTGGCTGTGATGGTACACATCTGTAATCTCAGAACTCAGGTAACAGAGACAAGGAGATTTGAGTATTCACAGCTGGCTTGGGGAGAACAAGACCTTACCCCCATCCCCCACTCGCCAAAAGGCCACCAGCCAGAGAGGTGGTAGTTCTTTACCAAGAACAGTGAGGGCAGGATGGTCTCCCTAGTTACGGTGCAAAGGGGTGTGCTCACTTGGTTTAACAAACATGTAACCATAAACACAACAAAGCAGGGAGTTTTCAAAGACCAGTAATCAGGAAAGGAGGTCACAATGGGCTCTACTAGCCAGCAGTGTCCAGGTTGTCACAACCTGCTTTGGAGCTAAATATCATTATCAGTGGTATCCTCTTGTTCTCCCAGAACAAGGAAGGAAATTCATTTCTCATTCCTCCTGGGCACCAAACAGTAATGCTCACCTCAAAGGAGTAGCTCTCCACCAGTGGTATGTCCTGCTCATCTATCAGCGTGTATTTGGTCTGCAAATAAACCATGTTTCAAAAATTACATCTGAGACCCACCTAAGAAACAGTAACAGCATAACTTGCAGCAGCAGGAATCTGTAATACTGCCCAGTGAGACAGAAAGAAACCACATCTTAAGTGGGGCCTTGCTCAGAGTCATTTGGCACAGCCTGCAATCAAAGTGCAGTTCAAACTGGGCATGGTGGTACACACCTTTAATCCCAACACTCAAAAGTACTGGCAGACAGAACCCTGTGAGTTCCTAAACAACCAGGACCATAGAGTGAGATTCATCCTCAAGAAAGAAAAAAAAAAGAAAAGAAAAATCCTTTCAAGTATGTTAAAAGCAAAACATGACCACATGTACCAGTGTGGGTAATTAGGCTTCAGAGCCCATCCACACCTGATAGACGGTCCCTAACAAGTGGCACTGAGCTTTTAATGCACCCAGAAACTCAAGTCAAACATGTCTAGTGGAGTAGAGGAAGGGAATGGGACTAAGAACATCAGGTTCCAAGTGATGTTTGTTCAGTATGTGGATAGTTATTCCACGTGCTAACTGGATTGCCCTTCTTCACCTGGTCTCAAATATTCCTAATAAAAGCTTTAATGGCCCAAACTCCTGCAAATAATTGCGGAGTAAAAGTCTCCCACCCCTCCCCAGTTAGAAAGTTCCAGCAGTTCTTTCCTAAGCTCAACACAGGTTGCTTTTACTTTCCTGGAAGCTCTTTCTAGGATCTGTTACCTGCCTCTACTTTCTGTCTGCTCTTCTCTCCCACTAGCAGCCGCCGCCACTGGTGGAAAGAACAGACTTAAGGTCCACAGTTCCTGAACAGCACCATGACACGAAGCCCAGCTTCAACATGTGGTGGGTGGTGGCCCAGGCGAGGAGCATCTGAGAGCCTTAAAGCCTACCAAGATCAGGGCCCTGGCTCTTCGTCTGTGCTCTAGGAAAGCCTGTGACTCGAGTGACCGAACGTGGCCAACCTTTGGTCAACGTTAAAACGCGCCGCCGAGGGCTACGGCGGACCCGCTGCTCCGCTCGCCTCAGAGCTTCGGGCCAAGAGCGTCACGGCGGGAGGCCGCCGCGTTTAAAGCGTACGGCCGCAGGTGCAGCCCGGCCGCCGGAGCCGCCGCAGGTGCCCGAGGAGGCAGAGGATGAACCCCGGCAACTGTTCCGCACCAGCCAGTCCCACACGAGTCCTGAGGCCGAGGGGCGCGCCCCCGGCCGCGGGGAAGACTCCCGCGAGGAAGGCGGCGCCCGGACCACGCAGGCCCGCGCAGCTGCTCGCCCTGGTGCCCCAGCCCGCGCAGGCCTCGCCGCCGCTCCACACCGCTCACCTTCCCGGCCACCCGGCCGAGCCGCACGATGCCCAATTTAAAGTCGGTCATGGCCGGGCCTGCGCTCTGGGCAGGCGGAGCCGCTCCCTCGGGAGGCTCCGGACCGGACCGGGTCGAGCCGTAGCGAGGCCGCGGCACTCCGGGTCAGGCCGGGGCCGGGGTCAGGCCGGGCGGGCCACGGGCGGACGAGGCTGGGCCAGGATCGGGCCACCGCCGCCGCCTCGCGCCCGCCGGACCTGCCACGCGCCGCCGCCACCGCCGCGCGCACCCCAGCGAGCGGAGCAGAGGGCGGGGCGCACCCGGGACACACCCCCCACCGGCGGCGGCCGACCAATCACGAGACGCGCCCTTCGCCGGTCGTGGCGCGCCGCGGCCAAATAACCAATGAAAATAGGAAACAGGCGCAGGCGCACTAAAAAAGACCCAAGTGCGGGGGAGGGGCGAGCCGGGGGCGGCGCCTGCGCGGCGGCCGGCGCAACGTCAATTTCGCGGGAAGCTTTGTGCGCGCTGCGGCCGCGGCTGGGGCGCGTGAGTGAGCGCAGTAGGTCGCGGCTTCTTCCTGACAATAGCTGCTTGCGTTCGGGTCTCTAAGTTGTGCACGGCGTAGAACGTCTGTCGTTGCCTGGTGGTTACCGGCTAGCAGGATGCTGTATGGGTCGTCCAGGTCTCCAGAATCATCCTGCGAGGCAGCGGCGAGTACCTACCTACTCGATGCTTCCTGGAACCCAAGAGCCTTAGGTCTCCTAGAAAGGATAAAACCTTCGGGAAGGAGCGGGAGGCTGGGGCGGGTATCTGTCCCCAGAAAAGGGAGATCTGGTAGTCTGGAATCCTGACAAAGCTGATAAGGCCTAGAGTTCGAGCCCAGGGCTAGACTCCACCTGCTTCAAGGTGACCTCAGGCATCAGAGGATCTGCAAATGTTTCTAATCTCATTGTTCCAGTTTGGAATTACCGGGAGCAAAGGATTGTCGAGTAAAGCTAGATCTCCTCTCAGCCCTTGGTGCTTAACATTATTCCCAGGTGCTTTTCTGCTCAAACTGCACCTGTTCCATTAGCCTCTTCAGACTTGTGGATAAGAGAACTTTTTAATAAGAGGTGGAATGCTTAGGATGATGCAAAGTGCGCTCCCTGGTAATAAAACAAATTGTTTTTGCATATTCCTCCAAAATAGTAATTCAACACATCCCACATAACTTGAAAGGAGACCCAGGATACACCTGTTAGATCACAGAGGCTGCCCTTGTAGAGGAGATCGGCCATACCTCATACCCTATTGAGTACCCTTCTTAAGCTGATGAGTGGGTATGAGAAAGCCACAAGGTGGGGTGCCTGCAGAAGTAAGATTAGATCCTAAATTATGGCTTTGCAACCTATTTAGTGCCTTCACTAATCTGCTAAATCAAAAATATCCACCCCCTGAGCTCAGGGACTATTCCCTTAAAGGGAACAAGACATAATAGATACAGATATTATAATAGTCCTTTATTCTTCAGTTACTACTAGATTGCTACCATATTCCAGCTTCCCTCACTATAGAAGACCCTTTTGTTTTTTTAGGTTATGTGTATTAGTGTTTTGCCTGCATGTATGTATGTGTATCGTGTGTGCAGTGTCCTTGGAGACCAAAAGAAGGTGTCAAGTTCCCTGGGACAAGAGTTAATGATTATGAACCTCCTTTCGGTGCTGAGAACTGAGTTCAGAAGCAAGTGCTCTTAACCACTAAGTCATCTGTGCACTCTGTAGCTGGCATTATTAAAGATCTGATCTCCTGAACTCGTTTCAGTCTTTCTACCCAGCCGAGAGGTAATCTTCATTGGTGAGAATACCAGCTGGAAACCAGGCATGTCTGCTTTTAATCCCAGCATTTGGGAGGAAAAGGCAGGTTGCTCTCTGAGTTCAAGGCCACCCTGATCTACAGAGTGAGTTCCAGGACAGCCAAGGTTACACAGAGAAACCCTGTCTGAAAACAAACACAGTTGTAACCTATCCGTGAGGGAAGAACTCTGATTACCTCATCATCGTTGGGTACTGTTTCGTTGGAGGTTAAATTTGAACATGATTTTGTATACTTATTTTGTGAGTGCATGTATCAGAAGACAACTTTTGAACTAGAGAAATAGCTCAGAGGTTAAGAGCACTGGCTGCTCTTCCATAGGTCCTGAGTTCAATTCCCAGCAACTGAATGGTGGCTCATAACCATCTGTAGTGGGATCTGATGCCCTCTTTTGCAATGCAGGTGTACGTGCAGATAGAGCACTCATACATAAAATAAATAAATTGTTAAAAAGAAGAGAACTTTTGGGCATTGGTACTCCTTTGATGAGTTCATCGGTGATCAGTCTTAGAGTCAAGGTTGGCAGCAAGTACTTTAAACCATTGAGCCATCTCAAAATAGCTCTTCTGTCCTAAATGACAGGAGGTTTATGATGTGTACCAACATACTCAACTTCTTTTAACTTTTTTATTAGTTATTCACGGTACGTGTGACTGTCCTTGTGTGTGCATGCGCTCGCTTGCACATGTTGCAGTGAGATAACTTGTGGACATTCTGTTCTCTCTACCATGTTGATATTCAGGGACTAAGCTCGGGTCATCAGGCTTGACAGCAAGCATAGCTACTTACTGGATCCTGGCACTTGACTTCTATGTTGTTATTATTGTTTTATATTCTATATTTTATATGTTAGGTTTTAAATTAGTTTTGTGCACGAATATGAATACACACACACATACACACACGCGCGTGCATGCAGTGCCTGGAAGAGACCTGAGGAAATTATTGGATGCCCTGGAACTGGAGTCACAGATGGTTATGAACTGTCAAGTGGGTGCTGAGAACTGAACTCAGGTCCTCTGCAAGAACATCAAGTATTCTTGACTCTTTTTTTTTTTTTCTTGGTTCATTTAGTATATATAAGTACACTGTAGCTGTCTTCAGACACACCAGAAGAGGGCATCAGATCTCATCACAGATGGTTGTGAGCCACCATGTGGTTGCTGGGATTTGAACTCAGGACCTCTGGAAGAGCAGTCGGGGCTCTTAACCACTGAGCCATCTCCCAGCAATCAGTGCTCTTAGCCACTGCTCTTAACTCTCTACCCTCCTGAATGCTTCTTAACATGAGTTTCGGAGGGCCAGAAACATTAAAAACACAGAGAAACCTAAAACTGGGTAAGATCACTATGGAGGAAATGACAGAGAGAGAGAATAGGCTGAACCTTGGACTTGCTTACATCAAGGGTGAAGATAACTGGAAAGAGCGCACCTCAACAAGGACAACTAAGATGTCTGCTAGGAAGGACACCCAGACAGGGTGGTGGCCTAGAAGCCAGAAAAGGGCTGTTCCTGGCAGGCATTTGTGATAGGCACAGTATGGGGACAACAGACAGTGAAGCAATGGATTTAGAGAGCTGGAGGGATGGCTCAGTGGTTAGGAGCACTGACTGTTCTTCCAGAGGACCTGAGTTCAAATCCCAGCAACCACATGGTGGCTCACAACCATCTGGAATCTGATGTCTTCTGGTGTGTCTGATAGCTACAGTACAGTGTACTTTAATAAATAAATCTTTAAAAAAAATGGATTTAGCATCCTGGGATCACCTGCTACCTTGAAATGTCCAGTTTGAGTTGAGGAATAAGAGTCAGTGTTGAGGGCTGGAGAGGTGGCTCAGCAGTTAAGAGCACTGACTGCTCTTCCAGAGGTCCTGAGTTCAATTCCCAGCAACCACATGGTGGCTCAAACCATCTGTAATGGGATCTGATGCCCTCTTCTGTTGTGTCTGATAACAGCTACAGTGTACTTACATATAATAAATGAATAAATCTTTAAAAAAAAAAAAAGAGTCAGTGTTGAGGCATATGGCTGAGGCAGAAGTAGGGAGGTTTGAAACCATTCTAGACTGTAGCAAATTGCATGGGATCTGCAGCAAGTTCTGAGCTAAACTGAGCTATACGACAAGATACCTTCTTTTAAAAAAGAAAAGAAAGCAAACAGGCCTGAAACCTCAGAATTTGGGATGTGGAGGTCAGAGAATCAGGTCTTCATGGTCATTCTTAGTTCTATAGGAAATTCAAGGCCAGCCCAGACTAAGTGAAATCCTGTATGAAAAACAATTTTTAAAAGGAAGAGAGAATTGGAGACAATGAGAAACAGCTCTTGCTAGCAAGACGAAGATGGCCAAGAGACACTCTAGAATGGAAGAGAGATCTGTTCACTGGCAACCACGCTAGCAAGATGGCTCAGTGGACACAGGCCTGGTGATCAAACAAGTCCCTGAGCTTCATAACTATGGAAGTAAAAGTGCTTGCTGCCCAACCATATGGTCTGTGTTTGATCCCTGAGACTTAAAATGATAGAAGGGAAAAACTGATTCTTTGACTCTAGAAGGTCATCCTCTGATTCCTCAGTAGGGCTGTGGCATGCATACACTTCTCCCAATAATAAATAAGCCAGATGTGGTGGTACATGCCTTTACCACAAATAAAGGAGGTGGAGGATCTCTGTGAGTTCAAAGCCAGCCTCATCTACATAGCAAGTTCATAGACAGACCATGTCTTGCTAGGTACAGGTAGGTAGGTAGGTAGATAAGTAAATTAGAACAAAAAATTAAATCACTTTTGCAGCTGAGCTTACTAGCTCATGCCTTTAATTCTAGTACTTGAGAGACAAAAGCAGGTGAATCTTAACTCAGTGCTAAGCCATGTCTCCAACCTCAGGGGTGTGTGTGTGTGTGTGTGTGTGTGTGTGTGTAAAGGTCAGCCTGGTCTACAGAGTGACTTTCAGGATACTCAAGCATGACTATGCAGAGAAACCCTGCCACAACAAGCAAAAACACAAAACAAAAAAATCTTGGCTTCTGGGACTGGAGACATGGTTCAGTGGTTAAGAGAACCTGAGTTAAATTCCCAGCACCCACATTAGGCAGCTTACAACTGCCTGACCTCTGTGGGCACCTGCATTCTGCCTATGAAACACACACAGATGCATGCACAGTTAAAATAATAAAGAGAAAAAGAAAGAATCTTGGCTTCCGGCAGGTAGGGGCTCTCTAAATGAAAACCAAAACTCAGGTTGTTACAAATGGCAGCATTTGTGTCTGTCTTGTTCCTACTGCTGCCAACAGCCTCAGAAGATTCATGTGTGAAAAAGACTGGGTGCCCTACTGCTGAGTAAAATTGTTGATGGGTGATGGAATCATATATTTATCGATGAATTAAACAATTGGTGGATTCTCAATTTGATGGAAATTTTGAGAGTTGGAGGTAGGACTTGGGGGTGAAAGTAGGTCATTAGGGATGTATCTTTTTGTGGGGGAGAGTTGGAGACAGAGCTCACTATGTAGTCCAGGCAGGCTTTAAACTCACAGAGATCTGCCTGCCTCTGCCCCCGGAGTGCTAGGATTTAAGATGTGCAGTACAACACTGATAACCTGGCTGCTCTGAGATGAGCAACTTAGCTCCTCCATGCCATTTAAGCCACCAGTCCCTGTACCAGTCGACTCTGTATCCTTCATGCTCCCACTGCTGGCTCCAAGGTCAGTGCTCCATTTATGTTTGTTACGTATGATACAAGTGTGTGTGTGTGTGTGTGTGTGTGTGTGTGTTTGTGAAAGCCAGAGGTCAAGTGTCTTCCTCAAAAGCTCTCCACGTTTAAAAAAAAATGTTTTTTTTTTTTGGTTCTTTTTTTCGGAGCTGGGGACTGAACCCAGAGCCTTGCGCTTCCTAGGCAAGCACTCTACCACTGAGCTAAATCCCCAACCCCTATGTTTTTTTTTTTAATGTATGTGATGGTTTGTACATGCTTGGCCCAGGGAGTGACATGATTAAAAGGTATGGCCCTGTTGGAGTGGGTGCATCACTGTGGTCATGGCCTTCAAGACCCTCATCATAGCTACTTGGAAGTCAGTATTCTGCTAGCAGCCCTCAGATGAAGATGTAGAACTCTCCGCTCCTCCTGTACCATGCCTGCCTGGATGCTGCCATGTTTCCACGTTGATGATGAACTAAACTTCTGAAGCTGTAAGCCAGCCCCAATTAAATGTTGTTCTAACAAGAGTTGCCTTGGGGCTGGTGAGATGGCTCAGCGGTTAAGAGCACCCGACTGCTCTTCCAGAGGTCCTGAGTTCAATTCCCAGCAACCACATGGTGGCTCACAACCATCTGTAAACAGATCCAATTCCCTCTTCTGGTGTATCTGAAGACAGCTACAGTGTACTTATATATAATAAATGAATAAATAAATCTTTAAAAAAAAATAAAAAAAAAAAAAAAGAGTTGCCTTGGTCATGGGTCTGCTCACAGCAGTAAACCCTAACTGAGACAATGTGTATGAGTGTTTTGCTTCAGATAAGTCTGTGTGCTACATGTGTGTCTGGTGCTTTCGGAAACTAGAAGATGGGTTGGCTGCCTAAGAGCTGGAGTTTTATAACATTGTGAGCCACCATGTTGATGCTGGAAATCAAACCCAGGTCCACTGCAAACACAGTGGCCGAGCCACCTTTCCAGTTTCCTCCACCTCACTTTTGCAAACAGCATCTTTCTCTGAGACCAGAGCTCACAAATTTGTTTAGACTGGCTGGCCAGAGAACCCCAGGAGTCCTCCTGTCTCTGCCTTCCTAGAGCTGGCATTATGGGCTTGCTTACCACACCTCCCATGTGTGCTGGTGCCCTCGGAGGACAGAAGAGGGCATTGGAGCCCCTGGGACTGCCGCTAGAGTTACAGGCTGAGGGCTGCCATGTGAGTGCTAGGACTCCAACTGTAGAAGAGAAGCCAGTACCCTCAGGACGCTGAGGCAGCTCTTTAGCCTCCATACCTCTTGGTTGTTTTGTTGGTTGCTGTGTTTTCGTTTTTGACCTGAGTCCTGGGGATACAATGAAGTTCTGCTTAGGCAGCAAACACACCAACTAGCCCAGTACTACCTTTTAGAATTTTGTTGTAGCAATGTCTCATTTGTAAGTACTAGTTTCTCTTCCAATTTGCTTCATAACAAACAACCTCAGGGCTGGGGAGGCATGTAGATTAAATGGTAGCTTAACTTAGTAAACAAGGACGTCTTGGGTTTAGTTCCCAGAAGAAACAAGCACATGTCTATAGTCCCAGCATTCTCAATGTGAAAGTAACAGGATCAGAGTTCAAGGCCACCCTGGGTTATAAGGACTCTGCTCTAAAAAAAATAAAAACACTGTGGGCATAGTGGTGCATGCCTTTAATCCCAGCAATGAGCTTGAGGCCTGTCTGGTCTACATAGTCCCAGGACAGCTAGGGTTATGTAGAGGCCCTGTCTCAAAAAACAAGAACAACAAAAACCTGAAACAACAACAAAAAAAGCAACCCCTAAACTTAGTGGCTTTTTTTTTTAGCATCATAAAACTCAAGTTTTAGGGGCTAAAAAGATGGCTCAGTGGTTAAGACTGCTCTTCCAGAGGTCCTGAGTTCAAATCCCAGCAACCACATGGTGGCTCACAACCATCTGTAATGGGGTCCGATACCCTCTTCTGGTGAGTCTGAAGACAGTGACAGTGCACTCACATATATAAAATAACTCTTTTAAAAAACTCAAGTTTTAATATGTTGTAAACGTAGTGACTTTGAATAACTAGCTAATGATTTTGAAATCTAGGTGGGGGCTGAAGAGAAGGCTCTGGAAGAGCACTGACTGTGGTTAAGACTGCTCTTCCAGAGGTCCTGGTTCAATTCCCAGCACCCACATGGTGGCTCACGACCACCTGTAATGGGATCCGATGCCCTCTTCTGGTGTGTCTGAAGACAGCTACAGTGTACTCATACATAAAATAAATAATTAAAAAAAAAAAAAAAAAAAAAAAAAAAGAGTGCTACACTGAGATCCCAAACACCCAGTGTAGGCACCACTAAAAAAAAAAGACCTTCTACAGGGGTTGGGGATTTAGCTCAGTGGTAGGCGCTTGCCTAGCAAGCGCAAGGCCCTGGGTCCCCAGCTCTGAAAAAAAAAAAAAAAAAAAAAAAAAAAAAAGACCTTCTACAGCCTAAAACCTATGTCTGAGCAGTCTTCTCTAGTGGATGCCCCAAATCAAAAAGAGACCACAAAGGAGACACCTGGCCAACTCCAGAAAAAACTGGCAGTTGTGTGAGGGCCATCAATATCTTGGTCATCCCATTCTTACCAAATGCCAGCCAGTGTACAAAAGCCTCCTGTCTGAGACTGCCCAGTTTCAGCTACACAAATAAGTCAGCATGGTAGGGCACGTGACAACTGATGCTGAAACAGCCAAGTTACCATATCCCTGTGCTCATCTGGGTCTATTTGAGGCTCATATCTGAGCATTCTCAAGACCTCTGTTTAGGGTAATTAGATGGCTTAGTGCTTCAGTGAATTTGCTACTCCTACAGAGGACCCAAAGTTCTTTCCTAGCACCCATGTTAGGAGGCTCACAGCTAGCTTCAGGGAGTTGGAGACCCTCTCTTGGCCTCTCTGAGCACTCACATACAAGTACACATACATATTGAAAAACAATTAAAAATAAAGATCTCTCCTCTCTCTCTCTCTCTCTCTCTCTCTCTCTCTCTCTCTCTCTCTCCTCCCTCTCTTACTCCACTTGTCTCTGCCATTCTCCTCCATGTGAAAAAAAAAAAAAAAAACTCAAATTGAAAGGGGGGTGGGTGGAGAGCTGGCTCGATAGTCAGAAACACTTGTTGTGTTTGCAGAGGTCCTGGGTTCAGTTCTTAGCATCTACATGGCAATTCTCAAAAGTCTGTAATTTCAGCTCTACTGAATCCAACATCTGGCCTTCATGAACACCACATATACCCGCACATAGAAACACATGCATAGGGGACTACAGAGATGGCTCAACTGTTAAGAACACTGACTATTTTTCCAGAGGTCCTGAGTTCAATTCCCAGCAACCACATGGTGGCTCACAACCATCTGTAATGGGATCTGACACCCTCTAATGGTGTGTCTGAAGACAGCTACAGTGGACTTATATAAATAAATTAAAAACAAGAAACCCCACATACATACAATTTAACCTCTTTTTAAAAATGTGTACGGTGGAGCATGTCTTTAATCTCAGCATTTGAGAAGCAGGGGCGGGGGTTGGGGATTTAGCTCAGTGGTAGAGCGCTTGCCGCTTGCCTAGCAAGCGCAAGGCCCTGGGTTCAGTCCCCGGCTCCGAAAAAAAAAAAAAAAGAAAAAGAAAAAAAAGAGAAGCAGAGGCAAACAGCTCTTTGAATTCAAGGCTAGCCTGGTGTACAGAGTGAGTTCTCAGACAGCCAGGGTTATTCAGAGAAGCCCTGTCTCAAAAACAAGTATTTTTTTTTTTTAATTGGAGAATGTGGAGATGTGGTGGTGCACGTGTCTTTAATCTCAGCACTTGTCAGGCAGAAGCGCTTTAGTTCTGTTTTGTATAGGAAGGTCCAGGCCAGACAGGGCTACATAGTGAGACTCCCCCCCTCTTCCCGAAAAAGATGTGTGTGTAGGTTTAGATTGGTTTACATGATACAATATAATCTGGGTAGTCCCACAATGGCTGTCTCACAATGGATGGGCCAAAAATCTAGTAATTTGCTTAGTTCAAAATGCTGGATGTCTCAGCCATCCGGTCCCAGCCAGGTCTGAAGTCCTGGAGGAGTCTTGGAGAGCTGCTGGTTCTAGTGTGTAGGTGACATGACGCAGCAATGACAGATGCACTTCCTGACAGAGTGAAACCAAGCAGGCAAAAGAGTGTCCTTCATCTCCTTTTTCCTAGGCTGTTTCCAGAATATGCCACTCACACTTGAGTCTTTCCACTTCAAATCCGATGAAGAAAGTCCCTTAGAGGCGTGCCTGACAGTTTGCTGGTTTTTTGATTCTAGATCTAACCAGGTTGACTATCAAGATTAAGGATTACATCATGGAGTATTAATTGTCCCTTGCCTTTCCTGCTCAAATCATCTTCTTCTTCTTCTTCTTCTTCTTCTTCTTCTTCTTCTTCTTCTTCTTCTTCTTCTTCTTCTTCTTCTTCTTCTTCTTCTTTTCTTCTTCTTCTTCTTCTTTTCTTCTTCTTCTTCTTTCTTCTTCTTTTCTTCTTCTTCCCCTCCTCCTCCTTCTCCTCTTCCTTCTTCCTCTTCCTCTTTCTCTTCTTCTTCCTCTTCCCCTCCTCCTCCTTCTCCTCTTCCTCTTCCTCTTCTTCTTCTTCCTCTTCCCCTCCTCCTCCTTCTCCTCTTCCTCCTCCTCCTTTTTTTCCTTCTCCTTCTTCTTCTATGTGGAAACTCAATTAAGGTCATACTCTCCCTTGCTCTTGACGAGTTTTGGTACTTTTTTTGGAGTGGTAGTGCCTCCTAGAAACCATGGGTACCAAACTAGGGCACAAATGTCTGGGAATCAGAGGAAGCCTCTCGCCTAGAGTCAGAGTCGCTCACCAGTAGCAAAATCTCAAAAAATGATGGAGAAGTAGAGATAGAATCACCAGGAAAAGAGGGGACTAGCCAGGATCTCGCAGAGGGAGCATGGGAAATTGTGGGTCAGTATTTCCAGATCTTGAGAGCTAAAGCTGGGAGTTGAAAATGGTAAGCAGGACCTGTCCTGAGCAGAACCTGAGCGGAAGTCCAGTGTTACAGCTGTTACAGTGACTGAATAGGGAAACATCTACATCTGGAAGGCTCCTGATGGACACAGAGAAGAGACTTGACCAGACAATTGTGCTGAAATGGATCCCAGATGGAAATGGGTTGACTAGGATCAGAATAATGATTATAAGGGAGGAGGCTTAGAAGAAAAGTCCACTCAGGTCTGTCCTGTCTAACAGCAGCTTCCAAACCATCTCCTCTTTACTGAAACACTTTCCTGTTTTGTCAATTGGTCACTCTGGGGCTGCTCATTGTCCTTCTCTTCCCAACTAATATCCCGAAATCCTTATTTAGAAGGCTCCCGGTTTGCCCAGTTGTGCAGACACTGCAGCAGTATGGCTGATAGAGGCTCCTCTGGAAATACAAGAATTCTGAGGAGGCCAATGTTGGAGCTCAGGATGCCCTCTTCTTCCCTCTTTCCTTCACTCTTTCTTTGAGATGGGGTCTCACTAGCAGCCAGGCCTGGATCTCACTGTAGACAAGGTATGATTCGTGTACACCTTCGGAGATTCAGAGCAGCAGCTTGGTCTGGAGCAGCCGATTCGTTGGGGGAAGGATATCATGTTGCTTCCTGGCTTTGACACCAGATGAATGAAAAACAGAAATGAAAAGAAAAGGAAAGTCTGGGTTCGGTCCCCAGCTCCGAAAAAAAAAAAAAAAAAAGAAAAGGAAAGTGACTGGTCCCAGGTTTTGGCACCAGATAAATGAAAAAATGAAAGGAACAAATGTGACTGTGCCTAGGTTTGGTGGAGAAAGCTTACTTTAGATAAAAGGGAGACAGAGACATCCAAGAGAATCCAGAGTGAACATGACCCTGAGCCATGTGAAGAGAGGGGAACCAGGTACAGCAGCCAGGAAGCCCAAAAGAGAGTGGGGTAACCAAGATGGCTACTTGGGGGAAGGGCAGCCCAGCCCCTGAGCTGGACGAGTTCAGGGTAGGGGGCCTGCCAGTAGGAACGCCAGCCAGTAGGACCCTGTAAAAGGTAGGGACTGAGGGACGCTGGGAGAACCTGGTGACAAGGTCCATATTAATATGTTAAGTACTAGAGGCTGGAGAGATGGCTCAGAGGTTAAGAGCACTGACTGCTCTTCCAGGGGTCCTGAGTTCAATTCCCAGCAACCACATGGTGGCTCACAACCATCTGTAATGGGATCCGATGCCCTCTCCTGGTGTATCTGAAGACAGCTACAGTGGACTTATATATAATAAATGAATAAATCTTTAAAAAAAATATGTTAAGTAGGCACTGCAGCCTTGCATTTGAGTTTGAAACCTAATGTGTACCACCATACCCAGCCCTCTTCCCCTTTTGTTGACAAGAATCAGATTAAGTTCTGGATCATGTCCCCATCACCTAGCCGAGACTTCAGTTATCTGAACACAGATTATTTTTTGTTTTAGCCCTTTGACTCCCCTAAATGCATGGGGTATCGGAGGCACCCAGGTTTTGCATGTCATGGCTTCTACCACAAAGTGATTTGCTCTTCCATTGAGGAACATTTTGCTAACTGTTCTAGTAACTGCCACTCCACTTTATTTCCTTCATGTTTAACCAGTAAGCAGGGCCCCTGAGGCATCTCTGTCCTAGACTAGTACAAACTGACCCTGCCATTGTTGCTCCACCCTCATGGGTATATATTCCCGATTTCTGAAGTCAAAGTGAAAAATAGAAAATACTGGTAAGTTGAGACCCCATGTTAAAAAATGGCCTCAGGACAGTCATGTCAACTTACAATGGGTGACATTATCTAATACAAATCTAATACATTATCTATATATGTATGCTTGTAGTTTAGGGGAACAGGCCTTGATTGAGCTAAACAAGTGCTGTGTCACTGAGCCACACGCCTCCACAATGGCCATCTTGTAAGGTAGTGCTGACTATCTCATATAATTTAATACAATACCAAAAGGAGAACACCAGGATTGCTTAAATCGGCTTTCACACTATAGTAAGATAGAACAATAAATTGTGAACAGATGAATTTAAGACCTTCCTTCCAGTTCACAACCAACACCAAGACCTTTTTTAAAAATGTGATTCAGGCCGGTGGTGGTGGCACAAGCAATTATGCCAGCATTCGGACCGCAGGGCAGGGCAGAGCTCTCTGAGTTCGAAGCCAGTTTGGTCAACAGAGCGCGTTCCAGGGATACACCCTGTCTTAGGGAAAAATGTGATTCAGAAGCTGTCCCTTCTCTGTTCGTGCCTTCTCGCTCCATGTCCCAAGTTTTGCCGGGGTCTCGTGTTTCTGCCCTGCGCTCTCCCAGCTCAGCGCCGGTGTTCTGGGCCGCGATTGCCCACTACTCCTCGGGAAGCCTGATGAAGGTCGCGGTACACAAAGCACGATGGCCGCGGGGCATAGCTGGGGACCCACACCGCCTGAGGGCCGAGCACCTCTCGTAGCCACCTAGCGTTGAACATGGGTGCCCGGGAACCAGCTTTCGCTTACAGGTGAGCAGTCCTCATCCCTGAGCACCAGAGGACTCAAGGATCCCGTTAGGGTCTAAGGCGTAGGGGCCGCGCACTCCGTAGCCCACCCCGCTAGTCTGGGCGGGCCTTCGGGGTAGGGCAGGAGCATGACTGGCCTGTTGTGACCAGGTGCTTGTGTTCAATGAGGCAAATCTAGGAAAATGGGCGGGTCCTTGTGGAGGCGTGTCCCCCATCCATGGGCGTGTCCTCCGGTCGCAGACCAGCCCTGGAGAAGGCGGGCCTTGGATCAGAAAGGGGTGGGTCTTTGGGATGAGGGTGGGTCTTGGGGGGGGCACCGGCTAGTATTCCGGCCCAGGCGGGTCCTGCGGCCTGGGCGTGTCCTCTGTTGGGGAAGGGGAGGGGGGCGGGCCACGAAGCCACTGCCCTAGCAGGCGTCAGACCGCAGCGCGGGAGACCGCGGTATGGGGAGGGTGCAGCTCTTCGAGATCCGCCTGAGTCAGGGCCGCGTCGTCTACAGTCCTGGGGAGCCGCTGGCTGGGGCCGTGCACTTGCGCCTGGGAGCGCCACTACCCTTCCGAGGTGGGCGCGGGATCGCTTCGGGGGAAGTGGGTAGACGCGTTCTTACCTGCGGTGGGGCGGGGCTCTCGGAAACCGTGCGGTCAGTGGGCTCTGCGACTGGATTCTCAGTCTCCAGGAAGCCCCGGGTTACGACGGAACCGCGGGCGCCAGGGACAGGCTGTTCTAGGAGGCCCACAGAGGGCAGGGTGGGGCAGACAGCTCGGTGGCCCAGTCCTTCCGCATCTGTCCCGTCCTGTGCTCTCCGCCTAGGCGGCCAGAAGTCTGTGCGAGGGCCTAAGTGCTTGTTCACTATACTCAGGCAACCCTGGCGGTAGAAGCATGCAGGCCTTCAGTCTTCCCTTATTCAGTTGTCCAAGGTCCAAGGCACTCTACACCTGCTGGGTCCCTACCGGGAACCTAGTGTGCTCTGGGTCCTCTCTTTTCCTTGTCTCCAGGCTCTTATGCAGGACTTTCTTCAAAGACATTTCTGGTCCAAGTGTGCAGGTTTCTATCAGGATCCACCTTCTTGCTTTCAGCTTAAAGATTATAGTTGCTGGCAAGGGGCCCTGTTCCACCGGGCAATCCCCTTTCTCCTGTCCTAAGGCCTTATGGGAGCTGAGCTGAGACCTTTGCTGATGCATAGATCTGAGACTGGGGCTGGGGATCAGGTTGCTGCTTTGCCATTGACAGGGCATTCTCAGGTGCAGCCTCCTTGGTGCTGGATCCACGAATAGGGGGCCCTGTATGGGATTTGATGACTGAGCTCTCTGGGGTCAGGTGGGCACTGCTGTGGCCTCTGTCTGGCACTGACTGCAAGATTATGTGGGTGTCCCTTACTCCTACGCTCTCTCAGCCTACTCTGTTTTTCGTAGATCAGCTGTTTTTACAGGACCCCAAGAGGTAGCAACTCTTGTTAGTGTGTAATATAGTCGGAAGCAGGACGAGCACGGATTTAATGGTAGAATGTATTATCTGGTCGGGATGGTCAGGTTCAAGATCTTTGGAACTGAAAGAATGGAAAGGTCTTCATTATCGTGGCGCATGGTAAGAAGCTGCTGGAAGCTAGAAGTACCAACGAGGGAAGAAATGTCTCTGTAGAACAAAATACATACCATGATTTTCTTTAGAAAACCAGAGCTGCTATGAGGTGGAGCATGCCTTCAATCCCAGCACTTTGGGAGGCAGGTGCAGGTGGATCTCTGTGAGTTCAAGGCCAGCCTGGTCTACAGAGCTAGTTCCAGAATACCTAGGGCTACACAGAGAAACCCTGTCTCAAAAACAAAACAGCAACAAAAGAGCAGCCTCCAGTCTCCAACGGTGAACACCTGCTAGTTTGGTGGCTCCTAGTCAATTCGGTGAGTGGTGGCTGCCTTTTATTATAGATAGAACACTGTTAGGAAGTGTACTTTATACTCGAATGACACCTTAAGGTATATATTGTTCTGTAGGCTGCCACTCGATGCTCTGTAGATGAGGATTTGCTAGAATACACTTGCCCTGGTTTCCTGGTTATTCTATGTTGCAAGGTATGAGAGGACCATGGCTGCTTCCCAGATACCTTTGCATGAAAGTGGAGGGGTAGGACTGTAGAGAGATTACTGAAAAGCAGCATAACATTATTTTAAAAGAGCCATGTCCAGTGGCTTGCAGCAGCAGCAGTAGGAAGAGGAGCAGCAGAAGCAGAGTGACCACCTAGTATTCTCAGAACTCCCTCATTTCTCACGATTTATGTAGCCTTATGTAGTGCATGGTTTTTCCTGCTCCAGTGATTGGAGAAGGTACATGCCTGGCTGCTGGCATTGTCCTTGGCCAGTGAGCATGGTTCTCGGAGGAATTTTTCTGGGGAAATTTTTACACCTTGATTGTGATGCTACTGAGGCAAAGGAGAAGCTCCGAATGTTTTTTGAGGAAGCAGAGGCATACTGTTTGCAAGCCCTTTTTCTCAGTCACTTCTCAAGAGAGTAAGTGACACAGGGTATGTTCACCTCAGGGGCTAGAGGATGTCCACACTGGCAGGGTCTTCCCAAGAGCCCTGTAGTGTGGGAAATGCCCAGCATTGGGAAGATCAGAGTTGCATCCCACTACTCCCAGTTTGCATGTGGCTTGTTTTCCTGGAATCTGGTGGTCTCATGCTCCTTTGCCTGAACTGTAGGAGGTCCAGACTGGGCTGACTGTTGTTCTAGGCAATGCTATATGAGACTCCTGTTGAATAGTATAGGACTGGAGACCTGATGGGTGTCCTGGCATGTACAGGTGCAAACACAGAGGTTGGCCCTGTGTCACTGTGTGGCTTCTCCATTCCCTCCCCAATATGAGTCAAAGTACTTAGCAGTTGTCATTCTGACCAGGAAACATGTAAGTCACCTGGGTTTCCCCTGGTTTCTGGTGCGGCTGGTGTTGGTTCCAGTTATCTATTGCTACAAAAGGTCATTCAAATAACAAACCACCCTACACTAAATGCTAAAGCAACCAGTTTGCTATTGCTCCTACATCGAGTGTGAAGACTTCGAATAGCACCCACCGTGCCAGTTATTGTAGGCACCCTCATAGCACCATGGCAGCAGCTGGACTAAACTAAGCCCTGCAGATAGATGGTTTCCGTACCTGAGTGGGGCCAGTCACCCTTAGAGAGATGTTCCCTTTGTGAAGCATCTTCAGTCCTCTAGCAGACCTTTGAACCTCCTCTTATCCCTGACATCTCAAGAATTATTTCCTGGCCTAAGCTGCCACTAGTGTTTAGATGGCAGAAGGAGTGCGTGCATTTCTTTTTTTTTTTTTTTCAGAGCTGGGGACTGAACCTAGGGCCTTTCGCTTGCTAAACAAGCGCTCTACCACTGAGCTAAATCCCCAACCCCGAGTGTATGCATTTCAAACCAGGTTGGAGGTTAGAGTTGTGAGGTTGGGCTGACATGGAGGGTGACAGACAGACATTGGCATTTCCAAGGACAGAGAGTAGTACAACAGGAATGCAGAACAGTCTCAACAGTAGGAACAGGCACTGGCAGTCATCAGGTGAGGGAGTGTTAGCCTATTAACGGTTCTCTATAGGCTCCGCCCAACAGTCACCTAGCAACAGCCAGGTAGGCCTGACTTGCTATAAAAAGGACTGTTAGCCTCTCTTCTCTCACTCTGACCCCTTTCTCCTTTTCTCCCTACCTCCTTCCACGCTCCCCTCCACCTGTTCCCAGCTGGCCTCTTCTCTCTCTCTCTCTCTCTCTCTCTCTCTCTCTCTCTCTCTTTCTGCCTCTACTCCCTTTTCAACCCCCTTTCCCATTCCCCCAAATAAACTTCATCCTATACTAGAGCAGTCCCATGGCTGATACCTCAGAGGGAGGGACGCCTCAACATGGGCCTACTGAGGCACCCTCTCCAACCAGCACCATGTGGCACTTTACAAAGCATCAGAGTGCACCTGTGCAGGGTGCTGTGTGGAGAGCTGTGTGGATTGAGGATGAGCCAAAGGTTATAGGATAAAGTTTGTGAGTGACCAACAGGATGCGTGGACCGTGATACCAGGGAGACTACGAGTGAAGCAGGTGTGATCAACTTCTAGGTGCTTGGGTTTCTTTGTTCTTGCTTGGTGGCTTTGTCACAGAGATGAAGAGTTTGAATAATCTTCCCCTCCTGTTACCCTGTTAACTAAGTCTGGGAAAAGGGCTGAAACCATGACCCAACTCTCCAGGGGAAGGAAAGCACTTCAGAGCACCTCTCTTGGCTCCCACTTACCCGACCGAGTCTTGCCCGAGCCACCTCTCCTGTGACTAGTTTCATCCGTGCTCTCATTCAGCTGCAGCTATCTGACCACAGTAGGGCAGGATGTATTTGTTAAACAGAGGCATATGAACTCTGTCTCTAGTGGTTCCTGCTCTGGGTTCTCCTAATGGAGAGGACCAGCTCCTGCTGGTGGTGAGGAGGACACTACCTCACAGTGTAGAAACTCAGCCTCCTGGCCACTAGTGTTCAGAAAGGAAATCAGGGTTTGCCCTCCAGGGCTAGATTGTTGACTTGCTCAGACAGGTCTGACTGCATTCCCACAGGGAGAGGGCTGGCATTAGCTTTCAAGAGACTGAAGGGGCATCTCCTGACCTCACTGATTTGCATCGTGAATACAGGGTGGCTGGGTTTTTATAGGTCTGGTTAGAGGCTTAGATAACCAATTTGGGGGTAGCCCAGGGATTATCTGGGATATTGGCCTTCCACCATGTCTGCAACGCTGGTGAAACACTGCCAGCCTGCTTCCCTGGGAGAACTCTTGGAAAGAGTACCCGGTTGCTTGGCCTTTGGTCAGCGAGGCTGCTTGGCCCATGGGTACTTCTAGACCTACATGAAATCCTGTGCTGGGGACAGGAAGGAGCCTATGTCATCAGCTGTCATAGGCTTATGACACCCTTCCCCTTACAGCTATCCGGGTGACCTGCATGGGTTCCTGTGGGGTCTCCAACAAGGCCAACGATGGGGCATGGGTGGTGGAGGAGAGCTACTTCAACAGCTCCCTATCACTGGCTGACAAGGGTGAGTGTGGGAGCCAGCAGTGATCATAGGGGCAGCCCTTGACTGGAGGGGGTCAGCCTGTCCCTTCCCTTCCCAGCAACAGTCTCTTGGATTCCCACTTTCTGATTCTGGGTCTGGGTGGGCTCTGATGCTTTATATGACTGTCTTCATCCCCGTCCTCGTCCTCTACTCTAAACCACCCTCCTGTTTTTTTATTTTAAAATTTGTATTCTTTTTTGAGATAGGGTTTCATGCAGCCCAGGCTGGCCTTGAACTTGCTATTTAACAGAGGATGTCCTTAGACTTCTGATTTTCCTCTTTCCACCTCCTAGGAGTGTGCTACCATATGTGGTTTGCATAGTCCTTGGAATCGAACAAAAGCTTCGTATGTGCTAAGCAAACACTCTACCAACTACATTTCCAGCCCCACACTCTCACTGAAACCAAGCCCCTGTGTGTAGCCTGTAGCTCCTGCTGTAGTCACGCTGCTGCAGTGCTCGAGACAGGTTGTGTGGACTGGTGGATGCAGTGTCTACTTCTGGTCTGGCACTGTGGCCACTATGGATTTCCTCTGGTTTGCTCCCACCTCCTTCTTGTCTCTGTAGGAAGTCTGCCACCTGGAGAGCACAACTTCCCTTTTCAGTTCCTGCTTCCTGGTGAGTGGAAAGCTTATGGGGACATGGAGCTTTGAAATGCCACTGGTGGAGGTGCTGGGTGCCAGCCAATCCCTATTATCCCCACAGCCACAGCACCCACATCTTTCGAGGGCCCCTTTGGGAAGATTGTGCACCAGGTGAGGGCGTCCATCGACACTCCACGTTTTTCCAAGGATCACAAATGCAGTCTCGTGTTCTACATCCTGAGCCCCTTGAACCTGAACAGCATCCCAGATATCGAGGTAAGGACGGAACAGGGGCTTCCTTGGCTGCCTTCGGCCTTCTCGGGCCAGGCAGCCAGGCCCTGTCTTAATCTGGTTGCTGGTGTCTAGGGCAGTCTGAGGGTCTTGTCTGTGCTTGCTTGATAAACTCTTCCCTCCCTTTCCCTTCAAGCAACCCAATGTGGCCTCCACTACCAAGAAGTTCTCCTATAAGCTGGTGAAGACCGGCAGTGTGGTTCTCACGGCTAGCACGGACCTTCGTGGCTATGTGGTAGGACAGGTGCTGCGGCTGCAGGCTGACATTGAGAACCAGTCAGGCAAGGACACCAGCCCTGTGGTGGCCAGCTTGCTACAGGTCAGAGCCATCTGGTTCCCTGAGCCTGTCCCTTTCCCATGGGACAGAAGGGGTGGGTGCCAGCCTGCCCAAACTCACAGCCCAGTCTTTCCTCAGAAGGTGTCCTATAAGGCCAAGCGCTGGATCTACGATGTGCGGACCATTGCAGAGGTGGAGGGCACAGGTGTCAAGGCCTGGAGGCATGCTCAGTGGCAAGAGCAGATCCTGGTGCCTGCCCTGCCCCAGTCAGCCCTGCCTGGCTGCAGCCTTATCCACATCGACTATTACCTTCAGGTTTGGTGTTGCCCAGGGCTGGGTGGCCTGAGGCTAGGTGGCCTTGGCCTTACTCTTCAATACCTACGTTTTTTTCAGGTCTCCATGAAAGCACCCGAGGCCACCGTGACTCTCCCACTATTTGTTGGCAATATTGCTGTGAACCAAACTCCACTGAGCCCTTGTCCAGGCCCAGGGTCTTCTCCTGGGCTGCTGTCCCCAGTGGTGCCCTCTGCACCTCCTCAGGAAGAGGCTGAGGCAGTGGCTAGTGGCCCTCACTTCTCAGACCCTGTCTCACTCTCCACCAAGAGCCATTCTCAGCAGCAGCCACTGTCTACTACGTTGGGTTCTGTGTCTGTCACCACCATTGAGCCGTGTGTTCAGGTTGGAAGTCCTGCTAGACATTCTCTGCACCCTCCCTTGTGCATCTCTATAGGTGCCACCGTCCCCTACTTTGCAGAAGGCTCTGGGGGCCCGGTACCTACCACCAGCGCCTTGATCCTTCCTCCAGAGTACAGTTCATGGGGCTACCCCTATGGTGAGTGGAAATGACAGGGATTGGGGTGAAAAAATGAGGGTCCCCTGAACCCCTTCTATATCCTTTTTTCCCTCCCCACAGAGGCTCCACCATCCTATGAGCAGAGCTGTGGTGCTGGTGGTACAGATGTTGGCCTGATCCCAGGGAGCTGACCCTGGTATGCTAACCCATGCCACCTTGTTTGGTGGTTCTGGCCTTTGCCCTGGCATGGGATGCCCAGGGCCTCGTGCCTTTGCTCTCTACCTGGCCCAGCTACTCAGGACCTGCAGCTGTCGGGGAAGACCCCCTGTGGACCAGCCACTCTTGGCTCCTCTGGAATGAATTATTCAGTCCTCTTCTTGAGAGGTTGGGGTAGGGCGGCAGAGATCTGGGGCCTGGAGAGACTGTATAAATAAAGCGCTTTATTTGTAGAGCTGGGCAAGTGGCTGGCCTTCTCGCCCTACAGTCTAGCCTTAAGGTGGCCCCACTGTACAAGCTCCGCCCTGAAGACTGAAACCCTGAAAGCTCCTCATTCGATCCCTACATTTGATAGAGCTCATCCCCTTACCACATCCTTGGGCTTTTCTCCTGGCCCACCCGATCCTACCTTGAACTCTACTTCCAGCCCATTCCTCACTTCATTGGTGCCCCGCCTCTGGACTCTTCTACAGTGCCAGGCACGCAACCTGGATAGTGCTGAACTGCCCACTCCGTCCTCTTCCTTTTTAAAGAATGCCTAAGGATATTGCTGGCATTCTTTGGGACATACTGTGACTTGCATTCCAAACTACTGTTCCAGGAAGCCCCTTGGTAGAACCTTCTACTCTTGGGCATGGGGTCACTGTCAGCCCTGAGCACTGTGCCTCTCCTTATTTCTCATTGTTGTACACACAAGATCTTGGGCCCCAGAATAAGAATAAAAGACAACAGCTCCCTGGAACAGCATTTCAGAGGCACCCTGCCATCCCCTTGATCTCCATGACAGCTCTGGTCTGTTGTTGCCCTTCATGTGTAATGTGCACTGGAAGTGGTTATTGTGGAGTTGGTTAAATTCCATCTCTTACAGGGAAAGCCTCTTGCTAGGCATGGTGGCCGTCTTGCCTGTGAAATCAACCAGTGCACAGACTTAGGGAAAAAAGTCCACTAGAGAGCAGAATGCTGGCAGTGCATAACCAGCGTCCCCAGGCTGTGGTTTTCACACTGAGTCTTAGGCATCTGTCTGGTTTTCACATCACTTAGCCAACTAGGCTTACACCCCAGTGTCCAGAGGCCAGAAGCTGGTGGTGTCTTTCGGAACACATCGTTGTCTACCCCTGAAACATATGTACCCTTTCACATCCCTGGCTCACATTTGATACTGAGGGTCAAGGGGGTCTTGGAGAAAGGCAGAAAGTAGGCCGCAGGTCTCCATACACCACCAGCAATTCGTGAAAGAAGAGCTTGGGTGTGGATCCCACCTCATCTCAGGCTGGCTGTAAAAACTCAGCTCCCTTCCTTTGGTTCACTCACTTAGAAAACGGGAATAGAGATGGGCTTGTCTTTCAGAAGGGATGTCAGCATGGAGGTAGGTAGTCAGTGGGACTGGCTGTAGTGTGACTGTGGCTGACTGCAGGGTGGGTGTTGAAGGGCCTGCAGCCTTCCAGCAGTTTCTGTCACACCATATTTGCCTGGTCAGAGGTCTCTTCCCTGGGTTTCAACCTCTTCACTTAAATATTTGCTTTTTTAAAAATTCTGTTTATGCCAGAGGGTATTATTGTGGGCAGTACAACACAGAAAACAGTGGTCATACAGGATTTATCATGAGTACTGGGAGCCTGGCATGGTGGCACACACCTTTAATTAAAGCACTTGGAGGCAGAGGCAGGTAAATCTGAGTTTGAGGCCAGCCTGGTCTACATGACAAGACCCCATGTTAGAACATCTGGGCTGGAGAGATGGCTCAGTGGTTAAGAGCACTGACTGCTGGGGTTGGGGATTTGGCTCAGTGGTAGAGTGCTTGCCTAGCAGCCGCAAGGCCCTGGGTTCGGTCCCCAGCTCGGGGGGGGGGGGGGGAAAAAAAAAAAAAAAAAAGAGCACTGACTGCTCTTCCAGAGGTCCTGAGTTCAATTCCCAGCAACCACACGGTGGCTCACAACCATCTATAATAGGATCTGATGCCCTTTTCTGGTGTGTCTGAAGACAGTCATAGTGTACTCATGCCCATAAAATAAATATTTAAAAAACAATATAAACCCTCCAAAATACCTAAAAATAAATAAGAAAAACAGCGTGGAGTAGGGCTGCAGGGAAAAAGACATCAAGGATGAAAATGGATAAGAGAAATATAAATTAAAAAATCCAATTAAAAAATGGATAATGGGGCTGTAGAGATGGCTCAGTGGTTAGGAGCACTGACTGCTCTTTCAGAGGTCCTGAGTTCAATTCCCAGCAACCACATGGTGGCTCACAACCATCTGCAATGAGATTCGATGCCTTCTGGTGTCATGAAGACAGCTACAGTGTACTCATATACATAAAATAAATTAATTAATAATTCTTTTAAAAAATGGATAATGGGGGTTGGGGATTTGGCTCAGTGGTAGAGTGCTTGCCTAGGAAGCGCAAGGCCCTGGGTTCGGTCCCCAGCTCCGGGGGGTGGGGTGGGGGGGGGGATGGATAATGGAGGAAGTGGAAGGCTTTCCTGAGGCAGTGATATTTAAGGCATAAAGGCTAGAAAAGGAGCAAGCTATGTAGCTAGCTGAAACAAAGGGCCTCAGGGAAAAGATACAGGAGGTTCCACCTTAGCAGCAAGATGAAATGGTGGGTTGGGGGAAGATGGTTCTCTTTGGGCTATGGGTTGCAGAAGACTGTGTGAGACCATTTCCCATGATCCAGAAAGGCTGTTTGCCAGTATGTCATGCAAAGCCTTAACAATGATTCAGTTGGGGTTGGGGATTTAGCTCAGTGGTAGAGCGCTTGCCTAGCAAGCGCAAGGCCCTGGGTTTGGTCCCCAGCTCCGGAAAAAACAAACAAACAAAAAAAAAAACAATGATTCAGTTGTCCTAAAGAATCCTCGGACCCCAGTGGGGGCTGTCCATTTCTTCCTCTGTGTGTGTAAGAACCTATAGTGGCCAACTTAGCAGAGCCATTTTCCAGAGTCTGTCTCCTTGTGATACTGAGTCTAGACTGGTCATCAAAACTCAAGACTTCCTTAATGAGACCTCACTTTAGCTTCTCTTCGAAGTCTCAGATGGGAAGACAGAATCATCCATAGAGATCAGGTGGCCTAAGAGCTCATGTAGCACTAGATTTTCAGTCTAGTGAAAGTTACTTGGTCTGCGGGAAAGGCTTTGCCTTGAACATAGGAAGTTTGTGTCTGGCAGACCTTGGGGTAACCAAGGAGAGCACACCTCCTGACTGGAGCACTCCATGCTAGCTAACTGGGGTTGGCATCTCTCCATAAGGGTGAGCTTTCTTGTCAGTGCACAAGTTCCAGTCAGACAAACCCTCCTATCCAGAACATCCAGTTTGTATTCTCATTAATAGGGGTGAGAGGGCTGTGAGGGACTGGCCTGCTGGGACATCTCTCCCTGTTGGAATAGCCCCCTCTTGTGGGGGGCAGATATGCTATTTGAGAGATTACTTTTTTCTGTTGGATCATCCTCCCAATGGGATCCCCTTTGTGCGCTCAAACCTATAGACATACCTTTGCTAAACAGAATGTTCCCTACAAAGTTGGGACATGCTCCTTACTAGGATCCCTCCTCCCAACTGTGACATTCCTCCTAATGTGACATTGCTCCATCTAGGCCCTTCCTCATGTTGGAGGACCGTCCTTTACCAGCTGTACCTCCCAAGCAGAGCAGCCCCATCCCTAGATCCCTTACTGAGGCATTCCCCCAGCACAACTCATAGTATCTGCTTTTTGGGAGAACCAAGGAAATAAAAGTGTGTCTGTGATTGGAGATCAAGACTCAACGCCTCGGTGAGGTACTACTGGTGGTCACTCTTTAATCCCAGGACTTGGAAGGTAGAGCCAGATAGATCTCTGAGTTCAAGGCCAGCCTGGTGGGCAGATGGAATTCCAGGACAGCTGGAACTGCACAGAGAAACCCTGTCTGATACCAAAACATTAAAGGCCTATGTTAGTTGCACACTTCAGGCTCCTCTGATCAGCCTACCAGAAACCAATTTAGAATAAAACAATTCAGTAGTGTCTCCTCATCTGCAAGGAGTATGGTCTAAGACCCCCGGTGGATGCCCAAAACTGCACATAGCATAGAATTCTGTATATATTTTAGCTTCATTTATAGGTATGATAGAGATTTACAGATTCAACACAGGAAGAGTTTAGTACCATTAATAACACAGTATATCAAGTATGAGACTAATTGTAACAAAATTACATGAATGTGGTCTCACTTCCAAATGATCTTGCCATTTTGTACTCATCCCTTTTCACAGGGACTTGAGATGCTATGCTGACAAAGTGAAGCGATCACAGAAGTGGCATTGCAACACCAGTCAGTACTGGTTGTCAATGTCTGGATCATCAGTTGTTGCACTGTAACTTCTAAGATTTGATGTTGGTAGCAGATGATACAAGAGGGTAAGGATGCTCAATAGTAGAGGTAATCCTCCACCCATGTGGGGAACTTTTGGAGAAAAAAAAACACTGTAATTAAAAGTCCTCTGTCCTTACATTTTTAATTCATGGCAGTGTTGTAGCAGAATGTAGTCTTTTAGTGACTGTACAGGTGAAAAATTTAATTTTATAAAATGTTTAGCTATGGGGTTGGGGATTTAGCTCAGTGGTAGAGCGCTTGCCTAGGAAGCAAGGCCCTGGTTCGGTCCCCAGCTCCGAAAAAAAAAAACCAAAAAAAAAAAAATGTTTAGCTATGCTAGGTGTGGCATGGGCATACCTGTATTCCTTCAGGAAATGGAGGCAGGAGGAACATTGAATGTCTGAGGCCATCCATGCTTTGCAGTAAGGCCCTGCTTCAAGAACAAAACAAGCTTTCCATGGTGGTGCTTGCCAGTAGGACTTGCTGATGGAGGCAGAGGCAGGAGGCACACTCGGGTTCAAGGGCAGCCTGGGCTACACATGGGGGCTGGAAAGATGTCTTCTGCTCTTCCAGAAGACTGGATTCAATTCCCAACAACCACATGGCAACTCACAACCATATGTAACTCCAGTTCCAGGGGATCTGATGCCCTCACACAAACATAAATGTAGACAAACACTGATATACAGAAAATAAATCATTAAAAATGAATAAAACAGGAGAGATGGCTCAGTGGTTAAGAGCACTGACTGCTCTTCCAGAGGTCCTGAGTTCGATTCCCAGCAACCACATGGTGGCTCATAACCATCTATAATAAGATCTGGTGCCCTCGTCTGTCATATATATGCAGAACACTGTGTATGTAATAAATAAAAATGAATAAAACAAAAGAAAAAGCCCGAAATAGATAGAAAATTTAAATCAGCTTCAAATGGTGAGGCCTATAATGCCAGCTACAAGAGAAGCTGAGATAGAAGGATACCATCAAGGCCAGCCTCACTGAGGTCCTGTCGGATAGAAAGAAAGATGGAAAGGATTGAGGTTGTAGTTCAGTGGTAGAATGCTAGCCTAGCATGGGAAGTCTTGGGCTTATCCCTTTCTATCATTTACTTTTTTTTGTTAACAGAGTCTTTCTATGTAGCTCAGGGTCCTAGTGCTGGGATTAAAGGTGTATGCCACTGTGTTTGACTGTGCTGGTGACTTTACTACTGTGTTCCTTCTTAGGAACATATCCCATAATTTGTTAATATTTTAAAACTTTTAAACATTCCAGCAACCTTTACTCATGTATACATTCCTGCCTCTGCTTCAGTTTCTTCTTCATCTGCCTCAGATGATGTAAATTTTCTAAGTATTTTCACCTTACTCCCTTTTTTTCAAGTCTGCTTCAGATGTGGCAGCTTCAGTTGTACAAGCAACCTCTCCACCACCACCACCACCACCACCACCACCATCACACACACACACACACACACACACACACACACACACACACACACACACACTAGTCAGGACCTCTCTCTAAATCTATATAGTCATCTCTCACTTGCAATGAAATAGCTTGGTGCCTCCTCTTTTTTAAGGTACCGCCCTTCAGAAGTCTTCATATAGCCTCAATGCTTCTGGCATAATGTGTGATCATCACTGGAACACATTTTCATATCCTTTATCTACATAATATCTAACTCTTTTCTATTTTAGCACTTATGCCTCGTGGCTGGGACTTTTGCAGTGTTAAGTTTGACAGCAGAACTAGCATAGATTTCTTTCACAGTTTCATCGGAAGTGAGCTCTTAGCGTTTTTCTCTTGGTTACCCCAGCGTTAAGACTTACTTATTGAAATCTCCTGCCTTCCCCCTTCAAGGGAGCACTTTATGGTTCTCTAGCATTTTGGAAGGTCTCATCACCTTCCTTGCACTTTGGGACCACTATTAAACAGAATAAGGGTTGTCAGGACTCAAGTTAATGGTGTGGAAACCCAGTGGGTTATTGACAGTCAACAAGCCAGTAGTAGCGTGTAGTGTAAACAAGCGGTACAAAAGGGTGGTCAGCCAGCACTCAGCGGAACCAAGCGGAAATTCGATTTCCAAGGCTAACTCAGACCGGCACCTAACTTGAAACGTTGGGCTAGCTTTCATCTGAAAGTTTCCAAGTAATACTGATGGACTGCATGTAAATGAGTGGGAGCGAAACCAAGGAGACGGGAAACAGAGCAGCTCCTACAGGTGAACGCTCAGCTTCAGAAGCCCCGGTCGAATTTCAGCGCGCAGGCGCCACCCGGCCTTGCTTCCAGACGCAGGCGCCGCACGACTGGGTCCCGGTGCGCAGCCGCGGATGCTTACGCAGGCGCAGAAGTAGCGGGCCAGCCCCGCCCCGGCCCTAGGCCGCGAGGCGCGGGCGGGGCGATGGCGCGCGGGAGGGGCGGGGCCACGCTGCGGGCCCGGGCCATGGCCGCCGCGGATGCTGAGGTGAGGTGCGGGGCCGGCTTTCGGCGCTGGGGCGCGGGCCACGGTCATGATGGCAACAGCCACGGCGAGGGGACAGGAACCCAAGCGAATCTCGAGCTGGGTGGGGCCGCGCGCCCCCGCCGTCTCAGGCCCGGCGGCGCGGAGGCCCCAGCGTCCGGCCCGCGCTCCGCCGGCGCGCTTTGTGCACGGCGGGCCCGAGCAGCGGCGGCGGCGGCGGCAGCAGCGCGGCGGACGGTAGGAGGCCGCGGCTCCGCAGCCCGCAGCCCAGAGCTTGACTACGGCCGGGTCGGAGCGGGGGTGGCGGAGACAAAAGGCAAAGTGGAGCGGGCCAACTTGTGCGCGGCGAAGGTGAGGCGGGCCTGCGCCTGCTGCCCCGCGCCGTGACCTTTCACTCGCCGCGAGAGCGTGGCACCATCTTTAAGGAAAAGTTGGCCGGTCCCGCGCGTCTCCCGCGCACAAAGCCGCCGCAGCAGGGTGACCACGGGGCACGCTTGACAGAGGAATGTCTGCGGACCCAAGTTTATTTCTTCACCGATGGCACTAAAGCGGCGGGGGACGGCGAATTAGCGGTCTTTTGTTCGCGTGGTGGCCTTCTCTCTGCTCTTTCTGCGGGATAGTTTGCTTCCTGGTTTTTGCGGCGTAAACCTTATGCCCGGGCGAGAGGGACCGGCGTCTTCCCGGAGCTGGAAGGGCCGGCAGGAGTCGGGGGTCCTCAGAACGCACTAGTGTTGTATTCCTAGGGCCGAAGTACGGGGCCGGTTTGGAAGAAAGTATAACCTAACAGTTTTCCTCCGAAATTAGCCGCGGAATAGTTAGCTTTTGGGACTTGCAGACCTCAGAAAGTGAAGGTATATTGAGAAGCTGGCACATACGGTGCATAGGTTTAGCAGTACATTTTATCTTATAATGTATGGTCGTTGCGTTTCTTTTTTCTTTCTCGCCTTTTTGAGGGGTATTCATATAAGTGAATGGCTAGTTTTCAGATCTAATGGAAGGAGGATTTGTTGAGTACTTATAACGTTCAAGAACTGACTTAGGCACCAAGAACACATGACTATGAGATAATCTAAGTCATTTCCAGGAGTGAAAGGAAGGAGATACATAGTGACTCTCAATCATTTGCGTTTCGGATGTTGTTTAAACCCCTCAGAGAAGTTAACCCCATCCAGTTTGTGCAGCACGTATTGTTATTTCTTATTTAGCAGATGAAGACAATAAGACTTTGTAGGGGTTAAGTAACTTTGCTTGCTCAGTTTGTAGGCCTGGCCATTTTCTTTTCTTTTCAAAGACTTATTTATGTATTCAGGTGCTCTATTTGCATGTATGCCTGCATGACAGAAGAGGGCATCCAATCCCATTTAAGATGATTGTGAGTCAGTTTGTGATTGCAGGGAAATCAACTCTGGACCTTTGAAAGAGTAGCCAGTGCTCTTAACCACTGAGCTATCCCTCCAGCCCCCAGCTTTGGCACTTTTCAATGCTAGACACATAGTTGGTGTTTATATTGATTGAGGAAGCTGAGTAGTAGAGCATGCTTGTTATCCTAGCACTCAGGAGGCCAAAGCAGGCAGATTGCACGTTCAAAGCTACCTGGTTAGCTCATTTCAAACCTGTTTCTCTCTGCCTCAGAAAAAGGTGGGTTGTCAATGACCTGAAGTGTCTTCGATTTTAAAGGTGGATCCCATAGATTGTGTGTAGGGTGAGCTTGGGCCTGGACCCAGCCCCACTGTAGGCATTTTGTACACATTGTAGCGCGTATAACATGATGGTAGTCTAACCAAGTAGGTTCTCTGGTATGTGAGGCAACAGGCACATAGCCCCATTAGAAGACACAAGGCTCTGAGTCTACAGAGCCCATGCTGGCTAAACTATGTGTTATACCTGTGTGGATTTATGATTTTAAGTGTTTATCCTGGAAGTACATGACAGGGTGAGGGGCCCTTTTCTGTAACACAGTGGAATTGGATCAGCATGGGTTCATCCTCAGTGAATCTTGAAATATTTGCTGGTTAGGGTTCCCAAACTGTGGGATGATTAACCCAGTAGAGCTCACACTTGAAACTTACCTAAATATGTATTTGTGTGTCATGATTGTGCCTGTATCTTCCCTTTACCCCAGCTCCCAACACCTTTTTTTTTTTTTTCGGAGCTGGGGACCGAACCCAGGGCCTTGTGCTTGCTAGGCAAGCGCTCTATCACTGAGCTAAATCCCCAATCCACCCAACACCTTTTTACACCGAGAACTACTTAGATAGTGGAGAGGTTTATTTATTTTTTTAAAAGATTTATTCATTTATCATATATAAGCACACTGTAGCTGTCTTCAGACACACCAGAAGAGGGCATTGGATCTTTTTACAGATGGTTGTGAGCCACCATGTGGTTGCTGGGAATTGAACTCAGGACCTCTGGAAGAGCAGTCGGTGCTCTTAACCGCTGAGCCATCTCTCCAGCCCGAGAGGTTTATTAATATATCTTCTACTCTATTTTGTAGATTGGTGTGGGCTCCTCCACTTCTTGGGTTTAAATGTATGTCCCAGTCACAGGATTGTCTCAGCAAAAGTTATTTTGCAGCAAGAGGGCCTTCCAAAACAAAATCTGTACTTAATAGGGTGCCTAGTATGTATCTTTTTATTAAAATTAAAAATATTACTTAATTTTATGTGTATGAATGTTTGACATTCTGTATTTCCATGTCAGGTGTCAGTGGAGGCAGTGGAACCATTGGTGGAACTGGAATTAGGGTGGTTATGAACCATTAAGTAGGTGCTGGGAGTTGAACTCTGGGCCTCTGAAACAGCAACAAGTCTCTAACTTCTGAGTTATCTCTCCCAGCCCTGATGTTTGCTTTTTTTTTTTTTTTTTTTTTTTTTGTTTGCTTTTTTTAGGGGTGGGGTGGGGAGATGGGTCTCCTCATGTGTCACAGGCTGACCTCTGATTTGCTATGCCCCTAATGCTGGCCTTGAACTCCTGATCTTCCTGGGGTCACAGGTGTGTTTTATCATGCCTGTTTTTGTTTCTCTTCCTTTAATATTCTATTTTAATTGGGTATGGAAGTGTATAATAAGTGCACATGGAAGCTGAAGCAGGAAGATCATAACTTGGGTTAGCCTGGGGTACAGGATTAGAATTTGTCTTAAAGAGGAAAAACATCCAGATGTGGTGGGGCACTCTTTTAGTCCTGGCACTCAGGAGGCAGAGACAGACAGATTCTAAGTTTAAGGCCAGCCTGGTCTATAGAGGGAGTTCTAGGACTGCCAAAGCTCACAGAGAAACACTGTCCTGAAAAACAAAAGAAAATCAGCTACCGTGAAAACCAAGCACCAACCCCCAAAACAAAAATCTTTTTGTTTTTTAGAATATATACACATAAAATTTAAAAGGTCAGTTCTAAGAGACATTATTGAAAGCTCTTTAGTCTTCTACGAGGCAGCAGCAGCAACTTTGTTTCTGAATATATGTTGGTGTTAAGTCTGTACTCACCAGCTGTGGGGATTATCTGTGTACTTCAGGCATAGAAAGTGAGCAGTTTAACTCTTTTATGCTCTATTCACTGTTATCTAGAATGGACTTTGGCCTACATTTCTTGCTCTCTCACTCTCTATTTCCTTGGGATATTTTGTAGTAGCTGCTTACATAGGCAGTGGGACTGAGGATGTAGCCGGACTGAGGACTGATAGGGTGCTGGTCTAGATGCGTGCCTGCGATCTCAGCACTCCGGAGGTAGAGGCAGGGAGATAGTTTAGGTCATTCTCAAAAACAAACAAGTAAGCAAAAAAACTAAAAAAAGTTCCAATGGCATCAAACCTTTGGAATGTCTAGAAATATAGATATACTTAGTTCACTGCTGTCACATTGAAGAAAAAGAAGTTTGGTTAAACATGAAATACTCTGTGTGTGTGTGTGTGTGTGTGTGTGTGTGTGTGTGTGTGTGTGTGTGTGTGTGTGTGTGTAAATGTATGTCCAGGATCAGTGAGGACTTGAGACCATATGGTTCCAAGGTTCCTGTCTCAAGGAAGTGTCACAAATACTTAGCAAGGACTCCACCACCGCACCTGACTTCTGAAAGTCACTGTCTTATTGCTGTTGTAGCTTGACAACTAAACACCTGGCTCCCCGTGCTCTGGACAGCAAGCCTAGGGTTCCAGGCTCTTCTGATGCCAGGCATTTTTTTCTGCCACTCAACTCTAGACCCAGACTCCATTTGATTTTTAAGTCATTACTATTATTTTTTTCCCTTGAGACAGGATTTTTCTGCTTATCACTGGCTGTCCTGGAATTGACTTTGTAGACCAGGTTGGTCTTGAACTCAGATCCACCTGCCTCTGCTGAAATTAAAGGAGTCTTCCACAGTGCCTGGCTTTTTAATTTTTAATTTTGTTTATTTATCATCAAAATCATCACAATTCTTTTTTTTTTTTTTAAAGATTTATTTCTTTATTTTGTGAGTTCCCTGATGCTGTCTTCAGACACACCAGACGAGGGCATTGGAACCCGTTACAGATGGTTGTGAGCCACCATGTGGTTGCAGAGAATTGAACTCAGGACCTCTGGAAGAGCAGTCAGTGCTCTTAACCACTGAGCCATCTTTCCAGCCCCAACATCATAATTCTTTTTGAGACAGCACAGACTGTCCTTGAATTCATTTTGTAGTTGTACACAGTTTCCATGTACTGGAATTGAATCCAATTTTATTTACTGAAAACAGGTTTTGCTTGTTTTTGTTTTTTAAGACAGGGTTTCTGTATATAGTCCTGGTCTATGGAGACCAGACTGGCCTTGAACTCAGAGATCCACTTGAGGCATGGGCTACTACACTTAAAAGGATTTCCTTGTGTATAGCTGTGTGTAGGTGTGCTCAGCTTGTATATAGCTGTGTGTAGGTGTGCTCAGCTTGGCTCTGCGTGCACCACCACTGCCTGTGTGTTGTTTGGCTTTGCTTTAACACAGATGTACTTTACCCTTAAAAACGTAACAGTAGGGGCTGGAGAGATGGCTCAGTGGTTAAGAGCACTGGCTGCTCTTCCAGAGGTCCTGAGTTCAATTCCCAGCAACCACATGGTGGCTCACAACCATCTGTAATGAGAGCTGATGCCCTCTTCTGGTGTGTCTGAAGACAGCGACAGTGTACTTATATAGAATAAATACATCTTAAAAAAAAAAAAAAAAAAAAGTAACAGTATGTAAAAGCCTAGATATATGGCTTTTAAACTAATTATGATTTATTTTTTATCTTTATTAATAATGCTATAATGAATGTTCTTAATTTTTTTTTTTTTTACAGGCTGGAGAGATGGCTAGGCAGTAAAGAGCACTGACTGCTCTTCCAGAGGACCTGGGCTTAATTCCCAGCACCACACATGACAGCTCACAACTGTCTATTACTCCAAGATATGACAACTTCACACAGACACACATGCAGGCTAAAACACCTGCGTATAAAATAAAAATAAGATTAAAAGAAAGAAAAGGCTGAGTGGTGATGGCATATACCTTTAATCCTAGCACTCAGGAGGCAGAGGCAGGTGGATCTCTGTGAGTTTAAGGCCAGACTGGTTTACAGAGTGAATTTCATGACAGCCAGGGCTACACAGAGAAACCTTGTCTTGAAAAACCAAGAATAATGTTTTCACATTTATTTGTGTGTGTGTGAGTGTGACGAGGTGATGGAATGGTTTGTGATAGGAGTGTTCAGTGGCTCACATGACAGGCCAGCAGAGATGATGCTGGCACTTGTCCTTCAGCTCTAACACTAGGGCAGCCATGGACACTTCAGTTGTCTGAGTGGTCATTGCCAGAGTGGAGGCTAGCACCCTGATTTCCTGCTTCTGCCTCTGCATATTATAACAATTCGTTTGTCTCTGCCCTAAAACCATTTAGCTTGTGAGTCATATTTTGAGGATTTTGGGGCAGTGATGGTGTTGAGGTGGTTTCACTGTAGTTCCCCACCTGGCATAGAAGTTGCTATTTAGATCAAGCTACTCTTAAATGTGCAGTACTTCTGTTTCTGCCTTCTGAATGCTGCCTTCTGAATGCATAGACCTCTGCATCTGACTTTTTGTTGTATTACATTTTTTTTTTTTTTTTTTCCTTTTTCGGGGCTGGGGACCAACCCAGGACCTTGCGCTTCCTAGGCAAGCGCTCTACCACTGAGCCAAATCCCCAACCCGTATTACATTTTTAAGGAGCATTTCTTTTTTTTTTTTTTTTTTCCATAAATAAATATCACATTTATTCTGATCTAAGTTTTGCCACGAGGCAGGTTACCTCCACTCAGGTGTCTGCTTGGCTTCCGGGTTCTTTTTTTTTTTTTAAAGATTTATTTTATCTATGTAATCTATATATACATAAATGACCTATGTGCCATGTGCCAGAAGAGGGCATCAGATCATTACAGATGGTTGTGAGCCACCATGTGGTTGCTGGGAATTGAACTCAGGACCTCTGGAAGAGCAGCCAGTGAGTGCCCTTATCTGCTGAGCCTTCTCTCCAGCCCTGTAATACATTTTTGTGAGACAGGGTTTTGCTAAAATTCTTTTCTAGCAGGAAAGGGGACCCTGCAGGTGTCCAGGCAGGGAAGGAAATGTGAAGAGGTGAGGATGAAGACTTGGATAAGATTGGGGAGTCTGATGCCAGGCGGCTCCCTGCCAGCGTATTTAAACCCAGCGCAACAGTTATTCCTATTCCAGGTTTCCAGGCAGAAATCATTTCAGTTCCAGGTGCACAATAAAGCCCGAGGTGTGTCTACTTAGAAGCTCTTTTACAAAATACTTGTGACCATGAGGGTGGGTTCTGTTGCTAAAGGGTCTAGAATCCTCTGAGTGGGATAGTATAGAGGTCAGCAGGCTATGAAGTACGTGTGACATCTACCCCAGGGATGGGTCTATTAACTGGAAGAGGGCACCAGATCCCCGTTGCAGATGGTTGTGAGCCACCATGTGGTTGCTGGGATTTGAACTTAGGGCCTCTGGAAGAGCAGTCGGTGCTCTTGACCACCGAGCCATCTCTCCAGCCCAAGACCCCAGGTTCTTAACAATATCCACTCTGAGCCTTTTGGCAGGAAAACAGTTTTGTGTGTGTGTGTGTGTGTGTGTGTGTGTGTGTGTGTGTGTGTGTGTGTTTAAGCTGTCCGGGTGTTTAGCATTCCTGGTTCCCTAATGCTCTCTGGGTGCAAAGTACCTTTGTGCCCCAACTCAGGAGTAGACATGAACAACATTCATTCCTTTTGCAAAGGTCCCAACAACAATCTGAGACATGGTTCTGCCAGTTTTCAGTCTGGTGAACCAATGCGTTTTTATTGGGTTTCCTTACTGATCATAGGTGAGGGATTACTTACAGGGGTGTGGCTGTTCTCTACCTAAACAGGCCATAATAGGAGAGAGCCTTTACCCAGAAGGATGAAGACTTTTTATAGCTGCTTAGGTGGAGACCTTTGCTCTCATCTTCTCCCACCTGTATATGTTCTCTACCCCTCCCCCATGCCACAAACAATTAAAGTAGAGTTGTGTGAGAATCTGGTATCCCTCTTTACCTTCCTGTTTGGGTGCATAAACCATCAACAAACACAATTCATCTTTTGCAAGGGCATGGCTGAATGTCCCAAGATGTCAGTTGCTTGACTCAGAGAACAGTCACTCACAACACAGGGTCTCATGTAATACAGGTTGGCCTAAAACTCCATGAAGGCTGACGGAGAATTTATGATCCTTCTGTCTCCACTTCTTGAGTGTTTGGGTCATAGATGTACTCTACCGGGACAGGTTTTGTGTGGCCCTAGGGATCAAGCCCAGGGGCTGGTATATGGTAGGCAAGCACTCTACCTAACCGAACTCCATCTCTAGCTGAGTATTATTTTTTAAAAATTGATTTGTTGTCAGGCTGTAGTGGTGCATGCCTTTAATCCCAACACTTGGAGGCAGATGGATCTTTAAGTTTGAGGCCATCCTGGTTTACAGAGTTCCAAGATAGCCAGGGCTGCACTGAGAGCCCTATCTTGAGAAAAATTGACTTATTTAGTTTTTATCTTATTTTTTTAATATTTATTTTATGTGTGTTTGTGTGTGTGTGTGTGTGTGCACGTGTGTGTGTGTGTCTGTGGTGTGTGTGTTTGTGTGTGTGTGTGGTGTGTGTGTGGTGGTACGTCGGTATGTGCGTGAATGTATGCGTACCATGTGCTTGTATGGTGTTGGGTCCTCTGGAACTGGAGTAATAGGTAGTTGTGAGCTGCCATGTGGGTGCCGGCAGCTGAATCCAGGACCTCTGCAAAAGCAGTAGTTGCTTTTGATCTCTGAGCCATTCAGTCACTTCCTCAATATGTAATGTCTCTGTGTGACAATATGCACATAAATGCAGTTGCCTGTGGTGGCTGGAAAAGGGTTTCCGATCCCCAGGAATTGGAGTTCTAAGTGGTTGTTGGCTATTCAGTTTTGGTGCTTGGAAGTGAACTCCAGTTCTCTGCAAGAGCAGTAAGTCTCTTAATCGCTGAGCTGTGTTCCCAGCCTTTTCTTTATGAGATTGGCTATTATCTGTAGCTTTGGCCTGTGTCTTGCTTTGTTTAAAGATTTATTTACTTATTATGTATAGGTACACTGTAGCTGTCTTCAGACACCAGAAGAGGGCATCAGATCCCATTACAGATGGTTGTGAGCCACCATGTGGTTGCTGGGAATTGAACTCAGGACCTCTGGAAGAACAGTCAGAGCTCTTAACCACTGAGCCGTCTCTTCAGCTCCGCCTGTGTCTTAGGCTTCTATTGCTGTGATGAAACATGACCATAATCAACTTGGAGAGGAGAGAGCCTCCTTCATTTACTCTTCCGCATTATAGTCATTGAAGAAAGTCAGGGCAGGAACTGGTCAGAGGCCATGGAGGAACTACAAAGCAATGTCATTGAAAGGGCTATGGACCGTAGTGACATTTTAGGAAGATTGTTCTGGTTTTTCTCTGGAGAGCAGGCAGTCAAAGCCGGGAATGGGCAGAAGGTGTGGGCTAGAGATGCAGGGGTCAGGGACTGAGTCAAAACAGGTGCCTACGTTTAGTTTTAGTTTTGTTTTGTTTTGGTTCTTTTTTTCGGAGCTGGGGACCGAACCCAGGGCCTCGTGCTTCCTAGGCAAGCGCTCTACCACTAAGCTAAATCCCCAACCCCTAGTTTTGTTTTTTGAGACAGGGTTTCTCTGTGTAGCTTTGGCTATGTTCTACATAGCTTTCCTGGTGCTATGTAGAACAGGCTGGCCTCCAGTTCACAGACCTGCCTGTCTCTGCTTCCCAAGTGTTGGGCCACCATTGGGCTTAAATTTAGTTTTTTTTTCTTTTAAAAAGATTTATTTTTATATGTAAGTACACTGTAGCTGTCTTCAGATACACCAGAAGAGGGCATCAGATCTCATTACAGATGGTTGTGAGCCACCATGTGGTTGCTGGGAATTGAACTCAGGACCTCTAGAAGAGCAGTTACTGCTCTTAACCATTGAGCCATCTATTGCCCTAAATTTAGTTTTTTAAATAAGTGACTTAAAATTTAAAAAAGCATGAGCTTGAGAGATGGCTCAGTGGTTAAGAGCACTTGCTGCTCTTCTTGAAGACCCAGGTTCAGTTCCCATGGTGGCTCACAACCACCTATAACTCCAAGTCTAGAGGACCTGATGTCCTCTTTTGGATTCTATGGGTGCTGCTTGCACATGGTTTACAAACATCTCCCTTCTGTCTAGTAACCATTCTTACTAGTTCTTTTGACAGGTTGCCAATGCTTAACATGCATCCTAAAAGATACTCCCGAGTCCCAATGGTGGCGTCTGGCTTCAGTCTCAGCACTTGGGAACCAGGCGAACAAGATCCTATCCTTTTTTAAGGGGTTGGGGGAGAGAGTGCTTGATTGATTTCTGAGTGTATATCAGAGACACGGATAGGTGTTTTAGGCTTTCTGTTATGGAGACTTTTCGAATCTATTTCAGTAGATGAGTTATGAGGAAGGTGGCTATGTTTGGTTGGACATCTATAATCCCAGGTTGAGGCAAGAGGATCATGAATTCAATGCCAGCCTGGGATACATAGCCAATGCCAGGTTGGCCTAAGTGACACTGGGAGACAACTGTCTTAGAAATTCTAAAACAAAACAGAAAGCAGAGCCAGCACTGTGGTGAACGTTGCTGCATCCCAGCATGAAGTTGCCTTTTCTTGACCAGTCTCGCTTCACTTGTACTTCTGTCATGGCCCATCCCATTGGCAATTACTTTGAAGTAGTTCTGTGAACATTTTATTCATTTTATTTCTTTTTTTTTTTTTTTTTTCTTTTTTTCGGAGCTGGGGACCGAACCCAGGGCCTTGCGCTTCCTAGGCAAGTACTCTACCACTGAGCTAAATCCCCAACCCTGAACATTTTATTTCAATTAATACATGTCCTGTTAGTGTTCAGATTTATTATTTCAGTTAAAAAAGGAGCAGCATGCCTGAGTGGTATCACATCCCTTGTATTCTCAGCACTTGGGAGGCAGATGCAGGAGGACAGTCACAAGTTCAAGCTTAGTCCAGTTTACACAGAGTTCCAGGCCAGTGCATAGTAAAACTGTCTCCAGAAGAACCCCCACCATGAGAGAGTATAGTGTTGAGATAGAGAGTCCCAGGCCAGTGCATAGTAAAACTGTCTCCAGAAGAACCCCCACCATGAGAGAGTATAGTGTAGAGATTTAGCAGATACCTCAGACCTCTGATGTATTTGATTTTTTTTTCATGATCCTCCTCACTCCACTTTCTTTTCCAAGCTTGGCATTTTATTTTTTGCTTTTTCTAGAACTTGCTCTGTAGATCATATTATCCTTGAATTCATAGCAGGTCCTACTCTGGGCTTCAGTGGTTCATTTCTGTTTGTTTTACTTTAAGACAGGGTCTCACTCTAGATCAGACCTACCTGTTTTGCCTCCCCAGTGCTGGAATTAATGATACGCACCACCATCCTCTGCCCAGCGTGTTCCTTTTATGCAGTCTTACCTTAGTGCCCAGCTCCATGACTTTCTGGACTGCTCTAGCTTCCTTTTTCTTTCTTTCTTTTTTTTCCGGAGCTGGGGACCGAACCCAGGGCCTTGCGCTTGCTAGGCAAGCGCTCTACCACTGAGCTAAATCCCCAACCCCTAGCTTCCTTTTTCTTTCTTTCTTTCTTTCTTTTTTTTTTTTTAAAGATTTATTCATTTACTATATATAAGTACACTGTAGCTGTCTTCAGATACAACAGAAGAGGGCATAGGATCTCTTTACAGATGGTTGTGAGCCACCATGTGGTTGCTGGGAATTGAACTCATAACCTCTGGAAGAACAGTCGGGTGCTCTTAACCGCTGAGCCATCTCTCCAGCCCCAGCTTCCTTTTTCTTGTGGTAGTCTCACTCTCATCTGTTCTGTGCTGGAGAACCATGCTTGTTGAGACTAGCTGTGTGAAAGCAGACTAGGTCTTTTCTCTTGGGTCCTGTAAGTCTTGCATGGTGAGAACCTCACCATCTGTCTGTTGACTGGAGGCTGTGTGCTAAAGTTGACTGCTTCTCTCATTTTATAGTGGGGTTCAATCTAATTTTGGGATATTGCTTTAAATGTTTGGCATCTGAATCTGTTGACTAAAAACAAAAGAAAGTCGTCTTCATCATCTTCTAGTTCTCCTCTTCTTCCTTCCTTCCTTCCTTTTTTTTAAAGACAGGATCTCTGAATAACCCTGGCTGTCCTGGAACTCACATATATCCAACTGCCTCTGGCTTCTGAGTACTGGGATTAAAGACATGTGCCACTACCACCCGGTTTCTCAAAATCTTTATTTTCTTATTTTGAAAAAAAGGTCACAGTATGTGCCCTAAGTCCTGTCTGGCCACTCATCTTTAGTAAGCTAATTAAGGAGCCTAATTAAAAATGGGAAGCTGAAGGGGTTGGGGATTTAGCTCAGAAAGGTCCCCAGCTCTGAAGGGAAAAAAAAAATGGGAAGCTGAAAAAGATTTCTTCAAAGTGGCCACATTGGGAAGAGGAAGAAAGATACAGTGAGCCCTCCAGATGCCTCTGTAGGGATCCTGAAGTGAGATCAAAGTTTACTTTTTATTTTTTGGAAACAGGGTCTCTGTATGTAGTCCAGGTTGTCCTGGAAGTCACAGAGACCCATGCCTAGTGAGATCAGTTTAAATAGAGGGTTGAGGGAATATACATCTAAGCATTCTTTTTTTTTTTCTTGATTGTGTTTTGTTTTGTGATGAGGTTTCTCTGTTTAGTTCTAGCTGTTCTGGAACTCGATCTATAGACCAGGCTAGCTAGCTTCAACTCACAGAGATCTGCCTGCCTCTGCCTCCCAAATGTGGGATTAAAGGTGTGTGCCACCATTGCCTGGCTTTAGCCTGTCATTTTTATGAAAAAGTTAGCTGGGTTAAGGTAGGATGGGTCAGGTAGGGAGTTGTACAGAGCTGCTCAGACTAAGAGACCTGAGTGCACACAGACCTCGAGTCAGATATGGGGTTATATATTGTTCTTGGGAAATGAAGTAGAGAGCTAGGAATGTGGTTCAGTGTAGAAGACCTGCCTAGCATAACATGAAAAACAAAACCAAAGAACCCAAAGCATGAAATGTAGTGAGCTGAGCACACAGGGGTGCTTGCACTCTACTAGATAGTAGGGTACATCCAAGTTGGGGCTCTAATTAATGTTCTTGGTTCATACATGCCATTATGAGGAACAGGATGGGTGCTAGAGACTTGAGTAGAGGGGATCTAGCACAAGGAATGCAAGGACTGTTTCCAAGCACTGGGTTGGTATAGGCTGGTAATAAAATGTTACTGACACATTTGTAACCACAGTGCTCTGGTGGCAGAAGTGTCTTGAGTGGGAGGCTAGGAGTGTAGTGAAACTGTGGGCCAGACACAACTCTTAGGTAGATCTGTCTGAACGCAGACCAGGGTTGGAGCGATGGCCGGCTCACCCCGCTCCAGGAGTGCTTGCAGACCAGGCTTTGGCTCTAGCAACCATACAGAGCTGTTCGTGACTCTGATTACAGTTCCAGGGGGTCTGACACCCTCCTGGCTTCCATGGGTACCAGGCACCCGTGTAGTGTATATACTTACATCTAGGCACATAACATATAACATAACAAATCTAAAAGACAACAATGAGAACAAACAACCTAAGTTCTTAGAGACCCAAAGACCTGTTGACTGTGTAGAAGACAGAAGGTGCCATTGCCTGTGTGTGCAGGAGTCTCCCCAGAGCATCTTCCTGGAGAGGAGAGAGTAAAATGCATGCTTGTCACAGTTGTCAGTCACATCAAGACTCCAGTAGTGCTTTCAAAGTTTGCTTTAAAATATTTTCCTCTCCTTGTGATCCTCCATTCTTCCTTTCTTTCCTTCCCTGCTTCCCTGCTTTTGCAGTCTTTGGAATCCAACCCAGGACCTTGTGGGTGCTAGGCAGTGTGTGTACTGGAGACCACTCCCATTATGTTAAGGCAGTGCCTCATTTTAATATGATCGTTGAACCTAATAAAATTGTCTATTGTTGTAGGGTGGTTGTCAGGTTTCGGCTTATATAGCTTGCAACTATATCAAGCATGCACATACACAGTAAAGCTGGAAGGAAATGAAAAATTTGGAGTTAGAATGGTGATACTTATCTTGAAGTTTGCCATTTATATATCCCCCCCTCCCCCCCAAGCTGGGGACCGAACCCAGGGCCTTGCGCTTGCTAGGCAAGTGCTCTACCACTGAGTTAAATCCCAAAACTGCCATTTATATTCTTTTTTGTTGTTTCGTTTTGATTTTTTGAGACAGGTTCTCATGTATCCCTGGCTGCCATTGAAATCACTCTGTAGGTCAGGTTAGCCTTGAATTCTTGAACCTCTGGCTTTTACCTCCCAAGTACTGGAATTACAGGGTTTCTCCAGCATTCCAGACTTTACTTATAATATTTTAATTAATTAATTAGGTATCTTCAGTTTATTCTAAAAGAAAGGCACGGAAGTTATTAATATGATGAAATAGTTCAGACTCTGAGTGGAATGGGCAGCTTCATGTGACTTCATTTTAATATTGACTTCAGTCCATATACTTTCTAAGAATGTCAGCATCTCTAAATAATAAACAACGTGCTGGGTGGTGGTAGTGCAGTCCTTTATTTCAGCACTTGGGAGGCAGAGATAGTCAGTTCAAGGCCAGCATAGTCAGTGCTATACAGAGAAACTCTTGTCTTGGAAACAAAGACGGAGAATTTGCCAGGTGGTTGTGGTGGCATGCACCTTTAATCCCAGCCCTCAGAAGGCAGAGGCAGTCAGTTCAGGGCCAGCCTGGTCTACAGAGGGTTCCAGATTGGCCGGGGATACAAAGAGAATCCTGTCTGGGGGAAAAAAGAAATCAACCTTGTTACCTAGCAGTACTTTGGTGCTTGTTTGTATTGCTTATACTACTTTGCAAAGAGATTTTTCTGGAAGCATGATGTCACCTTTGGTTTCAGTGTCATCCGCTCAACCAGTACTTTGTCAAATGGCAGAATAAACTTGACTATGGACTCAATTAGGTTCTATCTGGTAGAGATAGCCTGGTAGATATCTACGTATGACTGTTTAGGTTGATGTAGATCCTAGCTCGGCATTTGTAAGAAGATGGAAATTGCATGTGACCATCAGGGTAGCATTAAAAGAGTAGGACCTCATGGCCACGATAGTACTTGGTTTGGACTGTGGGGTTGATCTTGGACATTGCAGTGTATCTTCCTTGGCTTCTACTCAGTCCTGTTATAACAATGAGCTGAGAATCGGTGCAGAGATTCAATGTAGCAGGAATCTGGCCATTTTTCTAGCTTCCTCTCAGTCACATCCTGTTTCTGGGGCCATTGCAGATTGCCCTTAACTGGCTAATCTCTCTGGCCTTTTCAGTTCTTTACTAAGAGTCCAGTGTAGTCTTTAAAAAGCCAGAATTTAGGAGGCAGGCGGAGGCAGAGTTATGTCATCAGCTTGTCTTTTATTGTTCTCTGTTGGTTTGTACATTTCTTATTTAGTAGCTTTGGGCGCATTTCTAGTACTAATCTTTTTTTTTTTTGGTTCTTTTTTTCGGAGCTGGGGACCGAACCCAGGGCCTTGCACTTCTAGGCAAACGCTCTACCACTGAGCTAAATCCCCAACCCCTCTAGTACTAATCTTATGTGTACATTGTGAATATATGTCCCAATATTTTCTTTGATGTGTATTTGTGTGAGTATGCACAAGTGTGTGTGTGTGTGTGTGTGTGTGTGTGTTAGCTAGAAGTCAACATTTTGTATCTTCCTCAGTTGCTTTCTATCCTTTTTCTTTTCAGAAATAGCAAAAACTTTATTCAAAGCAACAGTACAGGTGAGAATAATGTCAAGAGTGACAGCAGATCACTTGAGTTAGAGCACTCAATTTTTTTTTTTTAAATTCTTTGAGATAGGAACTTATTATGTAGCTCTCTGACTGTTTCCGATCTCTCTCTAGACCAGGGTGGCTTTGAACTCAGAGATCTGCCTACATCTTCCTTCTGAATGCTAGGATTAAAGGAATGTACCACTATGCTAGGCTCACCAAAAAGATTTTTAAAAAAAAATTTATATATAACAGTGTCTTGGGAGCTGGAGAGATGGCTCAGTAGTTAAGAGCACTGGCTGCTTTTCCAGAGGTCCTGAGTTCAATTCCCAGCACCTACAACCATCTGTAATGGGATCTGATGCCCTCTTCTGGTGTGTCTGAAGACAATGACAGTGTACTCATTTATATGCTGTGAGCCATCATGTGGGTGTTGGTGAGACTTGTCTTCAGACCCTTCATATTTTTTAGAAACAGTATGCATGGCTGAATTTGGAGCTTGCTGATTGTGATAAATGGGCTGGTCAGCAATCCAGCTGCAAAGGATCCCCATCTCCATTTCTCCAGGTCTGGCATTACAAGTGTGAATCACCACACCTGAGCTAGGAACCCAGCGAGGGCCCATATTAAGCACTTCATTGATTCTGTCATCGCTCTAGCCCGTGTTCCCACACACAGAGTTACTGCTTAGCTTTTATGAGGCAGAGTCTCTGGACTATCCTGGAGCTTGATATATAGATGAAGCTGGCTTTGAACTCACAGAGATTTTCCAACTTTTGCTTTCCTGGTGCTGGAATTAAAGGTGTACACCACCATGGCTGGCTCCAGATTCCCATTTTAAAGGTTAGTTCTTTTTTTATTTTGAATCATAGGCTGAAAAACATTTACCTGCGTATGAAATGTCTTTGCAAGTTTTTATTTTAGAAATTTCAACCCCCTTTTCATTGTGTAGTTCAGGTTACAATTGAATTCATGGTCCTCTTGCCAGCTTCCTGAGTGCTGGGATTGTAGGTATATGCTTCTATGCCTAGCTTGGTACTCAGTGCTTCTTGTTTTTGTTTTGTTTTGTTTTGTTTTTAATTAGTTTATTTTAAATATATGAGTGCTCTATCCATATGTATACCTGCGTGCCAGAAGAGGCCGTTAGATTGCATTGTAGATGGTTCTGAGCCACCATGTGGTTTCTGGGAGTTGAACTCAGGACCTTCTCTTCAGCCCTGCTCAGTGTTGCTTAATGTTTCTGGTCTATATAGGGAGTTCCAGTCTAGTCACAGTTACACGACAAAGAACCTGTCTCAAAACACAAAACAAAATGAAAACTACCGCTTCAAGTCTCCCAAGTTGACTTTTAAAGAATCTACTTTATTTTTTTTTTTTTTTTTTTTTTTTGAGCTGGGGACCCGAACCTAGGGCCTTGTGCTTGCTAGGCAAGCGCTCTACCACTGAGCTAAATCCCCAACCCCCGAATCTACTTATTTTTATTATAGCTGCATGATTGCTTTGATTGCATGTATGTGTGCTTATTGACTGAGGAGTCCAGAAGTAGGTGTGAATGCCCTAGAACTGGAGTTAGCCACCTGGTGGATGTTGGTTGTTGAACCCAGGTCCTCTGGAGGAATGGTCAGTGCTTTAAACTGCTGGACCATGTTTCCGTCTCCTAAAGTTTACTTTTTTAAAAAATTTTATTTACTTTATGCCTATGAGTACACTGTAGCTGTCTGCAGACAAACCAGAAGAGGGCGTCAGATCCCATTACAGATGGCTGTGAGTCACCATGTGGTTGCTGGGAATCAAACTCAGGACCTCTGGAAGAGCAGCCAGTGCTCTTAACTGCTGAGCCATCTCTCCAGCCCTTAAAGTTTACTTTTTAATTTGTGTTTTCATTTTTTAAAAAAATAGCATGAAGTAAAGAATCTTTCATTTTCACCAGCAGCCAGTTTCTTGGCTTCAGATAACAAGTACTCTAAAAAAGTGAACTTCCATGTTGACCTGATAATAAACCTGGATCTTTTGGAAAAGCAGCCAGTGCTCTTAACTGCTGAGGCATCTTGCCAGACCATATTCTATTTACATTGTTTCTGTGTGTGCTTGTGTACTGGTGCCTGCAAAGGGAGTATGTCCTCAGAAGCCACAGGCTTTGGATTGCCTTGAGTGGGTGTGAGCTATCTGAACTGAGTGCTAGGAATGGAAATTGAGTCATTTGCAAGAGCAGTATGTGTTTTTACCTGTTGAGCCAAATCTTACACTCTAGTTTTTGTATACTTAACAATAGTCATTCTACCCAAGTGAGGTAGGATCTCTGGGTAGGTTTGTTGTTGTTGTTTTGAGATAAATCTGGCTGTTCCTCAGGTTGGATAGGAACTTTCTCTATAGACCAGGGTGGCTATGAACTGACAGCAGTTCTCCTGCCTCTGCTTCCCAAATACTGGGATCACAGATGTGTGCCACCATGCTAGCTCATATAGTTTTTCCCTTCGTGTTACGCGTATGGGCAGTTTTCCTGCTTTTATTTATGTACATCACCATGTGCTTGGTGTCCATGAGGCCGGCAGAAGGCATGTTTATGTGACGTGAGGAGGTGTGCACGCCTACATTGCAGGTTGGATATCCTGCAGAGTTGGGTCTCTATCATTTCAGGATTTCAGGGATTGAACTCAGGTCATCAGCCTTGGTGCCAATTGACTTTAATTGCCGAGTCATCTGGTAACCCTCCATAGCTTTGCTTGCATTTCTCTGATGACTGGAGTGGTTGAACATTTTTGTGAATTTATTAGCTACTTTTATTTCTTCATTTGAAAAGGGTCTAATTTATTTGCCTACTTTATTGACTTTGGAAGTCAGACTCAGAGCTTTGCGTATACTGGGCAAGCACTGTACCATTGGGCTACATCCTCAGCCTCTTTTAGTTTTATTTTGAAACAAGTTTTCACTAAATTAATATGTTCGTTTGAACTCCCACTTGTAACCTAGATAATTCTCAGTTCTTGCAGTTGCTCTGCCTTAGCCTCCTTAAAAAAATTTTTTCTGGGGCTGGAGAGATGGCTCAGCGGTTAAGAGCGCCTGACTGCTCTTCCAGAGGTCATGAGTTCAATTCCCAGCAACCACATGGTGGCTCACAACCATCTGTAAAGAGATCCGATGCCCTCTTCTGGTGTATCTGAAGACAGCTACAGTGTACTTATATATAATAAATAAATAAATCTTTAAAAAAAAAAAAATTTTTTCTGGATACATTCTTTATTAAATTATATTTATTAAATATATTCTTTATTAAATTAATAACTAAATTAAAAATAGATCTACTATATGCTCTAGTTAAGTATGTATGTGCAAAGGTAAACATATAAATATATATAAATGGATAAGTATATATGTACGTACTAAGGAATCCAGTTGTACATACTATACAGCAAAACCTATGTATCTATGTTTATTTCAGTACTATTATGGTAGCTAAGTCAGGGAATTCATCAGCAGGTGTTCATCAGCAAATGAATGAAGAACATACATACACACACAAACACACACACACGTACACACATAACACACATAAGAGTGTCATTATTCAGTATTACGAATAAAATCAGGGTTGGAGAGATGGCTTAGTGGTTAAGAGCACTGGCTGCTCTTCCAGAGGACCAAAGTTCAATTCCCACATGGCAGCTCACAACTTTCTGTAACTCCAGTTTCAGGGGATCTGACACCTTCACACAGACAAAACATCAATGCACATAAAAGAAAAATAAGAAAATCATTGAAAATATTTTTAAAAGTGAATAAAATCAGGGGCTTGAAAGATGGCTTAATGTTTAAGAGTAGTTGCTTCTAATTGGCTCTGGGGGAGAGCAGATACTTTATTTTGGCCTCTGGGCACTGCATGCGGGTGGTACACAGACATACATGTAGGTAAAATACCCATACACTTAATAATTAAAAAAAAAGATAAAATTATTTCAGGAGGCAGAGGTAGGCAAATCTCTACGTTTGAAACCATCTTGGTCCACATAGAAAGACCCTGCCTCAAAAGTTAAAAGTAAACTCTGAAGAAGAGTTTAAGAAGTGAGTCAGCATCAGAATGGTGGGGTGGGAGTGCTGGAGGGACAGCTGGAGGGTGACTCCAGAGCAGTCCAGGGACAGGAAGTACCAGCCCTTCCTACATTTCAGTGGTGCTTGGAGAGATGTTTGTGCACCTAAGAGTCTTGCTGCCATTGAAGAGGATCTTGGTTCGATTTCCAGCACCTACATCAGGTGGCTCACTACCACTTGCAACTCCAGTTCTAGGAAATCTTATACCCTTTGGTGTTCACAAGCATCTGCACACACTCTGTGCACTCTAAACACTCAGATACAGGCATAGACATATGCATAAAAATAAATATTAGAACCTTAAAGTTCATAAAAAGGTTTGGGGCACTGGTAGGAAGTCCACACCTCATGAGTTAGTTCAACATGGGATGTGCGACAGGTCGGGGAGAGCCAGCTATCAGAAGTCAAGAACCGAGGTGACGCAGCACAGACTGCTTCTCAAGTCTGCCTTAGAGAGAGCTAAGTGTAGGAAGGCTTGGCCTGACCTTTTCAGACTGGGATTTAGTCTTTTAGAGGGACCATTGTCTTGATGGCAGGCTCCTGTTCTAACAAGATGCACTTCCATGGTAGTTTGTCTGGCATGCGTAAGGTCTTAGGTTCAATCCAAGCACCACACAAAAATAAAACAGAAACAGCTGATCAGTACTGCACAGCACTCTCACGTGGAGGAAAAGAGTCCCAACAGTAGGAAAGGAGGCTGATGAGGAATGGGAAGGAAGGAATGAGTAAAGCATGGGTAATGGAGGGAGTGGGTCATTTTTTTTTTTTAAAGAATTATTTATTTTATTTATGTGAGAACACTGTAGCTGTCAGACACACCAGAAAAGGACATCAGATCCCAGATGGTTGTGAGCCACCATGTGGTTGGTTGCTGGGAATTGAACTCAGGACCTCTGGAAGAACAGTCATTGCTCTTATCCACTGAGCCATCTCTCCACGAGTGGGTCATTTCTATTGAAGCATCTTATGCTTGTCCTGAAAATATCATCCGGAAACTGGTGGTTTGATGCAATTAACATAGATACTATAGGTATCTAAAGATACTGCAAGGTCACAGGGATTCTGTGGTTTGAGCTTCAGCAGATACTATAGCTGTCCTGGTACTGACGTGGAACAGGCTAACTTCAAATTCAGAGATCCTCTTGCCTCTGCCTCCCAAGTGCTAGGATTAAAGACTTGCACCAGTGCCAAACAGACATGTCTATTTTATATTATTTTGTACTGTCATGATTAAAATATTCTTGTATGTAAAAAATGGTGTCTTCCTTGATTTGCATGCTTTTTCAGTTGCTCATTCATTTGTATTTTAGTTTATTTATTTTTATGTGCATGAATGTTTTGCGTGCACACATGTATGTGTACTGCGTGCATACCTGGTGCCTGAAGAATCTAGAATACAGTACCAAATCCCCTGTGGCTAGAGTTACAGATGGTTGTTAGCTGTCATATGGGTGCTGGGATTTGAACCTAGGTCCTCTGCAAGAGCAAGTGCTCTTTTGAGCCATGTATGTGACCCCTGCTTATTAATTTTTATTTGCCATATGAGTTAATTTTTCTTAATTTTTTTTGTGTGTTGACCTATTTTACTAGAGGGAGCTACAGTAAGCTAGTGGGTAGGGTCATTCTCTTTTGTGAGGGTTGCAGGTAGGTGTGGAAGGGATCTTGTTTTATTAACTTAAAATGAGTCAGTTACATTATGATTTTTTGCACTGTTGAACATGTGCTCTGTATTAAAGGGAATCAACTTGATTTTTTTTTTTTTTTTAAATCTGTTGTCTTAACCCTTTCATCCTGTCTCAGGTCACTGGGTTGGATTAAGCTGGGATAGGGCAGATGGCAGTGCTCTGTTAGACCAACTGCTCTGGGTTAGTTCATGACTGCATGTGTGTGTTGCAGGATTGTATTTACATAGAAAGTTTTTCAGACTGTATAAAACTTGATTGTACTGTTTTAAAAATATTTCTTAATTTAAAACAAAAGAGCCTCAGATAGTATTAATTAGATAGATTAAGCTGTTTAATCCCTGTGACAGGGTCTTCCTCTGTGGCTAAGGCTGGAGTTGATCTGGTAAATTACGTGGAAGATGTTGGAGTGTAGGAGGTTGTTGTCTACACTGCTTGCCGTACTTCTGCACAGGAGCTGTGCCTGGAGGAGGGGAACCAGACCATTGTGGGCCTGGCTACTCTTGTATCTGCTGCTCCCTTTGCCGCTGACTTGGAATCTCCTGCCCGAAGGCAAGTTCTTCTGTCGGTGGGAGTTACCTTTTCTTTCATTAGACTTGTCCTCAGATTTCTGGTCTGTTTTTAGTTTTATTGATTTTCTTTTCTTTTTTTTTTTTAAACACAAAGCTGTCCTAAGTGACCCTGAGATGTGATTGTTTTGTGGAGTGAGCTTAACTCATTGGTGGATTCTATGTTGAGATCCTTCTCAGTTTTGGGGGGAAAATAGACTTTTTGATGAAACTCAATCTGTAAGTTCTAGTTAGCCTGGGGAGGCCTAAGATGCCCTAGAGTGACTTTTTGGGTAGCTTTCATTTCAGAAAGAACTGAGACACAGGACAGAGTTTGGACATGCCCAGTGAGGATGGAGCTTTGCAGGAAGGCATGGTGGAATTACGAAGTTGTAATTTCTCTGCATTTAGCTACAGTAAACAACTACATAGACAAAAAATAGAGGTACACATGGTTGATAGAGGTTGATAGTTGGTGCATGGAACCCCCTCTTCTTTGTTTAGTCCTTGACCCAGAGATTCTTGGCTGTGGCTAGAGTCAGTAAAGCAGGGATGTTTACTGTAATTGTGAGGGTCACTTTTTTGTCCCTCTTGCTCTTTTCCTACCCAAATAGCCCAATTTTGATGTCTGGCCACTTGATGTGTGCACTTTCTTAAAAGAGTGAGAGGTTCTAGTTTTAAGAACACTTGAAATTAATTGCTTATGTTTTCTTTCTTTTTTTTTTTTTTTTTTTTTTTTCGGGCTGGGGACCCGAACCCAGGGCCTTAAAGCTTGCTGAGCAAGTGCTCTACCACTGAGCTAAATCCCAACCCCTGCTTATGTTTTCTATGACAGGAAGAAGCTCATGGCTTTTTATTTCCTTCTTTTCTTCCCGCCCCCCCACCCCTTTGGTTTCTTTGTCCTGGCTGTCTTGGAACTCTCTCTGTAGATCAGGTGGGCCTCCAACTCACAGATCTACCTCAGAGTGATCAGTAATTATTCCCTTCTTCAAAAATTTGAGCTTGTACTCAAATCCTGTTGCTAACTGTGACTCTTGTTTTTTTCTCCTTCCCTATGCTAAGGATAATCTCAGTGGTAGCGACCGAGGCAGATTCTTCCTGGTAAGCTAGTTCAGGGACATGGACTCCAGGGACTCGAGATCAGGGCTGGATGGGTAGAAGGGGAGACCTCTCTGCTCTGCTCACAGAAACTTTTTTTTTTTTTTCTTCTTCTTCTTTTTTTCGGAGCTGGGGACCGAACCCAGGGCCTTGCGCTTGCTAGGCAAGTGCTCTACCGCTGAACTAAATCCCCAACCCCGGCTCACAGGAACTTTAAGAGAAGCAGACACGGTGTCCAGTTACTCAAGGTTTACATTTTTCGTCGCCCTATCTGGTCGATTCCAATTTCCTTGTAAAGAAATGTAGAAACCTAAGGTAACAGCACACCTGGCTTTTTAAAGTGATTTTGTAGAAAAATAAGATGATGCATAGGTAAGTACAGGACACTTTTTAGAAAGAGACCCAACTGGAACTGTGTTTTCACTATTTAGTGATTTATTGCAAATGACAGATTAGACAGATTGGTTGGTAATCTGTTTCTGAGCTTGTTTTTGGAACAAAAGGGTGGGGGAGGGTAGGTGGGTTATTCTCCCAGATCTGAGGAAATGCAGCTTGACACACAGTAATGAGGACACAGGAACAATAGGGATGATTCCTTTGTGCCTGCCCTTGAAAAGAAATGGGGAGGCATTGGTAAGCCTATTATGCATTGCCGTCACTCAAGTGTCCCCAGCAGTGGTGATGAAGTAGGGATGCTGTGTACTCAAAAATGGCTGTCTGGGTGGTGGTTCTGAGAAAACGGTCCAATTGGACATGCAAATGTGCTGGTGCCAGGATCTTTATTTTTAAAATCTGTGATATAAAATTTAATATGTAAAATTTATGTTAGTCATATAAGCAGTAAGGAATTAAACATTTTACTTTTTTCTTAGTCAAGAGCATAATGTTTCTTGGGGAAACCATTTCCCTGGGCTTACGGAAGCTGCACTCCTATGCATCTGGTTCTGTTCTCCCTGTCTCCACAGGAGATCTTCAGGGTGAAGTGGTTCAGAAGGATGTGTTGTCAGGTATGAAGGCGCAGCTTGGAGGTCTTGGCTGGGTTTATGGGGAAGTAGGGTAGATAGGCTAAATAGCACAGACAGGCACATGCTTTCATTTTCCTTCTCTCTTTTCCTCTCCCCCCCTCTCCCTCCTCCCCTTTCTTTATATGTAGCTTTTGCTTTCCTGGATCTTTTGAGGTAGACCAGGCTGGCCTTGAGATCCACCTGTCTTTGTCTCCTAGTGAACTGTGTAGGGCAGGAAGGATGTGGCTGTGTCATGGTCTAGGTGTTGCTGTTTAAATCCAGGAATTTATCTCATTTTGAAGTATATAATATAGCTTAATTAGTTTTAAGAATTGAGAAAAAAGAGTTTGTACAAATTATTTTTGCCTTTAGGGATAGGTCGTTTATATTTTTTATCTTTTTGTTGTTTTGTGTTTTTGGTTTTTTTGAGATAGAGTTTCTCTCTGAAACAGTCAAGCTGTCCTGGAAATTGCTTTGTAGGCCAGGCTGGGCTGGAACCCACAGAGATCCCCCTGTCTCTGTCTCCCAAGTGCTGGGATTAAAGGCATGCCTCGCCAGTAGATTACTTTTTTAAAAAAAAGATTTACTTTTTATGTGTCTGAGTGCTTTGCTTGAATGCATATCTGTAGATCACTTGCATACCTGGTACCTGAGGAAGTCAGAGGAAGGTGTTTTGGGAGCCACCATCTGGGTACTGGGAACTGAAATTGGGTCCTCTGGGAAAACACGTTTTCAACTATTAAGCCATCTTTCCAGCCTTAGAGATTATATTTTAAAATGACAAGATAGGATTTCTTAGAGGGCTTGTACTTTTTTAATTTATGAAAAATGAAAGAGCTCATTTCTACTTTTATAGACCTTTGTAGTAGATATCTTTTTCTTTTTTGCCTTGGAGAAGAAGCAGAATTAGCTAGGAGACAAATAGATAACTATATAGAGGAAGAGCAGAGAAGAAGGGACTTCTGTGGAGATAACAGCAGATGCTGTTGTCTAGGAGCTTGGACCTTGTAGATGTCTTCTCGTAGAGGAGTTTCCCTCTCACCTTGTGCCCTTTCTTGTCTCCTCCTCATCCCACTCCCCTTTTCCTCCACACTGCTCCTGTGTCTCCGCTCAGCAGTCAGTCACCCATTGTTTGCGTCTTACGCTCACTGCACACAAGGACGACTAGTCTGGGAGCCATAGAGTATGTTCATCAATAAACCTCATTCATTAGGGATGTCTTCCTCATTTCATGTATGTGTTCACATAACTGTGGTCTTCTGTGAGGGGCATGGTTTACTCAGCTCTGTTTTTAAGGTTCAATTACAATACTGTAGCGTGTATCAGTGTCTTGCTTCTTGTATGGCTGAGCAATAATCCATTGTTAAGTCAGCTGTGTCCATTAGTTTGTTGGTGGATTTTTTTGGTTGATCACACTTTATTGGCTATTGGGAATCATGCTGCTAAAAACATTCAGTTCTTAGAACCTACACAACATTTGTAACTCCAGTTTTAGGAGATTCAATGTTATTTTTAAAGGAACTGACAGCTTTTTGTTTGTTTTTCTTCTCTTCCTTCCTCCCTCCCTCCCTCCTTCTCTCCCTCCCATCATTCCTTCCTTTTTTTGATACATGGTTTCTCTATGTGGCCCTGGTTGTCCTGGAACTTGCTTACAGGTAGATGGCCTTGAACTCAGATATTTGGCTTTGAACTCAGAGGTATTTGCCTCCCTTTCCCTCTGGAGTTCTGGGATTAAAGATATGTGCCACCAAGCACCTGATAGAAGTGACTTTTTTTTTTTTTTTCAATCAATGTTAGAATATGGATGAAATTCATGTAGAGATCTGTGTTTTTGTGTCATATCAGTCTGATACAGAACATTATTCTGGAAAGATTAAAACCCTTCTAGTAAGAGCAAGAGTACGAACTTTAGGAAGGTCAAGGAATTTCTTAACCTTTTGGTAAAGGAGCTGACACATTTTTGTGGTCTTTTTTGTATAGCCTGCACTGACTTTTCTAACCACAAGATGGTGGCCTTTTTCTAGGCTGGGTGATTCAAGTTGGTGCCTTTCTAGGAAAGCAGGGACTGAATTTTATATTCATATATACTGCCACCCACAAACTTCACCCTCCCCCCCCCCCAAAAAAAAAGGTTTTTTTCCTGTGTATAGTCCTGGCTGTCTTGGAACTCACTCTGTAGACCAGGCTGGCTTCTTAACTCACAGAGATCTGGGATTTAAAAACAGCCTGCACCACCACACTCTGCTCAGCATTTTTTTTTTTACAAAAAGGTTTTGCAGCTTCAGGAGGACTTCGGGTAGCTGTAGGGGGCAGGAGGGAGAGAGTGATTGTCATCTGGAGTGGGAATCTGATGACACTCCACCCCTTCACAAGCAAATGTTCATTTGACTGGATCTTGTGAAGGTCTCATGGGTAATCTTGATTTCAAGACAATAATGGCCAAGTCATGTCAATAAGAAAGTGTTCTATAAGCTCAGGCCCTCTAACTCTTTTTTTTTTTTTTTTTTTTTTTTCCACGTGGAGAGGTTTAATGGGAGAAGAAGAGTAGAGGAGAGGAAAGGCCGGCTATGAGCACGTGGAGGGAAGGGGTGGGGGTAGAGAGAAGGAACAGGGAAGAGAGGAAGAGCAGGGAAGAGAAGAGAACAAAGAGAGGAGAGAAGAGAACAGAGAGAGCCCCTCTAACTCTTAATGTTCTGTTTTTTCCTTAATGTTTGCTGAGCTACAGAGAAGTGATACAGATAGATGCTTACTTTCTTCCTTTCAGGGCTGAGCAGTGGTTCTCTGTGCTCTAGCAATACTCACTTATTCTTGAGCAGTTTGACCAGTTACACAATTTGAAATTATATAAAATTATCTGGAAAATTATGAATTTTTCACAATGTCATGCTACCCACTGCAAAACAAGCTTTCTTTTCTTTTCTTTTTTTTTTTTTTTTTTTTTTTGGAGCTGGGACCCGAACTCAGGGCCTTGCACTTGCTAGGCAAGCGCTCTACCACTGAGCTAAATCCCCAACCCCAAAAACAAGCTTTCTTTTAGAGGCCAACAGCAGGAGTGATCTTTCTGGAAGCATAAATGTTTAGAAAGCAAATTGAAAGGTAAATCATACATGGTTAACAACAAGTAGAGCAGCTCTCTTGAGGGTCTGGTGTCCCCATCCACAGGTTTTCATGTTAGAGCACAGTACCAAACATAGATTCCATTGGAATAGGTTTTAAATTCAACTGGAAAATAGTTGATTGTACCCAGAAGAGTTGTGCCTTTATTACATATTGGGAACATCACACTTGGTGTGCGGTGGCATTAACACATACCTGAATAGCCTGCACAGTGCCTTTATGACTACAAAAGCCAATTAGCAGCCCTAATGTTGATTCATGTCCCTGTGCTGTCTTAAGCTAACCCAGTAGGGTCTTACTGTCTAGTTTTGGCATGCTACTGACTGACTCATTGGCAATAGCCTGTTTCATATGTGGAGCCTTTGAGGGCTCTTTGGCTAATAATTCAGGGATGCAGTTTATCCCTGGCACTTGAATTTTGATTTAGTAACCTTATGGCTTCTAGGGTGTCTTCAAATTTTTAATCAGTTTTAACATTTAGAGGGTCAAACTTTATAGGATTTTCTCAGTCACTTTATCAGCTATCTTCTCTGTCTTATCTATCCATAAAATGTACAGTTTAACAATCACCTGGCTCCTAATCCCCGTGTGGACTGATTTCCCACCCTCATTTTTTAGATGCTTTTGCACATATTTCAGATGCACTCCTATGTCTGTACATTCAGAGGTTAGTGAAACTTTTTCAGAAAGTTGGGAACAATCTGTGAGGGCCCTTTGCCGTCCATTCCAAGAAAGTATCAATTGGTCTTGGGATTCAGCAGATAACAGGATAGTTTAAAAAAAAGTGAGCTAGGGGCTGGGGATTTAGCTCAGTGGTAGAGCGCTTGCCTAGGAAGCGCAAGGCCCTGGGTTCGGTCCCCAGCTCCGAAAAAAAGAACCAAAAAAAAAAAAAAAAGTGAGCTAGTGTTTCTCTGCCTTGCCAGGGCTGAAGTGAAATTAGGGTCATGCGTGTGCTTCTTTTCGTGTGATTGTTCTTGCTCTTAGGGTCTCATACGCTTTTCGTGTCCGCCATACCCTCTCCATTGGGCACATCTGGCTGCTGAAAAGGATCAGAGCTGGCAGCTTTCCCAGAAGAAGAGACACACATAGCATACTTGTGGGGAGGATATTTACCAAGTCAGGCTCAGCCTAGTCTTTTTCACATTGACCATTTTATCTCCATATCTGTCCACTGTTGCTCGTTGCTTTTGATGCCCATAAGTCCTGCTAGAAACCAAGGCATACTTGGCCCATCATCCACCCACCACAGATGTTCTTCAGTTAGTAGAAGGTCAGTAAATCTGTACTTCAGTACAGAGCCATCAGTCACCTTGATTGGTCCTCACAGCACACAGCCCATGCCTACCCTGTGAGAAGTAGCTTGTTGAGCCAGTTCACAAGACTTATTTCCTCCACAGCCGCCAGTACAGTGGGGATTCTTTCCATCTCGTTACCTCTTTGGTGAACTGTTGTTTGTACTTTAAAACTTGGTAGATGCTCTTAGCACCATAGTTGTCTTTCTGTCAAAAGTTTCCATTGCAACTTCAGCTTTTCACAAATCCTTTACAATAGATAAAGTAAAAAAAAAAAAAGTGTATATCTGTCCCCCCCCAACCCTGTGTGTGTGTGTGTGTGTGTGTGTGTGTGTGTGTGTGTGTCCTGTGCAGTGCAAGAGAAGGCCAAAAATGCAGAATCCTCTACAGCTTGAGTTCCAGGCAGTTGTGAGCTGATGACATGGGTTTTGGGAATTGAACTTGGATACTAGAAGAGCTGGAAGTGCATAAAAGGTTGTAAGTATCAGACTCTTGTATGAATGTGCCTTTACCCATGCACAGAGGTTAAGAGGTCAACATTGCCATCTTCCTCTGTCGCTTTCCACCTAATCTAAAAAGTTTTGAGGCAGGGTCTCTAGTTGAACCTAGATAGAGATCACCAGGTGGCTAGACTGGCTGCCTCCCAGCACTAGGATTACAGGCCCGTGAGCTCCATGCAGGTTTTTCGTGGGAATCAGGGATCCAGATTCAATTCCTCATGTTCATAAAACAAACACTACTTATCTTCCCATCCTAACACACATCTTGCCAAATTTGATGTTTAGTGACTTCAGCAGGTCCTTTTGTCTGCTCTTCTCACTGCCTCTTGATTGCCTTGACACTTTATGAACCTGAGGTACATACTGGTCTACGTTGCTCATTCTTTATTGGTGAAACTTCTTTACTGGTGAAGGTCTTATCTTACCACGAGGCTTAGTACAGCTACAGAAGCCCCGTATCAGTGGTGATATCCCTACTGAACTAACTTTCTTTTTTTAAAAAGATTTATTTATTTATTATTTGTATGAATACACTGTCACTGTCTGCAGACGCACCAGAAGAGGGCATCAGATCTCATTACAGATGGTTGTGAGCCACCATGTGGTTGCTGGGAATTGAACTCGAGACCTCTGGAAAAGCAGTCAGTGCTCTTAACCGCTGAGCCATCTCTCCAGCCCCCCTGAACTAACTTTCTTAAGTTTTCAGTGAGTACTGTTCTATATGACTTAGTGAACCACCAGTCTCACACTGACCTTTTTCTTTTTCTTTTGGACAGGTCTCTCTATGTAGCTCTGGCTGTCCTAGAACTCTGTAGACCAGACTGGTCTTGTGTTTACAGAGATCCACCTGCTTCTGCCTCCTGAATGTTGGGATTAAAGACTTGAGTTTCGTCACTGTCACCACCTTGTTTTCTCTCTCTCTCTGTCTCTCTCTCTCTCTCTCTGTCTCTCTCTGTCTCTCTCTCTCTCTTTCTCTCTCTTTAAGATTTACTTATTTCATGTATGTGAGTACACTGTCGCTGTCTTCAGACACACCAGAAGAGGGCATTGGATCCCATTACAGATGGTTGTGAGCCACCATGTGGTTGCTGGGAACTGAACTCAGGACCTCTGGAAGAGCAGTCAGTGTTCTTAACCTCCGAGCCATCTCTCCAGCCCTGTTTTCTTCTCTCTTTATTTTGTTTTAGGATTTCAAGAGGGAACGTTTAACATAGATCTATCTCTTCTCTCTTCTATCTCTTCTATCTCTTCTTCTATTTTCTCTTCCTTACGACCAAGCTAGCTGTAAGAGATAGGAAGCCAGTACCTTTGTTTCATCCACCCCTCACTTTATCTGCTTATCTGGAGACTGACATGAAGGATATCTTTATTTTATTGTAAGTTGTCCCTTACACAGGCATGGTGGACAGTCTAGCTTAAGTTGTATGCCTTATTCACCACAGTAGGGGCAGTGCAAATGTTGAAGTTTTCTTACATCTAATTTTTTATGTGCTACTTTTGGCAATTGTAGTATATTCCTTGGTCTGTTAATTATTTTTTAGCATTCTTGTATCCCCTGATAGATCACATTCATCAAGAAGACATTCCACACCAGAAGACATAGAGGAAGTCAATCCTCTGTAGATTTCTCCTGTACACTTTACCCTGACTTTTCCTCTGGGCAAGCATCTTGGCTTCAGTCATGTTTTATCCTTCATTGCTGGAGCAGTACAGCTGCCATTTCCTGCTGTATGGGGAAGAAGAGCCACATGAGGATTCAGTCTCATGTCTTGTCACTAATAGCATAGACCGTGCACTGCTTCTCTGAGACTCGGGTGTATGTATGCATGTGCACATGTGCATGTGCTCCTGCATGTCTTTCCTCAGTCAGGAGTATTGTGATGGAGTCTAGTCTGAACTACAGAGTGAGACCTTGTCTCCAAACTATGTCCTATTCCAAGATAGTTTAGTATAGTATAGTATAGTGTAGTGTAGTGTAATGTAGTATAATGTGATATAATATACATTGATACTTAAATGCTGAAGAATGACAATAAGAAGATACTATGCTTTTTGTTTTTGCAAAATGTGCATATAGTATACAGACATACAGGCAAAACACCCATAGATTAAAAAAATAAATGAAATAAATCAATAAATCTTTAGCAAGGCACGGTGGTGCTCGCCTTTAATCCCAGCACTTGGGAAGCAGAGGCAGGCTCTGTGAGACCGAGGGAGGCCAGCCTGGTCTGGCGTTAGGACCCACATTTTCCATTGTAAAGACCAAATGTGAAGGATGTGCACAGTCACCGGTGCATGTACTTTTGTATTTCTAACAACTTAGGAAAAGTAAAGACCATTCTTTGTATAAGGAGATTGGACCACGCCTGGCCGAAATTGTCAAAGTAGGCCTGTGCCTTGTTACCAAGTATAAAGTCAATCTTGTTGTCACTGAGAAGCCACTGAAAATTTTTTTTTAAAAAGATTTATTTATTTTATTTATGTGAGTACACTGTAGCTGTCTTCAGACACATCAGAAGAGGGCATCAGATCCCATTACAGATGGTTGTGAGCCACCATGTGGTGCTGGGAATTGAACTCAGGACCTCTGGAAGAACAGGCAGTGCTCTTAACCACTGAGCCATCTCTCCAGCCCCCCACTTAATTTAAAAAAGCAGAAAAAGAAAAAAAATTTTTGGGACAGTCTTGCTCACACTTGACTGGGACTTACTACATAGGAGGTGAGTCTGTCCTTGAACTCTGGCCTGAGATTCCTGATAGATACCATGTAGGCAGGCACCATCTTGTTTGGCTTTTTTTTTTTTTTTTTGAGGCAAGGGTTTTTCTGTGTAGCCCTGGAATTCACTTTATCCACCAGGCTGACCTAAAACTCATGGAAATCTGCCTCCCTGCCTCCCTAGTGCTGGGATTAAAGACACGCACCACCACTGCCCAGCTGTGCCACTGCATTTTAAAAGAGGATTCTGATGTGGCTGGAGAGCTGACTCAGAGGTTAAGAGCACTGGCTGCTCTTCCAGAGAACCCGGGATTGTGTCCTCTTACCCACATGGCAGCTCACAACCATCTGTAACTGTAGTTTCAGAATATTTGATGCTTTCTTTTGGGCCTCTGTGAGTATTGGACACACAAATGGTGCATAAACATAGATTCAGGTAAAACACTCATATACATGAAATTAAAAAAAAGGACTGTTCGTAAGGTCACAATTTCATATTTATGGTTGTGTGTGTGTGTGTGTGTGTGTGTGTGTGTGTGTGTTTCGCATGGTGTACGAGTGTGCTTATATGATCAGAGGACAACTTCAAAAGCTGTCACTTTGTGTTTTGAGACAGGTTCTTGGCTTGGTCTTGGTCCTAGTTTTGCTAGGCCAGCTTTCTAGCAATTCTCAGAGAACTGCATGTGCCTTCACAATGCTGGAATTAAAACAGCATGTGGCATTGTCCCAGCTATTTTATGTAGGTTTAGGGGATCATGCTTGCATAACAAGCACTTTACTGACTGAGCTAACTCCCAGCCTTGTTTATGATTCCTACCCTTAGTGCTATGCTTAGAATCAGGACTTCTCATGTCAGGTTGTGAAGTGTTTTCCCTGTTGCTTTTATAAAACTTCCGGCCTGTATTGGCTGGTTTTGTGTGTCAATATGACACAAGCTGAAGTTACCACAGAGAAAGGAGCCTGCCTTCCCTGAGGAAATGCTTCCATGAGATCCAGCTGTAAGGCAGGTAGTGCTCAAGGCAGGCGGGCCCAGCACGCTGTGGGTGGTGGTGCCTTCCCTGGGCTGGTGTATTGGGGTTCTATAAGAAAGCAAAGCTGAGCAAGCCAGGAGAAGCCAGCCAGTAAGAAACATCCCTCCATGGCCTCTGCATCAGCTCCTGCCTCCAAGTTCCTGCCTTGTGAGTTCCTGTCCTGATTTCCTTTGATGAACAGCAGTGTGGAAGTGTAAGCTTTATAAACCCTTTCCTCCCCAACTTGCTTCATGGTCATGATGTTTTGTGCAAGAACACAAGCCCTGACTAAGATAGCCCTTCCTCCACTTATTGTTTTTTAGTGCTAGAAGTTGAGTCCAGGGCTGCTGTACACATGTGATGTAATTGCAAGCCCTGTTTGTTTTTATTTCCTCTTTTTTTATTTTTAGAACAATGCAGATTTATTTTTCTCACAGTTTCTGTGGTTCTGTGGTGTTGAATTCTCTGACCATGGATTCTTATGAGGAAAGTGTCTTTCAGAGCTGGGGTTTCGTGGGGATGGATTGCTTCCAGGTTCAGTACTTGGAAATGTTTCAGTTCTTCCAGGGGTATTGATTGGACTGAGAACGTTTGTTTGTATGGAGCTGTTAGCTTAAGTTTCTTACAGTATAGACCTCTCCATCAAGGAGGTTTGAATACCCATCCTAACAAAAAAGAAAGGACCTTACATGATAGTGTTAGTTATGTTAGATTCTCATGGCTGAAAGTAATACTTTCATTTTTTATTCTTTGGAGACAGGGTATTTACTGTGTTGCTCAGATCGGTCTCAAACTCAAAATCCTTCTTTAAAGTCATATACTGAGACAACAGGTGTACCAGCGTGGCTTGTTCCTGTACTGTATTTTAATTTTGATTTTTACTTGTAACTATTTCTAGTTGCTCATGTTTCATGAGACCTTCTAGAACTTTTAGAGGCTTTCCTCTCCACTTGCGACTAATGAACATAATTGTCCACAGTCCTACAAGATGTTTGAAATCTTTTTTTTTTTTTTTGAAAAGAACCACTATTTTTTTTAAACATTTATTTATTTATTATGTATACATCATACAGCTTTCTGCCTGCATGTGTGCAACTACAGGCCAGAAGAGGGCACCAGACCTGATTATAGGTGGTTGTGAGCCACCATGTGGTTGCTGGGATTTGAAGTCAGGACCTCTGGAAGGGCAGTCAGTGCTCTTAACCTCTGAGCCATCTCTCCAGCCCAAGATGTTTGAAATCTTAAACTTGTGAATTTTCTTTTTGTTACTTGTGTCATTGAAATCCATGCACTGGATTATTATTTGCATGGAGATAAATTACATATGTTTATTAGAGGAAGGCAGTACTAGTGGCTATCACAATGTACGTGACTTAGTAATTTTTTTTAAAAATTTTATTTTATTTTATATGTATGGGTGTTTTGCCTGAATGTATGAGTTAACCACATGTGTGGAGCACCCTCAGAGACCTGAAGAGAACATAGGATTCTCTGGAACTGGAGTTACAGATGGTGGTAATCTACAATATGGGCGCTGCGATTTGAACTTAGGTCTTGAGCAATAAGTGCTCTTAACTACTGAGCCTTCTCTACAGCCTCAGTCTTTTAAAATGACTTTTTTGCATTGTGATATGTAATTATGTATATGTATATGCATGCATTTATCTGTCTATGTTGTCACTTGTATCTGGGAGGTGAAAGAACGTGTGCATGTGCATTTGTGTAGTGCCAAAGGTTGAAGTTTGAAGTTTCTATTGAGGGGATTTCAAGGCAGGGTTTATCGCTGACTGTCCTGGAACTCTATCCAGACTAGGCTGGCCTCAAACTCGGGGATCTTCCTGCTTCTTCTCTCCCGAGTACTGGGGTTAAAGTCGTGCATAACCATTGCTTGGCTAATGTCTTTTCCAATTGCTTGCTACTGAGTATTAGAGAGTGAGTGAGTGAGTGTGTGTGTATCTCATTTGAACCCAGAGGTCACCAGTTCAGCTACTCTGGCTAACTTGCTCCAAAAATCACTCATAGCCACCCGTCATACTGGCAACACAGTTAGGCCAGCATACCTGCCTGGCATTTATGTGGGTACTGGGAATCAAAATTTGATTCCCATGCTTGTGTGAGGAATGCTTTACCGACTGAGCCATCCTTACTTTTGTTTTCACAACAACTGTGGTAGACGGTAGAACCTAAGATACTTCAGTTTTACAGAAGTGCATTATGAGTGTTCACAAAGCACTCATAGTCCACTTCTGACCCACTGTATCTTGCTTATTTGTACAAGTCTGGAAGTCACTTGTGCACAGACGACCGACACATGACGTAGCTGTCACTGAGTTGTATTCCAGCGTTCCTCTGTTCTTTTGTGTTTTAAAGCTTGAGACCCCTTCACGGAATCAAAAGTAAGAGGAGTGCCAAGACACTGTTCAGTGGCATGGCTTCAGCCATGGCTTTATTTAGAGATAAGGTCTTATTACATTTTCTAGTCTGGCCTTGAATTTACAATCCTCTGGCCTTTTGGGTGTTAGGGCTTTCAAGTATACCCCAGCAGGACTGGGTTGACAGGTAGTAATTGCTTGAAGACTGCCTAGGGAATTGCCTTGTAGCACTTCTGAGCTTGTGCCTTTGCATCAGAAGTGCACACATTCCCAGAGTTTTGTCATATCACAATATACACATCAGCACGGAGGGATCAGACTTGGAAGCCTGAAAATCAGTTAGCCTTGGGCACCAGTAGTTTGCTAAAATTTGATGTTTGTGTTGCATATGATGCATGATACATAATTATGAGTCATAGGAACTTAAATTACTACTGATAGAACATAATAATATCAAGCTACTTTTCCTTAGATTTCTTTATTATTGGGCTGGAGAGATAGCTCAGTAGTTAATAGCTCTCACTCACATGGCAGCTTAAAACTGCCTGAAACGGGCTGGAGAGATGGCTCAGCGGTTAAGAGCACCGACTGTTCTTCCAGAGGTCCTGAGTTCAATTCCCAGCAACCACATGGTGGCTCACAACCATCTGTAAAGGGATCCGATGCCCTCTTCTGGTGTATCTGAAGACAGCTACAGTGTACTTATATAGAATAAATGAATAAAAAAAAAAAAAAAAAAAAAATATGGCCTTTAAAAAAAACAAAAAACTGCCTGAAACTCAGGCTCCAGGATTCATGTGATACAAGTGAATGCCATACATGCAGACAAAACAATCACACACATAAAAGTAAATAAACCTTAAGAAAAGAAATAATTTATTTTTAGTGACTAAGAACAACCCCCCTCTCTCCCTTTTCAAGATTGTTTATTAAGTTAGTATTTCGTGAGTTCCTTGTATGATCAGCTCCTCATCTTTATTCCCCTGATATTTCCAGTCTTACTGTCTCCTGTTTTCAGTGTCTTCTCAAGCAGTCTCGAACTCTTGTGACTTCTGGGCTACACATAACAGTTTACCAGGTGTGGTGAGAGGGCTGGTTTATTTGGTCTGGAAAGTTTCTTTCACCTGAGCCTCAGGCAGGACTCAGTATTACAGGAAGCAATTATGGTATTGATCTGAAACCCTTAGGCATGTCATTGAACTGCATCTTCAGCCTGGATTTATTATTAAGAAAAGTCCTTTCTCCCTTCCTTCCCATCTTCCTGTCTTCCTCCGCAGGGTCAGTTAGCTATTTCTGTGAGAATGACCAGGAGCGTCTAGAGATCATCTCACCTCCACACCTAGTTCATGAGGCACAGAAGGTAAACAGAGGGAAGGGTTTGCTTGCTCAGGAATAAAAGAATTTGGCTTTTATTCAGAGCAAATCAGGAAGCAATTAGCATGTTTGAAGCAGAGGAACAGTACATTACCTGACAGAATTTGATGGATTGTTGTTGGTTCTGTGTTGAATCTGGAGGTATCTGGAGAGAGTTAAGATGTGAGAGGTCAGGCACATGGTGGTGACAGTGTCCAGCAGGCACACTGCGGTTTCCGGGGATGTGATGAAGCTCTGCAAGTAAGGAGGTAACAGGTGGGGTGAGGGTTGGGTCACTGTGTGTGGGCTGCTGCTGCTGATGGCGTGCTAGGGGTGGAGGACGGCGGTTTGGTTTTTGTCGGTTATCGTGTGTCTGTTTGCTGTTAGAATAGTGTTCTAGGGTTGCCTCCTTGAATGGTGTCTACCTGCTCCTCTTCCTTTTTTTTCAGATGAACTCCTTGAAATGCGGTGCTGAGTTATGCATAATGTGCTCATTCACAACATTCCAAAGTTGTAGTAGAATACATATAACACTGTAATCTAAAACTGTACAGTTGAATATTTATTTTATAGTCACTACCCCCATAGGTTTCTATAGACTTCTCATCTATCTGCCTCAAATCCAGTTCCCTTTAGTCACTAGTCAACTCCCCTGAAACTCTCCTATTTTGTTTCTGTGATTTTTGACTCTTCTAAAGGACCTTGTTTAAATGCATCATACAGTAGTTATCTTTTTGTGTGCCTTACTTCATTCCGTATATTCTGCAAATAATGTCCTTTAGGTTCATCCATGTTTAGTATATTATAGAACTTTCTTCCCTCTTTGGCTGGAGTGTCCCGTCATGTGTAGTTAGCATGTCATGTGTAGTTAGCATGTTTAGTATATTATAGAACTTTCTTCCCTCTTTGGCTGGAGTGTCCATCATGTGTGGTTAGCATGTCATGTGTAGTTAGCATGTTTTTGGCTGGAGTGTCCCGTCATGTGTGGTTAGCATGCCTTGCTTATCCATTCTTCTGTACTGAGACATCAGGTTACTTTCATCCCTCTGCTAATTTGAACAATACTGTTGTGAACATGAGTGTAATAAAAAAAAAAACCCTCTTAGACCTGCTTTCAGTTACTGAATCACACAGTATTGTATGACTTTTCCCAGCAGAAGAACAAATACCTCCTCACTCCAGTTAAGGTACCAATGCTAAATCAGTGGGAAATCTGATGAACCAGTAACTTAATTGGAGATACCATAGGAATATGGTGAACGGTTACTTAGGGGGGTGTGGATTATTCAGAGGCAACAAAAACTGCATCCTTGGAGCTCTTTGCATGACTTGGAGGCAGCTTGACAAGTCAGAGATGTCTCCTCCTAGCAATCTTTCGGCTTTTATAACATTGTGGAGAGAGGGACTTTAAATCGTTTTTTCATGGACTTCTGAGACTTGTGAGTTGTTTATTTCCTGAAGTCAACTAGCCTTCCTCCAGGAAGGGATGTTTCAATTTGGAGGACATTGCTAACCAACACTCCGACTCTTTAAGAACCTTTGTGCCCTCTTTTTCCATGATCCCTGAGTCTTGGAGCTGGTAACATAGTTGTTTGATTATTTTTGTTCATTGCAGCAATGGACACTTCTCTTCAGGAGCTTGGTGAAATGAAAATGAGTCTCTTCAGTACACCTACCTTCTACTGCAAACATAGAAGTTTCCTTCCATGACAAATTGAGGTTGACAGAAACAGTGTTGAGTAGGTATAAGCACAAACATTTAAAAGGCAGTTTGATGGGATTATCACACCCATTTAACAAAACAATATTTGTGGTCTCTCTTCCGTGGCCTGTTACTACTTGAGTCACTGGCTTTTGTCCTGGCTTACTGTACCAAATATGGGTCCCCTTCTGTGGAGCAAAAAAAGCCATTCATAAAGCCCCTTAAAGCCATTCTTAAAGGATTAGGAGGTGTGGCCTCGTTGGAAGCCAGATCCAGTATTTTTCTTTCATCCTGCTGTCTGTGGATCAGTACTTTTAGCTACTTCTCCAGCACCATGTCTGCTTGTGTACCATCTTGCTCCCCACCATGCTGATAATGGACTGAAACTGTAAGCAAGCCCCAATTAAATATTTTCTTTAATAAGAGTTGCTGTGGTCCTGGTATCTTTTTACAGCAATAGAAAAGTGATTAAGACAAGGTTCTTCCATTTATTGCTCAAAGTCCTTCCCAATTCAGATAGCTCAGAAACTCAGAAACATATTATCTGAGTATCGTGGTCTCATGTACCAGACTGTTACTAAGATTACCCCATCATCTCTATGTTGAATCGTGGATCTTTTCCCCTTTTCTATTAAAAGTCAGACCTGAAGGGTATATCATTTGTTCTTTTCATCTTGATCTCTTCTTCCTCACTATGCAGTACTTCCTGTAGGAAGCAGAAGCCAGAAAGTGAGTGAAGTCTTGAGTGAGTGACTGTGTACTGTTGACATGGGCACAGCCATGCTGTGTCCTAGTATCTCATCACACGAATGGGAAAGCCTTACCCAGGTGAAGTCACCAGAGATGGCAGAGCTTTTCTTGGGAGTCTGATTGTGAGTGAGTGGCAGTGTGTGCAAAGACTAGGAACTACTGTTTCTACTCCTGTGGGATGTTTACAGCCTGAGACTGCTGATCTACAGAGACTAACAACTGAGAGTAGCTCACCCCTACCCCCTGCCCCATACCTCATAAACAAGCTGAGTTTCTCTCAGCAGTGCAAGCCTCCTTTTACCTGATCCCAGCTTTCTTGTATGTGTGTCTGTGCTTTTATGCTCCCTTGTCCCTTTCTGCCCAGAGTCAACGTTCCACAACGCTATGTAGACTGTAGTAATTTTTCATGGATTCCAAGTATTTAGGTCCTAGGTAGGTTCCTTTTTTATTTTTAAAGTATTTATTATATGAGTGCTCTCTTTGCATGTATGCCTGCATGACAGAAGAAGGCATCAGATGCCATTACAGATGGTTGTGAACCACTATGTGGCTGCTGCTAATTGAACTCAGGACCCTCCAGCCCCCCAGGCATCTTGTATTCTTTTTCCCTTACTGTGTGTGGCCAGTGGTAGCAATGGTAAGTTGATAGTTTTCTTCTTATTCTTTCCACAGTTTCCCCCAATTTGTACATTTCCCCATTATACTACCTGCCCCAAGCACTAGGAGCTTGTTGAGCACAGAGGCCAGAGAGTGCTACAGTCTGCTCCAGCACTTCGGAGGCTGAAGCAGTAGAAACCCTTGAGCCCAAGAGTGAGGTCATCTGAGCAATACAGGGAGAAACCACCCCCCCTCAAAATAGGGAGGAAAAATAAAGGAGTAAAGAAGTTACATCAAAAGAGTCTAGGTATTTTTTCCATTTGATGGATACATGAAGATGGTATAGTGCTAAGTGAGGCCACATTCCAGAGACTGGACTTGGACTTGGTTTTGAGCAGTTTGGTTTGGGGGATAATAAGATGGGGTTTCTGTTTTAGCACATGGCTGGTGTTAAAAAATTACTTTTTCTTTATTTTTTTGTGGTTTGGGGCAGGGAGCAAGAGTTTGAGACAGGTTTTCTTTCTGTAGCCCTGGATATCTTGGAATTCTTGTAGACCAGGCTGGCCTCGAACTCACAGAGATCCTCTACCTCCTAAATGCTGGGATTAAAGGCGTGTGCTACTTTGACTTTTGTTAATTAAAAATAGATTGATGTATAATGATGGCAGATGTCTGCTGAGTGCTTGTGGGTCACTGGCAGCGCGTCATGTTGCCTTATCACACCCTCTGGGCTGCATTTCCTGTAGTTGCTCTATTTGACTCAGGTTACACATCTAGGAAATGGTAGACCTGAGGCTTCAGTCCAGCCCGTCTTTGTTTTGTTTTTTGTTTTTAAATTTATTTACTTACTTATTTTTGAGACAGTGTCTTGCTTTGTAGCCCTGTCTGTTCTAGAACTCATTATGTAGACCAAGCTGGCCTTGAACTTAAAGAGATCTGCATCCCTCTGCCTTCCAAGTGCTGAGATTAAAGATGTGAGCCACCATGCCCAGTGTAAGCTTAGGTTCTGACCTGTCATGTTGGTGTCGACTTTCCAGTGCTGACCCAGTGCTTGTCATTTTCTTTTCTGATGCGCTTACATAGCTTGTGTTTTAGGTCCAGGGTTTGTTTTTGTTTTTGTTTTTTGTTTTTTTTTTAAGATTTATTTATTTATTTTATGTTTGAGTACACTGTAGCTGTCTTCAGACACACCAGAACAGGGCATCAGATCCCATTATAGATGGTTGTGAGCCACCATGTGGTTGCTGGGAATTGAACTCAGGACCTCTGGAAGAGCAGACAGCGCTCTTAACCACTGAGCCATCTCTCCAGCCCCTAGTTCCAGTTTTTCATTAAAAGTTCATGAACATTCAGTTCGAATAATGTAGGAAGTGGACAACTGAGCATTCGTGTGGGATTGATTGCAGTATTTTACTGCTCATATCCTTTCCTTTTGGATATTTTCCTCTTCTGTTGCTGTTGCTGCTCAGAAGTCTTATATCAGATGTCATGAGATTTTTCACCCTGTACATGTGGTAGGTAGTTTAAGAAAGAATGGCCTCCATAGGCTCATAGAGCTGAATGTTTGGTCATCAGGGAGTAGCGCTATTTAGACAGCATGACCTTGTTGGAGGAAATTCCTCATTTGGGGTGGGCTTTGAAGTTTTAAATGCTCATGCCAGGCCCAGTGTCTCTGCCTATGGATCAGACTGTAGACTACTGCTCCAGTCTCTGCCTGCATGCCACCATGCTCCTACCATGATGATAATGGACTAACCTAGGAAACCGTAAGCCAGCCCTCAGTGAAATGATTTCCTTTATCATAGTTGCCTTGCTCATGGAGCTTCTTCACAGCAACAGAACAGTGACTGAGACAGTATATAGTCTTAAAAATATAAACCTTAAGAATAGTCAGACTCGTGAAATAGTTCAGTGGGTAAAGGCACCCATTGTCAAGCCTGACTACTTGAGTTCTGAGTTCAGTCCCATATGTTGGAAGAATAGAATTGACTCCCCAAGCTGTCTTCTGACCTTTTCATGCATGCTGTACTACACACCCCTAACACCACCCCCCAGACACACACACACACACACACACACACACACACACACACACACACACACACACAAATAAAGTGAAATCACAATTCTGTTTTTACAGCTGGCAAAATGTATAATGACCAGTAATTTGTTGATAGCATCTAACACCTGCAGATCTCTCCTACAGATCTCAGAATACCTTTGTTTGTTTTTAATGTTTCCAGCAGACTCTTAACATTTCTGTATCTTCATGATATTTAGAGCAGTCTCTTCCACACTGTGTTCTCTCATGCCACTGACTTGGCCAGTAGCTCGCCAGGGTCCTGTAGAGTGGAACTGTTTCTGTACTAATTTTTCATAAACAGATGCAGTTGTGAGGCCCATGGCATTCTTCCGTCTCTATAATAGGTTTTCATTATGAAAAGTTTGGCTAAAACACAGGAACTAGTAAGTAGATCTCGGAGTATTTAGTTATCTAGGTTTCAAGATTGGGTAAACAAAGTGCTCAGCCTTCTTTCACTTGTTATTTGATATGTGTAGTGATGGAATCAGACCCAGGGCTTGCCCATGCTATGTAGTCACTATTACTACCTCACCTCTATGCACTCTGCGCATGTGTGCCTGTGTGCCTGTGCGCTCGAACAAATGCACGCATGCAGGCACGCTGGGAATGGGGTTCACATTCTTTTGTAGAGGCCAGAGGTAAACCTTGAACAACATAACCCAATAAGTATTCACCTTGTCTTTTGACACAGGGTCTCTTACCTGCAAGTCTAGGGGAGAGTCAAGCTAATTTTGCTGAAGTCCTTTGGAATAAATAGATCAAAGATCAAATCCCTTTGCCTACCAGCCTTGTCAGAACTCATTTTAGTCATAGCTGACTGTTACAGATTTTTGTTTGAGGTAGGGTCTCACTGTGTAGTCCAGGTTAGCCTCAAACTAATGATTCTCCTGTCTCAGCTTTTCTGGTGGTGGGAATTACAGGCCTGTGCTACCATAACTACATAGATCTTGTTTCTGTTTCTTTACCTTAAAGGTTGTTTACAGTGGGAAGGGGTACTTTCTTCCTTCCTTCCCAGTGACTTATCCTTTTCAGATTTGATTACAATGGCTAGTTCAATTGCTTGAACTCTTGGTTTGCTCATCTTTCCTGTGTAGTTACATCTCCTGTGGATATAGAAAAGCTGTTTAATCCAGGACATTGGTTTTGGTGGCCAGTGCACATAGAGTTTGGGTTGTCAGATGGGTTCTGTGTTCCAGACCTCTGCTGGCAACACAGTTGACTTATATGCCTTTTCCCACTGGGAGGGATCTGTAGCAGAAGGGTAGAAAGAAGATTGCCACATAATACCCTACCATGTAGTTTAGTGGTTAAAATAAGAGTAATCCTCAGACAAAGTACAGGAGTATGCACATGACACTTTTTGGTCTGAGGTCCTGGGCTTAGAAGTTTTGGACACTGGGTAAAACTCAGCTATAGGCTTGTTTATGCTTACATCTCTGGTTATGCTCACTGTTGATGCTGCTGACTGGAGCATCTGCAGCCTGTTGTGTGGGGAGGCTCATCACTCATGGTGTCAGGCAGTATCATGGTAGCTAGCATGGCAGAGGAGCAGTGCTGATGCCACGGTCTAGGTTCATGGGTCCCTGGAAATTACTGCGCTGTGTTCTATTGGTCCATCAATGTGAAGGTGAGAGAACAGAGACCTTCCCACCAGTGGTCTGGGTGAGACTGTTGTGAGAATATCCATAGTGGGACATGGCTTAGTCCTGCCTTCTCTGGGAAAGTGCAGTGGCTGAGGAACCCTTGTTAGAAGTAGTAGTGGAGAGACCTTAGTTTGTGTCTTAGAAAGACCCAGTGAAGGGTTAAGTAGATGGAAATCCTGTTCTGGATTTTGAAATCCCTTAAATGTAATTTCTGGGACTACTTTGGATATCAATTGTATATTCCAAATTTAGGAATAATTTTTTTTCTGCCAAAGGATAAAAGAAAAAAAGACAAAAGGGGGGACACCCTTAGACATCTGCCCCCTTTGATAATTAGCTGGTAAAGCTGGTGTGTGGAGACTTAGGGGCTGGGGAGTGCTTTGAGTCTCTAACTGCTGATCCAGAGGTGCTTCTGTCTTTGAGAACTGTTTACATCTCACATTTCCTGATTCTCCCAGTTCTTGAGGTGCTAACCCTAACCCTTGAATACCCAGCTATCCTGAGACAGAAAGAAGTCAGTGGCTTCCTTCTGTCTTGGTTGAGATTTCATTGCTGTGCGTACACATTGTGGTCACAGCAACTCTTAGTTTAGCACGGCTGCATGCAGACAACCTGGTGCTGGAGAGGTAGCTCAGAGTTCTAGATCTGGATTAGCAGGTAGCAGGGGAGAGAGAGAGAGAGAGAGAGAGAGAGAGAGAGAGAGAGAGAGAGAGAGAGAGAGAGAGAGAGAGAGAGAGAGAGGTGTGTTGTGTGTTGTGTGTTGTGTGTGTGTGTGTTCTTTGGCCTGGCTTGAGCACTTGAAACCTTAAAGCCCACCCCTAGTGACACATTTCCTCCAACAAGACCACATCTAATAATAGTGCCACTTCTTATGAGCCTTTGGGAGGCATTTTCATTCAAACCAATTCTTTGACATTTTTCTTATTTTGACAAGAACTCAGAGCCTCTGCTGTCTGGCAGAGTAGGTGACCTTTGCCCTGTTAGTGTTGAGGCAAGTCCAGATGACTAATGCATTCAGCATAGGAAAAGCCTCTCTTTCTCAGTTGCCCCTCAGTGTAAAACGCTGAGGTCACACTCAGCATAAAATCCCCAGAACAAGTTTTTACAGAGTGCAAGAAGTTTCCCTGCCTTAATATTTTCCTAATCTGTAAATATCCTTAAGCATAGGTAGATATGTGAAAACTGTCCTGTTCCCCAGTACAAACAGAAATATTTGGGCTAATATTAGTGCAAAGGGTATCAATTACTTGCAGAAAGATTTTCTTCAGTTCTTCCCTCTTTGCCTTTCTTTTTTTTTTTTTTTTAAAGATTTATTTATTTATTTTTATGTATGAATACACTATAGCTGCCTTCAAACACACCAGAAGAGGGCATCAGGTCCCATTACAGATGGTTGTGAGCCACCATGTGGTTGCTGGGAATTGAACTCAGGACCTCTGGAAGAGCAGTCGGAGCTCTTAACCGCTGAGCCATCTCTCCAGCCCCCTCTTTGCCTTTCATAGGAACTTTATTTGGCTACTTTTATTTTCTAGCTTTGCCTGCTAAAGAATCCTATTTCTTGATCTTTTTTAAATAGGAGAAAGTTTTTTTTTAAAGATTTATTTATTTATTGTATATGAGTACACTGTAGCTGTCTTCAGACCCCAGATGAGGGCATCAGATCCCATTACAGATGGGATTTGTGGTTGCTGGGAATTGAACTCAGGACCTCTGAAAGAGCAGTCAATGATTTTAACCTCTGAGCCATCTCTCTAGCCCTGGTTTTAGTCTTTTTTAAACATAAACCCTGTGCAGCAGTTATAGTTAGCCTTCTTTGCATTTGCATGATCTTTAAGTTAGGGAATCAGATGTGACGGCTTCAAGAGGAAGGTGGGGAATTCTGTATGAAGGGTGGCATAAAGCTTACAGGGTCCTTTCTGTTGGGACCCAAGGCTAGAAGATGGAGAGTGGCTTGTAGTCTAGTACATGTTTTCTGGAAAGCCCTAGTCAATGCCCAGAGATTTTTGGAACAACATAATTTTGAACCCATGTGCTGGGTTATAGTTTTTAGGTTGATCTCTGTGGATTACAGAGCAGGAACTTTTAGGGCCAGAGGGGTTTGCCCTTTGGGTCCAGCTAGTTGTGGGATTAGGTTTAGAGTCTGTGCCCCTGGCAGCCCGAGAGTAGGGTTCTTTGGCCCACCAGCGGTTAAACACCAAGACTTATTAGTACTTAGTATAGCTGAGGCCTTCAGCCGGGCAGACTCTCAGCTACAATCCAAATTATCCTGACTGTTTTAACCCTGTGTCAGACCACATGACTAGTTCTTTACCTTACATCTGCCCTGCCCTGCTGGGGAACCTCCCATCTCCCAGTTCTTCTCCCAGAGATCCTTTCTTTGCCCAAAAGTTTTGCCCTCTTTTCTATTTTTAGCTAAGCCAGTCAGCAAGTGAAGAAAGTTAATGTTTACTAAATAGAACACCCTGTGATGGGTCATATAGTTCTCCGCTGGTACAGAATTAATAATTGAATATACAGAGAGAGCTCTCACACAATGTACAAAAGATTTATTCAACATAGCCCCAATAAGCAAGATTTGGCCATCATCTTAGAAGAGCCAAGTTAGTAGTGAAAAACAAACAAACAAAATGATCGAGTGTGGCCACATTGGGAGGAGGGACAAAGAGATCCAGTAACCCTGAATCCTAACATGAATGTGAAGTTTAAGAAAGCAAGAGATATGCATAATTAAGTAGTCAAGATATAGCATCATCATCATCATCAATCACCACCACCACCACCACCACCACCACCACCACCACCATTGATTCTTCAAGACAGGATTTCTCAGTGTAACCAGTCCTAGCTGTCCTGGACTCCATTTGTAGATCAAGCTGTCTTTGAACTCACAGAGATCTGCCTGCCTCTCTGCCTCCTGAGTGATGAGATCAAAGGCATGTACCACCAGGCTGGCTAAGAAGGGTCATCATTGACCTCTCATTATCCTGGCTCCAGTTTTTTCCTGTAAAGAAGAGCACTGTATAAGATCTGTTTCTTTTTTTTCTGGTGGCAAATGCCTGACCTTTGACTAGCACCAGGCTTTAGCTTTTCCCTTCTACCAGTATGTTTAATTTCCTGATGTATCTTGGTTTTTTTTTTTTTTTCTTTTTAAATAATTTGTTTGTATTTTATGTACATTGCTGTTTTGCCTGCATATATGTCTGTGAGGATGTTGGATCCCCTGGAGTAGGAGGTACAGATAGTTGTAAGCACCATGTGGTTGCTGTGTATTGAACCTGGGTCTTCCTGGAAGAGCAGCTGGTCTCTTAACCGCTGGAGCCATCCTTCCAGCTCCTTGTATCTTGTTTCAATAGTTCAGATAGGAGAGGCAGAGTGAGGGGCACAAGTATCTTTGAAAATATCCCCATTTCTTCCAGGTATGATAATTACCTGTTCACTGGGATGATTACCCTCCCCCCACCGCTGTGGAGACTTTGAAACAATTTAAGTTTCAATAACTTAAATGATTTTATATTTTTATTTGTTTGAGAGAGGTCTCACTGTGTAGCCCTGGGTGGCCTGGAACTTATAGAGATCTTCCTGTTTCAGCCCTAGGTGGTAGGTTTAAAGGCATGTGCCACCATACCTGCTAGGATTTTACTTTAATCCTCATGTGTAACTACTTTTTGTGGCTAACCTTGATGCTGGGATGAGACATTCTTTTTTTGGGTTCTTATGTGTGCGTACCAGGGCAAATGAAAATGGCAAGAGGCTGCTTCTATCCGTGCCATGTATGCATCTTACATAGAGCCAGGCTCAGCTAACTCATTTTAAAATGATTTATTTATTTATTTTATATATATGAATACACTGTCGCTGTCTTCAGACACACCAGAAGACGGCATTAGATCTCATTACAGATGGTTGTGAGCCACCATGTTGTTGCTGAAATTGAACTCAGAATCTGAAAGAGCATCTAGTGGTCTTAACCACCAAGCCATCTCTTCAGACCTCAACTACCATTTTTTGTCACGTTTTGAATACTTCTTTCTGGTGAGCAGAAGAGTCCTTGGATGAGATTACACTGTCCTTTTACTGTTATGCTTTCATCTGTCTGTGGCTTTCTCAGTCTGGCCTGTAGAGAGGTGTGGCTGCTGTGCTGGCCAAACTTATGACCAAGTCCTCTTGCTTCTCTTCAGCTTTTTAGTAACCCATAGAGATACTGCGCAGAATCAAACCATTGCTTCCCCACCAAGAACTACTGCTGCTAAATAGTTGGCTGACTTAATACTTAGTTCATAGCAGGTTACACGGTGGTAGATTTAGGTGTTGAAGAATAAAATGATTGCATTGAGGGTGTGTTGGAAAAGAATATTAGAATATTCCTGGTGTCAAACAAAGAGAGAAATCAGCAAAGTGGAAGTAACTTGGGAAGGTAATTTTATTTTTGCAAAGGGTATCTGGTGAGCAAGTCCACTGGCATGGAAGATTCATTTAGCTTTTGACCTAGTGCATGTTGGTGACTGTTTTTCATTTCATTGGTAGGAGCTTATCCTCACAATATGATGTGATTTAACTAATTCTTAATCAGCATAAAAGGAAATGGTGCGATAGAACCAAATTTCAGTAATGTCCTGCCAAGGACCAGCCTTGGCTTAGAAAGGGTTCCTCAGGAAGCTGAGTGTTAGGGAGCGGTATAAGATGACTCCAATCCTTTCCTGGGTACGAGCTTGTGTTCTGCTTGAGCTGGCTCTCTAGATAGCTCGGCTCTTGCAGACCAAAGCCCAGTCTTTTATTTACATATCAATTCAGTCATTACCCTAGATTCCCTTTTGATTATCCCATGAATCAGCATTTTTAGGACCTTAGCTCCTTGATTCTTAGAGACAGGAAGTTCTTTTCTTTTTTCTTTTCTTTTTCTTAAAAAAACCATAGCAAATGAACTGAGAGATCTGCCTGTGTTTGGTAGCACAAACAATACGTGTAGCTGCTGGGTGACCATTCTTACCACACCTGGACCTAAACTCATTCTGTCCCAGGCTCATCTGCCTGCCTTTGTAAGCACAAACAATAAACTTAGCTGGGTGGGATCTTGCTCTGAGATCACCATTCCTTAAATCTTCTTAATATCTTTCTGACAGCTGGCTTGTCAGTGCAGCGTCTCTGTTCTTCTAGGTCTGTAAAGTCCCTCATACAATCATACTGCATTCATATATTTTGCATAGTTGAGAAATTATATATTCTTGAACTCATGTTTTCAGAGTTTTTTTCCTGTAGGCTTAAGGGCCGTCCTGAAGGTCATGGTATTTACCATTTTGCAGAGGAACACATTCTTGCTGTTTCTGATTATCATGGAGTCATTAACCTTAACAGGGAGAGTATTCCCTGAAGGAGGTGCAGGAAAACATATACATTTTTCTTTTCTTTTTTTTTTTTTTTTTTTTTTTTTTTTTGTCTCCTGTGGACTGTTGACAAGGCAGATCACACAATAGCATAGTGTGCTGTGGACAGCAGGATTGGTCCTTTTAAGTATTAGTTCTGTGGCAGCCAGCCTTGGAAGGGTGTCAAAGCTTTGGTGGTTTTTTTTTTTTTTTTTTTTTTTTTTTCCCTTTTTTTTTCCGGAGCTGAGGACCCGAACCCAGGGCCTTACGCTTGCTAGACAAGCACTCTAGCACTGAGCTAAATCCCCAACCCCAGCTTTGGTGTTTTTAAGGTAAAGCAGTAAGGGCAGTGTTCTTGGAGACCTAGTTACAGCTGGGCAGGAGCATTCACCACTCAGAAGTCCCCATTTTTGTGTCAGGTTTTCTGGTAGCTGCCGAGTAGATGTCTTCTCTTTGGGGCATACTAAAGGCATCTGCTCCAGTTTTAGAGCTGAAGCAATTCCATTAGTTCTTCCCTGTTTGTAAGATTTTTGTTTACAAAGTTAAGCCAGGGATGAGAGTAGAAACTGTCACTCTAGTGTTTGGGAGGCTAAGGAAGTAGAATTGCAAGTATGAGGCCAGCCTTGGGCTACAGAATAAGACCTGACTCAGAAACAAGACACAAAATGAAGATGTGTGTGTGTGGGTAAGTGGTATACAAATACAAGTATTTTCATACACTTCTCTTTGAATAAATTTAGTACACATTATCCAAAGTACATCTAATCTTTATTTGTCTTTGAATTTTAGAAATCTTGCAAAGGGTAGCATGTTTTTGAGTTTCTATATTTCTCTTCCTTAGACTTTAGTAAAATTTAAAATCAACAGTTTGGCAGAAATAGATGGGCAAATAAATACCTGGGATGCTGACTTGGGCAGGGAGCCTTACCTGAAGATGTGCCCTGACTTCCCTCTGTGCAGGAAGCTGTCATGTTATGTCAGGTATGCATGATGTGCAGATGCAATGAAGTTAGGCGGCAACAGACAGTTAGATACTAGGAATGCTTGGTCATCTTCCTGGCAAGATGCAATTGGCCCTTTAATCAATTTGAACTTAATAATGTATGAAAATTTTTAGTTTAATAATAAACACAGACTTTTTAAAAACATCTTAAATCTGTTGTGAAAGTTACATTAACTGTATTATGATGATGAAAAGTCATTTTATGTTAAAATGACAAAGGATAAGTAAATAGCCTTGTAGATGAAAAGCGATACTTTTGTGTCATTCATGAGAGAAGTTCATTCAATTGAATGCTAGTATATGTTGTCTTTATTTAAAAACAGTCAGGGAGGTGGAGAAATGGCGAGAGCACTGACTGGTATTCAGAGGACCAGGGGTCCATTCCCGCATGCATATGGCAGCTCCAGCTCCAGGAGTTCTGACCTCTTCACACAGGCATACTTGCAGGCAGAAGACCGATGTACATTAAACAGACAACAAAGCCAAACAATCCCTGCAGCTCGAGTAGTAGGAGGAGGGAACTGGCTTCTTCAAGGCGTCCTTTGTTGTTGTTTTTAACTATTACTATATATAAGTACACTGCAGCTGTCTTCAGGCACACCAGATCCCATTACAGACGGTTGTGAGCCACCATGTGGGCGCTGGGAATTGAACTCAGGACCTCTGGAAGAACAGTCAGTGTTCTTAACCTCTGAGCCATCTCTCTAGCCCCTGTCCTTTGAGTTTGAAGACGTCTGTGCACATCACATGTGCAAAACACACACACACACACACACACACACACACACACAAATGTTCAAAAGAATGAAAAGGGCAGAGCAGCGTTTTAGGTTTAGGAATGTCTCCGGAAGGTCTGTTTTTAGTGGTTGGTTGGTTGTTTGTTTCAGAAAGGCTGGGTCAGGGAGATGACACAGTGAGTAAGAGTGCTTGCTGCCTAAGCCAGACAACCTGAGCTGCATCCCCTGAAACTGCTGCAGAGGAAGAGAACTGAATCCTGAAAGCTGTTATCTTCTGACCTCATTCTGCGTACCGATACTCAGATACACATGCATTTACCATCATAGTGGAAAATGTTTACTATAAGGTTTAGTTTATGTATTTACTTTATGCATGCATGTTTTGCTTGCGTGTAGGTCTGTGTACCATGTGTGCTGTGTTTGCAGAGATGAGAAGAGAATGTCAGATCTTCTGGGACTTGAGTTACAGACAGTTGTAAGCTACCATGCGAGTACTGGGAATTGAATTCAGGTCCTCTGGAATCAAACTTGACTTTTCTAGAAGAGCAGCCAGTGAGTGCTCTTAGTTACCGAGCCACCTCTCTAGCTTCTAGATGAGCGTTTTTGAAAAGAATAGAGTACCTGATTTCTATGACTCCTCAGTTGGAATTTGCCATGTGCTTCTGTGTAATTGGTTCCAGGTTACACATCATGAGGAAACTACACAAGTGTAATTGTATATAGGATGTGTTCATCAAGTATAAGATACTGACTTTGTCAAGATGAGTTGTGAATTTTCCCTTATAGTTGAGATAATTTTTTTTTGTTTTTGTTTTTTGTTCTCATTGCAATTAAGAATGCTTTGATATGATGAAAATATTCTTGAGTTTTGCTTTTGTTTTGGGGTCAGGGAGTCGCCCTACAAACCATGTGAACACCAGTCTTAGTCAGAGAGAGGGATGATTTATTGAACACACACCCTGATACTGATTGATCAGGGATGTAGCTCAGAATTATCTGAGGTTGAGATCCCAAACATCTTTCTGTGTCAGCTGATAAAGGGAAAAAACAAACAAACAAACAAACAAACAAACAGTAAGTTCATATTTGGGTGCAGGAAGTGCTTACCTGGTGGTTGTCTCTGGCTCAAGCCATTTTAGATATAACAGTTCATATTGACCTTAATTTGATGGGCCTGTGGAAAGCTTGGTGGAATTTAAGATTAACAAACCTCCTACAGAACCTATAGAACATAACAAGATAAGTGATCAGCATGACCTTGCTCTGAGTCAGGTCACTTCTGTGTCAGTGACTGGCAGGCATGTTACAGCAACAATATGGAATAGCTGGGGGCATGGAACAAAATGACTGCAGCTATTGGGTGGGGTGCAGGCCTCAACAGTTCTTTCTCCCTCTGTCTATCTGTCTGTCCGTCCATCCATCTGTCTGTCTCTCTCTGTCTCTCTCTTTCTATGTCTCTGTCTGTGTGTGTGTGTGTGTGTGTGTGTGTGTGTGTGAGAGAGAGAGAGAGAGAGAGAGAGAGAGAGAGAGAGAGAGAATGAGTGTGTGTGAGTGTGTGTGTGTATGTGTGTGTGTCAGGAACAGGGTCTTGCTATGAGCTCAGGTTGTACTCAGATGCAAAATAATTTTTACCTTTTTTGAATGTTGAAATTACAGGTGTAGACCACTCACTATACCTGATGTATACCATAGCTATATGTCTCTAAAAAACAAACTCTTAATTCAGTAGGTTTAGTATTCATGAATGCATTAAATCGGAGCCAATATGGTGGTGTTGGTAAAATGGTGACTTTGGAAGTGTTGTAAGTGGTGACTTTTAACTCCCATCTTCTTTTCGTTATAACTGTTTGGCATTCTAATATGAAGAAGTTTTTCCTCATTTGCTAATTACACATTAATTATTTCGTATTGTTAGAGGGTTATTATAGTCCCTCTCTTTTGAGCTTCTGCATTGCTGTGCTCTTGTGCTGTTTCCACTCTTCAGCAGTCTTTCTCAGAGGATGTTGCCTGTGCTTGCTCATCCCATGGCAGCCAGGAAGCAGGACAGGAAAAGGCTGGAGACCATCACATCCTTCATGAGTGAATCAAGTTATCTATTTCCTCCAACTAAGTCACACCTGAATTTAACAATTAATTTACATTGAAGCCCTTCTGATTTTATCATGTCTCACTAACCCACAAATGCGAGACAAAACTTTTACAATGAGGCCTTTAGAACAGGAAACAGGGTGCCTTCCTGTCCAGACTAACTTTCTTGACCTCTTAGTGCTGATGGTGTATCTGGGTGTTCCTAGAGTGCTATCAGCTCAGTATTGTGGGGAGCAGATATGTAAGTTGAGGGAGAGTCTTGCAGGATACCTCTGCTGACTCTTGGGAAATCCCTGCCAACTCTTTCTCCTCCTTCCTGCTGAATACTGTGGACAGACCAGCGGTATAGACCATTGCTGTCTCATGGAGCCAGATGGGTAAGGGAGGCAGCCGGGCATGGGTGTGTTTGCCAAGGTATTGTCTCTGCTTCTTTTCCTGAAGCAGGAGTGGGGTATATTATTTATTTTGTTTGCTGTTAGGACAAAATTTTGACCAGAACAACTTAAGGAAGTAAGGCATTGTTTTGACCCCAGTTTGAGGAGTCAGCCTACCGCAGTAAGGAAGCAGTGGTGGATGGGACGGGTCATGCTGAAGTCAGTGAAAAAGCAGAGAGATGAGTTTAGCTGGTTTGCTTCTTTTCTTTGTAGTTAGCCCAGGATTTCACCTCATGTAATTCTGCCTTCCCACCTGTTCTAGTTTCATTTCTGTTGCTGTAATAAAATTTCATGGCAAAAAGAGCTCCTTAGGAGAGGGAAAGTTCAGTACTCATATCACATCCACATTCACAAGTAGAAAGAAGTGAATGGGAGCATGCCATTCATTTCTCCATATCTGTTACCTAAGATGGTTCTTCACAGGCCATCCTGTTCACTGCTAGGAGGTGGGGCCTGGGAAAGTGAAGACTAAAAATGAGGCGAACTAAATGTAGCCCACTTTATTCAGAGGATCAGACAATTTATACCCTGAGGTGTTAATGTGGCAAAACATGTTTTTCCACAGAGGCATGTGTATCTGTTTTGTTGAGTACCAGCTGTGGTTTGGGTTCTGCTTTCTCCCTGGAATAATGAATTGCAGTCTAGAATGGGTGGGGTCTGCAGAATCCCAGTCTGGCTGGGATTAAGGACTGGGGTTGGAGGTGGGGGGTGGAGGGAATGTTCTCCAAGGATTTCAATGTTACTAGCTCTTTTAGACAAAGGCCTTTTTCAACAATATTCAGTGAAACACCTTGTGTGCATACACTTTATTCATGGTGGACATTGGAGTGCGGGTAGGAGTTTTCAGGTGAATACAAAGCATTGGCTGGAGTGAAGTACTGTGAATGCCTTATTTGCAGGGATCCAGCTACTTGCTGGGTAGGTTCTTATAGGGAAAGAGAAAGTTGAACATGAAGGTTTGCCAAGGACTATGTAACCTTCCTCAGGTAGAGGATGTGGGGTCGGGCTCCCCAGATAAGGTCAGAAAAGGGGAATCCCTGCTGGAAAAGGGAGACTTCCATATTGTGCTGAGCTCAAAGGAGCTGTCCGGACATAGTAGACGTTGATCTTAAGTAGCAGGGCTTCCCACCAGAGGCATATAAGCAAGTAGTAATAGCCAGTTGTGATGAACAAAGTAAACTCACTCCATCTGCTACAGCTGGGAGAGGCATTAAAGCACAACATCAAAACACTTCTGTGTTGTTTGAAGAAACTGAGGTCACAAGACTCTTGTCTTTTTTTCCCTTGAAGTTTTCTCACAAGCACTCAGAGTTCCCTTCTTTTTTTTTTTTGGAGCAGGGGACCGAACCCAGGGCCTTGCGCTTGCTAGACAAGCGCTCTACCACTGAGCTAAATCCCCAACCCCCAGAGTTCCCTTCTTATGTTTCCATTTGTGGACTGTGTTCTGACACTAACCCAATGTGGACAATCTCACATTTAGGCTCTCTTCTTTGGTGATTCTAGGTTGTGTCGAGTTGACAATTAGAGCTAACTGTCATACCACCTCAATTAACCTAATCTAGAAAATCCCTTAAATATGCCCAACCTGTCTAGTTAATAATGCATATTAACTATCATAAGGGGTGATGAGTTTTTCTGAGAAGGTGCTGCGGAGGATTTGGCCTCACATGTTTCCTTTTGTCATTCTGCTGTCACTGCTGCCCAGTCTGCGACGATGGAAAACCACATTTAGTTGATCTGTACTCAGAACTCCCAGTTGAGCCTGATGGGCGTGGTGTAGGGCCTATCTACATCCACTGAGAGCTTGCATGTGTGTGAACTAGACAGCGCTCTTAGTGGTCCTGACTGACCTTCACTCCAAGGATTGGCAAAGATGGCTGTAAGCATCCATTGGTTTCCTTCTGTGAGTTCCCTCAGTGTCTGTGCAGATACCTAAAAACACTTAGGGTTAGACTATACTGAAAATCACCTGTCGGCCCTTCTTAGAAGAGGTGTGTGGCCTAGCCTTGGGTTGGAAGGGGAAAGTAATGTCCTCCTGCCCCTTTCTTTAAGTGGGGATGGCCTGTGTTTCTCTGGTGGGAATAATGAGGATAACTGGTTGGCAAAAGGAGTATTTGGGAAGTACTTAGCATGACAAGTGCTTGCTTCTAGCAGAGAGAACATTAAGACTAGGTTTTTTTTAGATTCTGTGTAATACAGATTTTGGGTGCAGAGAAGAGCATGATCCTTCTCTTGGGAGATCAGGTAAAGTGGAATTAGCACTGAGCTGAAGGTTCATTGTAATTGTTCTGAGAAAGAGTTTAGATAGTCTTTGATGAAAATATTCCTGCAGAGGTTATCATACCTTTAGGTTCTACAAGTTGAAAGTCTTTTTTAGCTTCAGGAAGAGTGTGGAATTTTGGTGTTCAAGGCCTTGGAACTATACTATATCCTTCCACATGGACCAATACAGTAACTTAAGTGCCTAACGGAATTTTATTTACCCATTTCTGTAACTTTAAATGATGATGATGATGATGGTGGTGGTGATGGTGATGGTGGTGGTGGTGATGATGGTGGTGGTGATGATGGTGGTGGTGATGGTGGTTGTGGTGGTGGTGGTGATGACGATGATGATGATGATAGAGTTTCACTGTGTAACTCTGGCTGGCCTGAACTTGTTATATAGATTAGGGTGGCCTTGAACTCATAGAGTTCTCTGCCCTCTGAATGCTGGGATTAAAAGTGTGTGCCACTACACAAGACCTATTTTTTTTTTAAAGATTTATTTATTTATTTCATGTAGTGAGTATACTATCACTGTCTTCTGACACACCAGAAGAGGGGATTGGATCATGTGGTTGCTGGGAATTGAACTCAAGACCTCTGGAAGAGGTGCTCTTATCCACTGAACCATCTCTCTAGCCCCAGACCTGTTGTTGTTGCTTTTTTTTTTTTTTTTTGAATTATGTATATGTGTGTATTCTTGGTATCCAGAAGAGGACATTGGATCCTCTGGAGTTGGACTTAGAGCAATTATATACCACCTCTTGGGGTACTGAGAACTGAATTTCAGCCCTCTAGGAGAGCAGCATTGCTCTTAACCATTTGAGTATCTCTTCAACCTCACTTTCTCTGTGACTTTTTTATAGATGTCAAACACTTGAAATAATTAAACAGCATTAACAAAATGAATTTTAAGGTAAATGAAATGAGCTAACAGATGCATAGCAAAGTAAATTGCTGTAATAGAACCGAAGCATTTCAGATTTCTAACGATGTAAGAAGGATATTAACACATTTTTAAGAATGCTGTTCAGATGTGGGGATATATGTGTCTTTAATCTCATCTCCGTGAGTTTGAGATCAGCCTGTCTCTGTAGTGAGGCCCAAGAAAGCCAGGGCTGTTACACAAAGAAACCCTGTCTCGAACAAACAAAATTACAAACAAACAGACATGAGTGCTGTTCAGAGCTGACAGAGTAGGCATATTCTCCAGGGACTGTTTTCTGAATGTCAGTCCTCTTCCTGGAAGGGACTGTGCTAATGGTGGGCTAGTAACCCTGTGTGAAGATGAAAACTTTGTCCTTGGTTAGACTTGAGCCCCTGATGTTGAGCGCCATTGTCTTTGTTTTCTTCCCCTCCAGCAGGCAGTTCTGGCCAAGCAAGAGACCAAGCAGGATTGCTGCATGAAAACTGAACTGCTAAGGGAAGGTAAGGACCAAGTCCCCTGACAGGAGAGGGGCTTTGCTGCATGCACCCTTCCCATGATCTCGCCAGCCTTTTTATTTTCTTGGAATTTATCCAGGGTTACATTATAATTTTTAAGCTCTCCCATTCCTGAACAGACCCATATACATTGCATGTACACACACCCCCCCCCTTTTCTCTCACTCACTCTTCAGTTTTAGATTTGCATGACAGGTTTGTCTCATGCCTGGTCAGTGAGCTTGTCTACACAGTATGACTTTCAGTCACTTTTAATAGTGACTATTTATTCTGTATTGTCAGTCTTATTTATGTTGCTTTTCTGTGAGTGGATTTTTCTGGTTTTATTTTTGTTGCTGAGGTAAAACACACCAACAACAGTATCTTAAGGGAGGAAAGGGTTTGAATTTTAAGTTATTGACTATTATTTTTCAGAAGTCAGGGCAGGAACTCAAGCAGCTGGTCATATCATGTCTATGACCAAGAGCAGAGAGAAAGAAACACACCTATCCTGCCTGCTTGTCTGTTGGGAATTGAACTCAGGACCTCTGGAAGAGCAACCACTGCTCTTTAACCTCTAAGTCCTCCAGCCCCCTACAAGCATTTTTTAAATAGGCTGACTTCTCAAACTTAACCATAGTTAATATTTTTTAAAAAAATAAATTAGAATTTTAAATGTTTGTATATGAGACATGATTTTTGTAGACAGGCATAGGTTTTTTCACTCACTCTCTCCCTCCCTCCCTTCCTTCCTTCCTTCCTTCCTTCCTTCCTTCCTTCCTTCCTTCCTTCCTTCCTTCCTTCCATTCTTTCTTTGTGCTAAGAATTGAACCCAGGGCCTTGCACATGTTGCACATGCATGTGTTTTCCCATTGAGCTACATGCCAGAACTGTAGACAGCTCTATGTGTGCCAGCCAAAGAAATTGTAATTTATACTGATAGTTATGTGGATTGATGGGTCCCAGAAGCTGTGACACTCCTTTCAATGTTCACAGATACACTTATGGCTGCTGATGAAGGTTCCACAGAGAAGCAAGCAGGAGAGACTCCTATGGCTGCAGATGGAGAAACCAATGGGTCTTGTGAAAAGAGTGGCGATATCAGCCATCCAAATGCACCCAAACATACTCAGGAGAACACAAGAGCTAGCCCACAGGAAGGCACCAACAGAGTATCTCGGGTGGCGGAAAATGGGGTTTCAGAAAGAGACACAGAAGTGGGGAAGCAAAACCATGTTACAGCTGATGACTTCATGCAGACGTCTGTCATTGGAAGCAATGGATATTTCTTAAATAAACCAGCCCTGCAGGGACAGCCCTTGAGGACTCCCAACACTCTAAATTCCTCGCTTCCTGGTCATGCCGCAAAAACGCTTCCTGGAGGAGCCAGTAAGTGCAGGACTCCAAGTGCACTTCCTCAGACACCAACCACAGCACCTACTGTGCCTGAGGAAGGGAGTGCAGACACAGAGGACAGAAAGCCTACAGCCTCGGGCACTGATGTCAGGGTTCACAGGGCACGCAAGACCATGCCGAAGTCCATCCTGGGCCTGGTAATTTTGTCTTCTTTTCTTTCTCCTCCTTTGCATTAATGAAAACTAATAGACTTTATTCAACAAAGGGAAAAGCTAGTTAATGGCCATCGTCATCAGTAGGTAGACAACAGGCACAACCAAGGCAGACCACAGCAGCTTTTTAAAAGGCTTTTCTTCATTCTAAGATGAGTCATCTGTCAAGAAACAACAACCCCCCATCCCCACCCCTACCCCCCACAGGGTTTTTCTCTGTAGCGCTGGCTGTCCTGAAACTAGCTCTGTAGACCAGGCTGACCTCCAACTCACAGATCCACCTGCCTCTGCCTCTGAGTACTGGGTCAAAGGCATGAACCACCACTGCCTGCGGAAAACTACTTTTTCTTCTGCCCTTTCTGAAAGGCTTGCCTTGTTCAGGGTTACTGAGAGCAAGATGTGTCCTGTGCTGTGGCCCTGAGTGAACGCACTGCCTCCCTCTCTGTAGCACTCGGCTAGCTTCTTCATCTCAGTCTGCGTGTTTTTAGAATGGAGTACTGCTATTTTGTTTCCCGATGTGGATTTAGCCTGGGTGGATTCTACATTCACGATCACGTTCCAGTGTGATTTCTAGTGCCCTACATGTGCAGACCATTTGCTGTTTTCTTTGTAGCCTTTGGGGCTTCATGCTTGGAACTTTTCCTCAGGATTCTGTCAGTCTGTGGGTTTGTGAGGTCAGCTCCAGAAACATGTAATGTATAATGTGTGGTTGCTTATTTCCTTCCCAGAGAGTCCCTTGTATGAGCACCATGTCTTTTGTGTCCTTGTATAATGGTTCCTTGCCTATTTTCTACCTCCTGCATGATGTATTAGATGTATTAAATGTAGATGTATTAAAATATTACCTGTTTTTTTTTCTTTTTTTCTTCGGAGCTGGGGACCAAACCCAGGGCTTTGCGGTTGCTAGGCAAGTGCTCTACCACTGAGCTAAATCCCCAACCCCAACTAAATCCCCAACCCTTACCTGTTTTTTAATACTCTAGGTTTCTGGTTAGTCATTTTAATTTTAATTTTTTTTAATAGGGTCTTAGCTCAAATAGGACTCAGACTCAAATTCCTGTTATGCCTGCCCCTACCTTCCAAATTCTGAAGTTGCGGCTATATGCCACCATGCTCAACTCATATTTCATCTTACCACACACAGTTATGAGGCTAAAGAGGTGGTTCAATGAGTAAAGTGTTTGCTGAGTGAAAATGAACACCCGAGTTTATCCCAAGTTGCTCACATAAAAGCTGGGTACAGTGTCACATGCTTGTGATTCTAGTATTACTGTGGTGGAAAGGAGGCAAACTGGGTTATGCTGGCTAGCCAGGCTAATTGAATCAGTAAGCTGCAGGTTGAGTTGAGAGAGTCTTTCAAAATATCAGGTGGGGAAGTAATTTGGGAACAAAATCTAGCATTATTAATCTTTGACCTATAGATTGACACCCCTTCCTTCCTTCTTTCATACACAGATGCAGAGACATGATGATGACGGATGTGTTGGTAGAGACATTACAATTCTTCCACAGTCTTTAAGGGTTCTGAGTTCTCAGAGAAGTTCTGTTTGATGCAACAGCTTTTGATTAATGTTTTTTTTTTTTTTTTTTTTTTGCAAGAGTGCTTGTGGCAGGAGTATCTTTGTGGTACTGGTGCAGATTGCCCAAGTGCTATGTGTGTGTCAGTAGTCACTGACTTGGGTATAGGGTAGGGCTGCTTGCCACTAGACCACTTTGCAGTATGGAGTCCCACAGCCATCAGGTGTTCTGCCCTCTTGCCAAGCATTCATGCGCTTCAGCCTTAAGGAGCACCAGTTGGTCACCTTGGTCTTCAGCTTGGCAGCCTGCTAAATGAAGGAGTCTGTATTGCCTGGCCATACGAGGTCACCAGCCTGTTAACTACCTCTGCCCCATTTGTAACACACATGTAACATCTCCTGCAAAGATAGATTCTACTGACTGAGAAACAACAATCTAGGTCTAGGGAGAAAGGGTCTAAGATAAAAAGGGTGGCTGGCTCTACAGATGTCACAGTAGTCACCAGGCCATTAACCATAACTGTTGCCAGCCTTTTGGGGAGAAAACAGGCTGTGCATTTCTTCCTGTGAAGAGACAGTTCTGTGTGTTTAATATCCTGGTTTCCTACGGTCTCTGTGGGCACAAAGACCATGCGCCTTCCCTCGGTAGCTGCTCATCCAGAGGACCCTAGGCTGGTTCCTAGCATGTGTGTCAGGTGGGTCCCACCACCTGTAACTTTAGCTCCATGAACTCAGATGCTCTGGCTGCCTCAGGGCCCTGCGTTGATTTCCACACACTCATATTCAGACTAACTCACCTACATATAATTAACTACACATTGTTAAGAAAACAAAGTGAGGGTTATTGGTAATTCCAGGACTCAGGAGATAGAGATGGGTGGATGTGAATTCTAGGACAGCTAGGGACACATAGAGGAATTTTTGCCTCAGAAAAACAGCCAAACAAAACACAAATAAAGCAGAGAGAGGATAACAAAGGGTGAATATACTCAGAATACATTATATGTATATGTGAAATATCATAATGCATCCTGTTATGTATAATTAAAATATAATAATAGTAAAAGAAAGACTCCGAGACTATTAAAAATTATACATTAGAATACGATAGTAGAAAAAGACCCAAGAAAGTTAACAGGAAGCTTAAAATATAATATTAATGCATATATGTGCATTTTCCAGTATTCTCATTTGAAAAGTTTCAAAATTACATTTTATTTGTTTATTCATTTATTATACATGAGTAAGTTTGCACCTATACAGTACATGTGTGCCATAGTCACATGGGCAACTTGCAGAACTTGGCTCTGTCCTTCCACAGTGTTGGTCTTGGAGATTGAATGTAGGTCATCCGTCGTAGTGGACATCAAGCTTTAGTTGGAGCTGCCTGGCCTCTGGTGTCCTTACCAGCTTGTGTGCTGCTGCTGCTGCTGCTGCTGCTGCTGCTGCTGCTGCTGCTGCTGCTGCTGCTGCTGCTGCTGCTGCTGCTGCTGCTGCTGGTGGTGGTCTGTGTCAGTGCCTCGCCAGGATTGGGCTTGCATGTCTTGAACTTGCTCTTCTCTGTGCTCATTTGCCGACTCTTGTTCATGGATAAATACCTTTTATTATAAAGTATTTTATAAGCTTTTAAGATTTCTCTTGCTTCCCTTTCCTACCCTTTATATACTCAGTGCTGGTTTTCAACCCAGTAGGCAAGCCCCTCTACCACTGAGGTAAATAAATTCTCAGCTCCAGGATCTCTGGGTAAGGACTCTGTCAGTGAGGCTTCCTGTCAGTTATGAGACATTTGTCCCATTCACATCTGTTCATGTCCCCGGTCCTGCTCTTTTCATTCCCTCCTAGGTGTCCAGGGCTTGTCTTGTACTTGCTAGGCAGACCTGGCTTGCTTCAAACAGTGATCTTTCTGCTTCTGTCTTCTGAGTTAGTGTGTCCAGTTGTGGGCAGTTACAGCTGTCATGAGCACTTAGGTTTGCCTGGAGATAATTTTTCCTATTCTGTGTTAAGAGTATGATTGCCATGGTGTGCAGCAGCTCTTTTCTCTGTGTCCTGCCTGCTAGTCTTACAGTTGCTTCCCACCTTACCCTAGTTTTTCATTTAGATGAACTGAAGTTTGATGTGTTATTTCAATTAATTCAGCTGACCAATTTTATGTTCAAGGCTGTGTTCTTGGTATCCTTTGTGAGAGCTCTTCCCTTGACCTAGATCTTTAAAGTTTCTCCAGCTTCATTCCTGTTTGGATTATACATGCTTTTATGAGTTGTTTGTAGTAGTTCTCTGCTTTTCTTTCTGGATCTGCTTCTGCAGATCCTACATGTTCTAACTAATTCAATTTAGATGTGTAGTGGGAGATGGTTGTACCATGCCATATGGGAGAGATAGGTTCTTGTTAATGATAGAATTCAGTGTTGAGTTCTGATTGCAATGAATTGTCAGTCTGAGAACTCACATTGCTGCCCAGTTCTGTCTGGGTAGAATCCTGACCAGTTAATGCTAGTAGGTGGATGAGAAGGGGATGTGTCTATATGTGTGTTTGGGGGTGGGAATTGGGGGTAACGAGTGTGTGGGTGCGTGTGGGTGGGTGTATGTGTGTGTGTGGGTGGGTGTATTCTCTCTTGTATATGGTATGAGGTAAGAAATCTCCTTTCACCTCTATCTCTTTTTTATTTTTACTTTTTATTTGATTATATTCATCCATCCATTCAATCCATCCAATTCATCTGAGACACTGGTTCACTGGTCTGGAACCTAGTGTGTAGACCACTTGGGCCTCAAACTCATTGAGATCCTCTGCCTCCTCTGCGTTGGGATTAAAGGAGTGTGCTACAATATCTCCTAGGATATTCAGATACCTTTCTTTTCTTTTCTTTTTTTTTTTAAAGATTTATTTATTTTATATATACAAGTACACTGTTGCTCTCTTCAGACTCACCAGAAGAGGGCATTGGATGCCATTACAGATGGTTGTGAGCCACCATGTGGTTGCTGGGGATTGAACTCAGGACCTCTGGAAGAGCAGTCAGTGCTCTTAACCACTGAGCCATCTCTCCAGCCCCAGATACCTTTCTTTAAACTTTTAAAAAACGTTTTATTTTGCATATGCATGTTTTACTTGCATATCTATCTGTGCACCATGTGCATGCAGTACCCACAGAGGCCAGAAGAGGGCGTTTAATTCCCCTTGGACTGGAGTTACAAATGGTTGTAAGCTACGATGTGGCTGCTGGAAATTGAGGCAGGGTCCTCTGTAAGAGTAGCCAGAGCTCTTAACTACTGAGCTATCTCTCCAGCCCTTTTTCTTCTTTAAGGATGGGGTCTCACTAGGCCCTGGCTTAGATCCATCTACCTCTGCCTCCCAGGGTGCTAGGATTAAAGTCCTGTACCACCACACCTGTCATACTTCATTCTTTTATATGTGGATATCTTAGATTTCAGAAACTGTGTGTGCTGAAGAAAGTGTTGTCTTTGAATGCCTTACATTATCAGGCAGTTACCTGTGTAACTTGTAACAATAAAATTTAGTTCAAGGTGAATTGTATGTTGCTTAAACTCATTCCAAAACATCTGTGAGTTTATGGGCATAGAGGGGAGGGCTAGTGATGTAAAGGCAGTCTAGAGTAAGGGCAGGAGTGTTAAGCACTGAGGGTTTGTTACTGGTATCACAGGTTACTGCCTTGTAGGGAGCTACACTAAACTCCAGGTAAGGAGATCGAGCAATGGCCCTGCCCTTAGGAGAGGTCTAGCCTTCCTCTCTGTCTCTCTGCCTGCAGGTGTTGCAGCAATATGGTAGCAAGACTTCCTCCTCTGCCTTTACAGCTTAGCTTCTTTTTCCTTTTCAAAGTAGAGTTTCTCCAGGCCCTAACTGTCCTGGAGCTTGCCATGTAGACCAGCCTGTCCTTGAAGTCAGAAAGACCCACTTGCCTCTGCCTCCCTAGTGCAGGGATTAACGGTGTGGGCCACCACTGCCTGGTGAATTTTAGTAGGCTTCTTATCTAAGTGCCTCCAAGTCACTATTCTTCCGCAGTGAAGACTATATGTTATTTTAGATTACCTACTCCTTAGGACAACTTACAAAAATAGGAATTATCTTTGTGAGTCTCCACCCTCCTGCCTCTCTCAGTTGGTATCTGGGATGGAATTGACACTCTTGTGACAAAGAGGAATTATTAAATGACTTGTTTCCTAGAGATGCATTTAAACTGTGAAGTCAGCTGTCTCATACCTGATCCAGCAGAGGATGGTAGGACTGAGTGTTCTACTCCTATAGTTCTAGAGTTTGGGTCTTCGCAAAGAGCTGTACTTCTCAGATTTGTGGACTTTCTGCCTTCCTCCACAATGGCCTATCTTTCAGAAAATAGGAATGAATGAAAAAAAGGATTTGGATGTATGTTATTCCAGTCACCATGTCCTTTTGAAGTCATTATAATGACTTGTTTTTTGTTTTGAAGCACGCAGCCAGTAAAGACCATAGAGAAGTTCAAGACCATAAGGAACCAAAAGAGGATATCAACAGAAACATTTCTGAATGTGGACGACAGCAGCTTTTACCAACTTTCCCAGCCCTCCACCAGTCGCTACCTCAGAATCAATGCTACATGGCCACCACAAAGTCCCAGACAGGTAAATCGGGTCAACCCATACCCCTACTCCCACTCCCCATGTGTGTCTTGAGCTTGTTGCTCTCCAGGCAGTTGATGCTGGCCATGTTTGAAGATAAGGTGGTAGTGTCACCCGGCTAAGAAGCCCTCTGCCCTCAAGAGTTTATGACACCTATTTTATTTTGCTTTCCTGACTTGCTTTCAACCTCAAGATGTACATTGAGTTTCTTACTGAAATCTTGCAACATATGAGTGGAAGACAGTGAGGTGCTGGTGGAGGCACTAAGGTGCTAGGCCAAGGTGCAGAGAGCTGTCCTTGGGCTCTAGAGTTCATTGCTAGCAATTTAACTGTGAACTTCGCTCATTTTGGGCTTACTACAGGGTTTGTCAATGGAAGAAGTGGATTAGTGCTTGATTATTATTGGGGCGGGAGGTCAGACTTCTCTTATGTATTTATTTTTATTTTTATTTTGGTTTTATTATTGGTATTGTTTTATTTTATTTTTTCCAGACAGAGTTTTTGTTTGTAGCCCTAGTCATGTTACTAGCTCTGTAGACCGGGTTGACTTCCAACTCAGAGATCTACCTTCCTTTTGTCTCTCAAGTGCTGGGATTAAAGGTGTATGTCACCATGCTCAGCTTCTTTATTCATTTTTTAAAAAATTATGTTTCTGTGTGGATATGTGCACCTGAGTAAGGGTACCCAAGGAGGCCAAAAGAGGGGATTGGATCCTGTGGAACTGAAATTATATGCAGTTTTGAGTTATCTGACCTGGATGCTGCGAATCAAACTGAGATGTCTGTGAGAACTATATGTGTGATTAACTGATGACCCATCTTTCCAACCCAATAGTGAGAGGATTTTATTTGAGGTGGGATAGCACAGGAGGTCCCAAAGGATACCTCTTAGGTAGCTTCTATGTCTCTGTGTGACAGATGCCTTAGATTCAACCAGGCTTTTTTTCACTAGTCTGTATGTCATATGTACGTAGAGGGTTCTGCGGAGGAGATGAGCTACCCTTTCTATCATGAACCAGTGGAAGATTTTAAGTTGGAGTGATCTGGAAGGTTTATTTTAGAAAGGTTCAACTGGCCACTGCCCCCCTCCCCCCCATGAGTGTTTTGCTTGCTTGAATGTCTCTGTACCACTACGTGCATGCCTGATGCCCACAGAGACCAGAGGAGGGTGTTGCATCCCTTGGAACTGGAGTTACAGGTGGTTTCAACTGCTGTGTAGGTGTTGGGGAATCAAACCTGGATCCTCTGAGAGAGCAACTCCCCAAGTCATCTTTCCTGTCCCCCCTCCCCCCCTTTATTTTTAAAATTTATTTATTTCATGTATGTGGGTACAGTGTCGCTGTCTTCAGACAGACCAGAAGAGGGCATTGGATCCCATGACAGATGGTTGTGAGCCACCATGGTTGCTGGGAATTGAACTCAGGACCTCTGAAAGAGCAGTCAGTCCTCTTAACCACTGAGCCATCTCTCCAGCCCCTGCCCTCCCCTTTTTACTTTTAAAGTGTTTTTCATCTTTCCCTCCTTCTGGCCTCTTTACTTTACTTTCCCTTTTCCCTTTCTCCTGTCAGCCTCTCTGTTCTTTCCTGTCTTTCCCCACTCTGTACTCAGGCTGGCTTTGAACTCACCTTCTTATGGCCTTAGCTTCCTGAGTATTGTGATAACAGGGTTGTGGCTCCATTAACAACTTATTTTATTTTAAAACAATTTCATATTTTCAGCCAAGTTGTGGATGTTGCAAAGGATTCCAGTGTGTCCTGTTTTCTTTTTATCAAAAGGCACAGTTAGTTAGGCCAGCATTTTCTATTGTGTATTTTGTTTTATTCTAAACCACAAATGTAAGCTGCTAGTTACAGACTTGCACTTCAAATACTTGTTTTTCAATGTTCCTAAAACTAAGGACATTCTTTGAGTAAGTATTGTGTTGTGTTGTAATGAAAATCAGATATTAATTTTACTGTATTATTATCATCTAATCTTAGTACATTGCCCAATTTTGCTGGTTTCCTATTAATACAAATCAAACAAATCTAGCCCTGGGTCCTAAAACCGCCTGCGTGTTATGTTCTGCTACTTATAATACACATATTCCCGGTCTCTGTCTGCCTGGCTGTGGGTTTAGGAAGCCCACCCTAAGTCTTTTTATGCAACCTCTCTGATGTGCTTTGCCTACTTAGTATTCTCCAATCTGTGTGGTCATAGACTAGTTTATAGGCGTCATGATTTGGTGACCTTTGAGTTTATTAGGGCCAAATATTATAAAGTTGCTCTTTTTTTAAATTGTCCTTAGAGAAGCAGTGGTCCTTCAAGATCAGGCCATTTGCTTGTTTTCTATCTCCATTTCTCTCTTTTTGTCTACTAGTTACCTTTCCAATGGAGGAAGTGTTCATTTTCCCATCCAGCTATCCTTTGTGTGTGTTCTGTATGTATTAGTTATATGTGTGGGGCTAGAGGTTGGAACTACATTTCCTTTGCAGTTGTCCTCTACCTTTTAAAAGTGTATTATTTTATTCATAAGTGTAAGTATCTTGCCTCCATGTATTCTCGATCATGTGTGTGCAGTGCTCAAGAAGGCCAGAAGAGGGCGCTGCACAGACCTCAAGGCACTGACCTTACTGATGGTTGTGAGCTGCCTTGTTGGTTCCGAGGACAAAAAGCAAAAAGTGGGTCCTCTGCAAGAATAATAAGTATTTGTGAGCACTGAGACATCTCTCCATTCCCCTTTACCTTACTGTTTATTTACTTTATGTATGAGTACACTCCAGAAGAGGACATCAGATCCCATTCCAGACGGTTGTGAGCCACCATGTGGTTGCTGGGATTTGAACTCAGGATGGAAGAGCAGTCAGTGCTCTTAACCGCTGAGCCATCTCTCCAGCCCTCTATCTTACTTTTTGGTCTAAAATCTCTTCCTAAACTTGTAGCCTATTGATTCAAATCTCCTTGGAAGTCATGCCTTCAGGGATTTGAAGACCTCACTGGGTCCCATAAAGAGTTACCACCTCTTAATAGTGCCATTTAACCTTTAACCCATGACTTTTGGAGATCTTTGAAATCTTGAAGATCTAAATTGTAAGCTAAGTATTTGGTGGGGCAAAACCTTTAATCCCAGCCTTCTTAAGAGGCTGAGCCAGGAAGACTCAAGTTCAAGACCCACCTGAGACCTTGACTCAAAAACAAGCAAACCAAAAAGAAATAAGCCAGAGCAATTTGTAAACTCTCTTGTGATTCTCTAGGCTCTATTCTATTATCATTATTTCATTATATGAATTGCCCTGGGTTTGACTGTGCAGAGCACTGTTCAGGTGCATATCTCCACTCTATGGAGTAGCCCTTTACTTTCTGAAGATCTTGTGGTTGGACTGGATGTCCAAGGTTCTCCTCCTTTCCTTTTGCTGACCTGAATTGATTGCTTCTAGGGAGCTCACAGTCTTCATTGGAGCATGGTATTATGTCTTTGCTTCACATTCCTGTTTTTTGGCTGTCTATGTCAGTGTTACTGGTTTTGAACGATTAAACTTTATACTTTTCCGAGTCGTATAGAGTTACACTTGCATATATAAGGAATGGATGGCAAGAAGGGTTAAAGTCAGTGTTTGTGTTGTGTGCTTTCATTATTTTTTGATCGGACCTTTTAAAAACTAGGTACCCTATTTGTTCATCAGTCCTTCCATTCATTGTTTCTTGTCCTGCCCTTTAGGTTGTGTTCTTTCTCGGTAAACCGGTGGTTAATTAGCATGTTAGTCTGCGCCTGCTGAAGTAGCCTCAAATGTAACTGTAATATGCTGCAGCAGTTGGCTGACTTGGTTTGCTTCTATGGTTACAGATTCTTCCCTAGCCCAGGTTGTTTTCCTGTTGTCACTTCAGGCTTGTCCTACTTCCCAGGATGAAGAAGCCAGAACTTAGGTGTCTGCACGCGTTTCTCAGAGAGAAGCAGGCCCCGCCTCACCGTCTCGCCTTACTGCTGTCAGTGTTGTATCTTCTGTTGTCCCTGGCATTACAGAAGCTCAACTCTGAGGGCATTACAGCAGACTTCTGGGAAAACCAGAGGTTAAGGAGACAGACAAGGCCACTCTTAGTGTGGCAGAAAGGGAGCTCTTCCTTTGTGAAAGTACGTATGCAGATGCAGTGCTGGCACAGCTTCTACCCTGTTGTGCTTCTCATGACTGCGTCCTTCTGTATGCCTCCTTGTTCATTGGGGGTCAGGGCTCTCTGATTCTAGACATTAAGTTTTAATAGAACTGTGATGATTATCACAGAAGACTCTGTTCTTTTTCCTCCTGATGAACTACTGAGTTTAACTCGAGCAGAGATGAACAGGTTCCCCTTGGTCTGAAACCCTAGACAGGCTGTATGGGTAGTTGATTTCTACTTCAGGAAGATGTAAGTCCAGAGTCCCTGTATCCAACCCTTTTGTTTTTCAGTCAGATTTTTCAGTGAAAACCTTTGCTGTCAGAGGGTGTGAGCCCTGTATATCCCCTTCAGTGCAGCACGGTCCAGGCAGTGAGTGTGGGAAGCCATGGCTCGGTGCAGAGCTGTTCAGACCCTCAGCCCCCCCCACATGAAAGAGACAAGGTCTCTGCATCTAGATTGGTCAGTCGGTGAGCTCAGTAAGTAAAGTGGAATACAATACAACTGAGGGAGGCGTCCTGCCTCTCCAGTGCTGGACTAAAGCCACTTCTGCCAATAACAGAGACTAACAGGCTCAGATATGGCTCATTCCTCTGGACGACCAGCCAGTATCACATTGGTACACTATATTGGTGACATTATGGGGATTGGACTATGTGAGCAGGAGGCAGTAACCACTTGGAACTTGTTGGTAACATGTATGCTCAGAGGATGGGAAATAAATTCAAACAAAATTTAAGGGCATTCTATCTACCTCACTGAAATTCTTGGTGATCTAGTGATACAGGGCATGCAGAGATTTTCTCTAAGGCGAAGGATATTTATTTATCCTTGCTGTACCTGGTCCCCGCAACTTGAATGGTTGGCTGAAGTGTTTGTCCGAAGACGGCCTACTAACAAGGAGCTGTACCTGATATCCCTTGGTTTAGTGTTGATGAGGGATTGTAAGGTTCAAGGAAATTGCAAGGCTAGAGTTGGTACAGTGTGTGAAACTATACCGTCCACAATGGGAAGGCCCAGAAGAAAGCCCTTCATGAATCCTGTACAATGCAAAATGTCGACAGGAGCACCAGCATCTGAGGAGCTTGGTCGCCCTTTTTCCTGTGCCAGACTCTGGGGCTGGAGGGGCTGCTGCCCAGTTGAATGAATTAATGCTGCAGGTTTAGTTGGGCCTAAGGTAGCAGGGGCCAGATGGCAGCAGTGAACCGTGAAAGGCGAGCTGATTGTAGATGTCCTAATGGGCAGCACAGACAAAACAATGTCTGACCCTGAGTAATGGCCGACTGTAATGGCCAGGACAGGCAAAGTGAACTCTGTGGTGGCATCACTCGTCTGGTCCTTTGGTACTGGCTAATCAGTCATGGCGTTTCCAGACGTGGGATGGATAAGAAGCCTACTGAAGTTTTGTTTGATCTGTATAAGTAAAAAAAATTATAAAACAAACGAAGGCCACATCGGATCATGGCAAAAGTTAGAATCTTGCATGTGAATAAATTTCTAGACTTGAGCCAGTTTGCAGACACAGAACCCCTTAAGTGTAGGGACGCCCAGATTCCCCTGAGGAAGGATCTTGATAAAGTAACTAGAAGTTTTATTGTTAGCCTTTCTCCAGTCCTTGCCCAGAGAGACCTTTGTATGGCCTTTGTCAAGGTAACTGTACACTGTGGGGAAATGGAACAATCAGACTCTCCAGAGTCTTCTGGACACTGGTTGTGAAATGACACTGATTCTGGGAGATCCCAAGAAACATTGTGGCCCCCAGTTAAAGTAGGGGCTTATGGAGGACAGGTGATGAATGGAGTTTTGGCTGAAGTCTGACTCACAGTATGTCTAGTGAGTCCCTGAATTCATCCTGTGGTTATTTCCCCTGGTCCCAGAATGTGTAAATGGGATAGACTTAGAAGTTGGCAGAATCCTCACACTGGTTCCCTGGCCTGTGGAGTGAGGGCTGCTATGGCTGGACAGGCTAGACGGAAGCCTTTAGAGTTGCCTTTGCCAGGGGAAATAGTGAATCAAAACCAGTATCACATCTCTAGAAGAATTGCAAAAATTAGTGCTAATTGTCCCATTGTTCTTGGCCTGCTATTGGGCTTTTGTGGAAATTGAATATTTGACTACTGGCTACCAAGTTACCATGTGACTTGAGCTGCCATCATGAGCTGGGTATTTTCTGACCCCAAGTCATAAAGTAGGACAAGCAAAGCAGCAATCTGTTATCAAGTAGAAGTGACTAAACCCGGCCAGGTTCTGAAGACACAAGCAGGTTGCATGAAATTGCCCAAAAACCTATGGTTTCTACTCACATTATAATACTATCTGCTGCCAAATGTGCACTTATAGCCTCATAATGTATTATGATCTACTGTTGGCTGAGGAGTAGAAGACTAGGGCCTGCCAATCTGAGGTTCTTCATACTGTGCAGGCACTGCTCAAAAGTGCACAGCTGCAGCATTGTAACCCCTCTCCGGGACAACCCTAAAAGACACTCCTCACAATGGGTAGAGCTTTGGGTGCTACACGTGGTTATATATTTTGTTTGGAAGTAGAAATGCCCAGATGTGTAATTGTTCACTAATTCATAGGGATGTAGTCAATGGATTGGCTGGATGGTTAGGGACTTGGGAAGACCATGGTTAGAAAATGGAGAAAGACATCTGGGGAAGAAATATGTGACTAGATCTCTCCATATGGGCAGAGAATGTGAAGATATATGCTCACCAAAAGGTGACTTCAGCTGAGGAGGAAGTCAGCAAACAAGTAGATAGGATGACCCATTCTGTGACAGTCAGCCTCTTTCCCCAGTCATTCCTGTCCTAAACAGAGTAGCCATGGTGGCACAGACGGGAGTTGTGCATGGGCTGACAACATGGACTTCCACTCACTAGGGTCTACCTGGCTACAGCTGCTGCTGAGTGAATGCCAGGTCTGCCAACAGCAGAGACCAGCACTGAGCCCCAGATATGGCACTGTTTCCTAGGTGACCAGCAAGCCACCTGGTGACAAGTTGACTGTATTCGACTTCCTCTGTGCAAATGACAATGTTTGGTTGGTCCTTGTTGGATTAGATGCTTATTCTACTTGTGTGTTTGTCTTCCTTGCGTGTAATGCTTCTGCCAAAACAGCTTATAGAATGAACTTACAGAATGCCTCATCCACCATATGGTATTTGATACAGTACTTCTTCTGACCAAGAAACTCACTTCATAGCCAGAGTAATGTGGCAGTGGGCCCGTGATTATGGAATAAACTGGTATTACCATGTTCTCCAGAAGCAGCTGGCCTGATAGAAAGTTGGAATGGCCCTTTGAAGACAGTTGTAGCACTAACTAGGCACAACCTGAAGGGTTGGGGTAGGGCTCACCAGAAGGTGGTATATGTTTTACATCAGCATCTAACATGTGACAGTATTTCTCTCATAACCAGGATCTTTGGGGTCCAGGAATCAAGGGGTGGAAAAGGGAATAGTTCCACTCACTATCTCTCCTAGTGACCCCTTAGGAAATGTTTTGCTTCTTGTTCCTAGGACCTTAAGTTCTGCTGGCCTAGAAGTTTCCAGAGGGAGGAGTGCTCTTGCCTCACAACAAACATTTCACTGAACTGGAAGCTCAAAGTCCCCTGTCCAGTTTGGGCTTCTAATACCCTGAGGGGAACAGGCCAAGAAAGGAACAGCAGTATTAGGAATGGTGATTGATCAGATCAGTAAGGGGAAATTGGATTGCTTTTCTACAGTGGAGGTAAGAAAGGTTAGATTTGGAGTGCAGGACATCCTTTAAGGCCATCTCTTGGTGCTACCATGTCCTGGGATTAAAGTCAGTGGAAAATTCAGCAACCTAATTCAAGCAGGATGATTAAGGTAGCACACTCTTTAGGGATGCAAGTGTAGGTCACTCCTCCAGGGAAAGAGCCAAGACCTGTTGTGCTTGCTAAGGTTGGAGGAAATACAGAGTGGGTTTTAGGGCAGGGTGGGTGTACATGTCAGCTGTGACCTGTGACCAATTGCAGAACAAGGTTTATAACTGACATGAGTGTTTCTGTGGTATTTTGTTAAGAATGTGTTTGTACAGATAATGGTTTTCTTTGATTTCTTAGTAATGTAATGCAAAATAAATTAGAATATCAGTGGTTATCATATTTATGTTTGAGATACCAAAAGAATGTTCCTCAAGGGACATTGCTACCTATCCTAAATGTGTAATTGTGGTTGTACAAGGGACGGTTATATCGTGTTAGGCATAATTATGACATGGTTATTGTTTTCATTTGGAAATTAAGGGTGACATAAGGAGATAATGATTCTGTAGTATACTGACAAGGGGTGGGCTGGCCTTGTGATTGCTATTCTTGGTTGTCAACTTGGCTACATGCAGAATTAAGCAAAATCTAAATGGCTGAGCACATTAATTAAATATTTTGAAGTGAGTAGTTGAGCACATCTAATCTGAATCTTTGAAGTAGGAAGGTACAGCTTTAATCCAGATCTTTTTTAGGTGGGAAAATCAACCTTTAATCTGGGCCACACCTGCTGGCAGCCTGTATAGTGGCATGGAGGATGGGGCTGGCTTGCTTTCTCTGCCTGCTTGCTCTTGAGCTCACAGCAGGTCCATCTCTCACTGCATTAGAGTTATACTTCTTTGGGATTCTGGCATATATTGAGACCAGCTGAGACAGCCAGGCTTGTGGACTAAATGAACGCATACTGGAGTTTTGGACTTTCTATTGTGTTAGAGTAGCTGGATCACACCATGTAAGCCATTCTACTAAATCCCATATGTGTGTGTGTGTGTGTGTGTGTGTGTGCGTGTGTGTGTGTGTGTATATATATACACATATACATATATATATGTATACACACATTCCGTCCTGTTCCCTTAGAGAACCCTAATTAATACAACACCAAAAAAACACAAGCAACCCAAAATTAAAAAGTTAAATAATGATAGATTGTATTTTGAGAATTAAAAAGTTCTGTATGTCAAAATGTACTCTGAAGAAAAGTCCAGTCCATAGAATGGGTCAAAATTATTTGGAAACTTTTATCTTCGGAAAAGAAATTGGTCTCCGTATTACATGGAGAAGTATTATAATTCAGTAGCTGTGAGACAGGACTCTGTGTCTGCACCATGTAATTGCAGTACCTGTGGAGCTTGGGAGAGGGTGTCAGATCCTCGAGACTGGGATTACATATGGTTCTGAGCCACCAGGTACATGGAGCCTTACCTGGACCCTTTTCAAGAATAGCAGATTCTCTTAACTGCTAGGCTGTATCTCATGCCCTATAAAAGAAAAGAATAGTCAGTGTTCTTAGCCTCTCAGCCCTTTCCAGTCTCAAAGGAACTATGTGGGGGTGGGGGATCAATTTTTTTTACTTTTTTTCTTACTCTTTAAAAATTTTTTTGTTTATTTATGTGTGACTGCTGCATGTACACCTGCATGGCAGAAGAGCCCATCAGATCCCATGTGGGCGAGCCACCATGTGGGTGCTGGGAATTGAACTCAGGACCTCTGGAAGAGCAACCAGTGCTCATAAATGCTAAATAACTCTCCAGCCCCCATTTTAAATTTTTATTCATTTTGTATTTTATTTCATTATGTATTTTAATGTCATGTGTGGGTGGGTGCCCACAGAAACTGGAAGAGGGCCTTGACTAGAATTACAGGTATTTGTGAGCTGTCTGCTGTGGGTTCTGGGGATTGAACTTCTGTCCTCTGGAAGAACAGTGAGTGCTAAGCACTCCTTCCCATCCTGTGACTCTGATCTGAGCAGGCATTCCTTTAATGAGGATGTGTGGACAGCCAGATGAGCAAACGCTCAACAGGAATACAAATCAACCAGATAACAATACTGCCTCACACATCAAGACGCTTGATATTGGAGAGACAATGTGTTAGTGATTAGGTCACTGGAACCCTAGTGCACTGTGGTCAGGATATAAAGAATACCTCTGTTGTGGAAAACAGTGCGGTAGGTCCTTCAGAGGTTTAATATGCATGAGCATGGATCCTGTAGCTTTACTCTGAAATGTACTTAAAATAATTGACATTGGGGATCCCATCAGATAGTTGCACATCTTCATTCCTAGCAGCATTATCACTGTAGCCAAAGGTGGCAGCCACCCAGGTGTCCATCAGTGTATGAGTGGGGAAACAAACGTAGCCTCTGGATATAGCAGAATACTGCTCATTTTAAAATGGGAAGAAATTTTACAGCATGGTTCAGAATGGATGAACCTTTAGGACAGTAAGTGGAACAAGGCAATTATCCAAGGACAAATGCATGATTCCATTCATATAGGGTCTCTATGGTAGTCGAAGTCATGAGTATAATACTAGATGCTATTGGCTAAGGCATTGGAGATGATGGAGTTGGTGTTTAATGGGAACAGGGTTGAGTTTCACAAGACATAAAGAGCTGTGGAGATGGTTCTTCAAAATTAGGAACCTGTTTAGTATCTGAACTGCAGTTGATGAGTAAGATGGCAAGTTCTGTGTTGGCTTGAATTAGAAAGACATATATATTTGAGTCCTTGAGTTCTCGGTTCAGAGCTCTTTAAGAGCAGTTAGGAGGTAAGGCCTTTGTGGAGGAGGTAATGTCATTGAGGGTGGGCTTTGAGGTTTCAAAAGCTTACACCAGGCCCAGTGTCTGTCTCTGTCTCTTTGTCTCTCTCATTAGTAAGGCCCCAATTAAATACTTTTTAAAAATAAGTTGTCTAGGTCATGGTGTCTCTTTTACAGCAGTAGTGAGTATAACTAAGACATGTTTTATGCTATATATTTCTTTTCTTTTCTTTTTTTTTCCTTCGGAGCTGGGGACCGAACCCAGGGCCTTGTGCTTGCGCTGTACCGCTGAACTAAATCCCCAACTCCTATGCTATATATTTCTTGACCCAATCTCTAAAAAGAGAACTAGTTCCGGTCTTAAGGGGACATATGGAGTATTACTGTGCTGTAGTGGGACTTTCGGGGAGAAACTCCCCTGTACTGTGCGGCCCATCATCTTTGGACGTTTACAGATGGGAAGTTCTGCATTTGCCTATGCACTAGGCTCTGTGTGGGTTGGTGGGGGCCAGAGAGGCCTGGAGTATCTGCAGGCTGGTCAGACTGACAAGAAGAGGGTGGAGTTAACTTAGCACTTTGTGACTTGTTTCCAGGGGTAAGGCCAGCTCTGGCGTACATCTTGAGGAGGAAGCATGTCTCTTGAAGGTTACAACAGCAGCTTTGGTGGCCTTAGGGAGAATTTTTCTGTGCACCTGGCTTCTCTTCCCTCACCTCTCCTTAGCCCTGTCTACTTTCTGGAACCTGGAAGGAACAGCCTGCCTGCCTGCCTTCTTCCTCTCTCTCATTTTTCTCTTAAAAAAATCCAAAACTTAATCATCGTGTAGCTGTGATACAGAGAGTGCATGGCTTGCCACAGTGTGCATATGGCGGCTGAAAGGAAACTTTGTGCTGTTGGTTTTAACCTTGACCTTTACCGAGGTTCTGGGTATTAAGCTCAGGTCATCAGGCTTCTAGAGCAAGCACTTTACCTATTGAGCACCCCCTTCCCCCCACCCCCCCCCTTCACCACACTGACTGCATTTAATACCCTAACCTTTTCGTTAGCCTTCCCGGCTTGTGCTTGGTGGTGTATCTTAAAGTGTCCTGTAGGTGCAGGCTAGTGTCCTGAGATTCTTTACTATTCTTTACTATTCTTTACTGAGTTACTTTTCTATTGCTGTGACATAATACCATGATCAAGGCAACTTATAGCAGTTAGAGTTTATTTTGGGCTTACAGTCCCTATCACGTCAGGGAGCATGGCCACTGGAGTAGCTGAGAACTTAGATCTTGATCTACAAACAAGAAGCCTGTACTGAAGATAGTGCAGTGGGAGGCTTGGAGGCTTCTGAAATTTTTTTAAACTTGCCCCCGTTGACAGATCTCCTTCAACAAGGTCACCTTTTAATACTCAAATTGCCACTAATTAGGAACCAACTATTAATTAGGAACCAACTATTCAGATGAATCAGTACATATGGGGGATATCTCAGTGAAACCACCACACTGGCATTCCTGTTTGAATGCTCTTGTGTACCAGACAGCATCCCTGCAGCCTGTCTATATTGCCCGTGTTCATAATGATTTTCCCCTCCTGTCCCTTGCCTGTCTTGATCCCAGTCATCTGATTTTTCAGGGAAAAGTCTTTCTGTTTAATGCTTCAGTGGTTAGGAAAAGGTCCCAGAAAATGGATATACAGAGAAGCCACCTGTGAATGAGATTTCTGTATCCTGGAAGGCATATTGGGTCAGCTCCATAGTGAGTGGTCTTTTCTCACTCTTCTATGCTCCGGTCAGGCATTTGATGAACAGAGAGAACTTCTCAGGCAGAGCTTCCTATATTTATTGAAGGCCATAGAAACTATTAGTAGGCAGGTCTTAAGGCCTTGTTTCTGACCGATTTCTGATTTTCCTGGTTCTCATGAAAGTGTTTCAGCTTCCCCTTCAGTTTGTCTCAAGTAAGGAATGACCATTGTACTCTTGTGTTGGTGATGACGATAGAAATGTGTTCAGTGAGATAGATGAGTTTCGTGATAAGTTTTATAGCCTGTCTTTTACCTCTAAAAACATTTGAATGGTATTTCTTTTCCTTTTTTGTCCCCCTTTGACTTTTTTTTTTTTTAGCTTGCTTGCCTTTTGTTTTAGCAGCTGCAGTGTCTCGGAAGAAAAAACGAAGAATGGGAACCTATAGCTTAGTTCCCAAGAAAAAGACCAAAGTATTAAAGCAGAGGACGGTGATTGAGATGTTTAAAAGCATCACTCATTCCACTGTGGGCGCCAAGGTAAGAGGGTGCCGGGATTGTTTGCCACAAAGTCTTGGAGATGTGTTCCTGGTTCCAGAGTCTCTTTGACTAGGAGAACATTTTGTTGAGGTCACTGATTAATGACCTTAGTCACCATGAAAAGAATTATTGTTCTTGAGCTCTTCTGCCTGGTGTAGGTGGCTTGTTGACCCACACACTCCAGGAACCCTCCTGCTGGCTTCTTCAGGTGGTAACTGCCCCATGCCCCAGCACTGGCAGGCCTTCCATCTCCTGTCAGACAAGTTCATAGCGATTTTCAGTCAGGTTTTCACGTGCTGGACAGCAGTACTCTTTTTTTTTTTTTTCCCCCCCCTCGGAGCTGAGGACTGAACCCAGGGCCTTGTGCTTGCTAGGCAAGCGCTCTACCACTGAGCTAAATCCCCAACCCCAGCAGTACTCTTGAGAACTGTGCATTGCTGTGTTCCAGGGTGAGAAAGTCTTAGATGATAGTGCCCTGCATGTAAATGGCGAGAGCTTGGAGATGGACTCAGAGGATGAAGACTCTGAGGAGCTGGAGGATGAGGAGGACCATGGTGCTGAGCAGGCTGCTGCATTTCCCACTGAGGACAGTAGGACTTCTAAAGAGAGCATGTCTGAGACTGACCGTGCTGCAAAGGTAGGAAGGACTCCACTTCTCCAGGTGGTGGCACCAGTGAATGAAACCATGAAGTGCACTGTAGCTTCTAAGATTCTGGGCACTGTTACATGCTGATGAATTCTTTTTTCTTTTTATTTAACATTTATAAAAAGTTAAGTAGCTGGGCATGGTGGCTCAGGAGGTAGAGGCAGGCCGAGCCCTGAGTTCATGCCTGCCTGAACTGCTTAGTAATACTCCATCTCCAAACATGAAAAAGAAAACAGTTAAATATCTGCCAGCCAACAGAAGAACCAAGAAACAAAAGGTAGATCAGAAAGAAAATGTCATTCTGGGAAACAGAGTAGGATGGCTAGAGTAAATCTCATTGAGTCAGTTGTTGTTTTTGTTATGTAAACAATTTTTAAAGGATAAAGATAGAAACAGCATTGTGCTCATTTTTAGGCAACATTCTCATAAAATCCCTAATAGTAGTCACAGTAATGGCTGGAAAAGATTAATTGATTAATAGGAATTCTTAACTGGACTTACTAAAGTAACAAAGAAAAGCCAAAGAATGTGTGTACTTAACACTGCGGGCCCGCCCGCGCGCCCCCCCTCCACCCCATAGCCCTGGCTGTCTTAGAACTAACTTACTATGTAGACCAGGCTGAGCTCAAACTCAGGATATACCTGCCTCTGTCTCCCCAGTGCTGGGATTAAAACTGTGCTTGGCTTCTAGCTGGCGTTTTCAATAATCAGTCAGACACAGTGTCATGTACCCATAGTCTCAGATGCTTGGAGGATTGAGGCAGTAGGGTTAATTGAACCTAAGACTTTGAGACTAGTCAGTATTACATTCCAAGATCCCATCATATATTTAAATAGGCAAGAAAGGCCTTTTCCTAAGTGCCAGCACCAAATTGTGCTGTTTTGTTCTTCCATAAGCAGAACTTCACAGTGCATCATTTTTGCATATTTGTTTTATTTTCTTGTTGCTGTATAGCTTGTCTCACCTACTATGTTTAGACTTTTGTTCATTTTCATTCTTGTTGAATCCAGGTGGTCTGGGGATCTCTGAAACTGTTAAAGGAGATCTGTAAGACTGGAACTATCATCATGTGCTCAGGTGTCTGCCTATTTAGTGCCTAGAGACTTATATGTGTTTCTGTCTTTGCATCGATGACTTAACTCATCTTCTAAGTTGAGCATTCTCAATCTAAAACTACTGGGATAAATATAAGTAGGCAAATTAACAGAAGTGCTTCATAGTTCTTAGTAATTCTCGTAGAGAATATAGGGATCCTGAGACACTGTGCTTATGTACCACAGTCCTTTATGAGATTTTATCCCTGTTGAGATGTCCATTACCTTCTCTATGGGCACTGTATATAAGACTTTTTGATGTGACAGTCCCACCAATAGCCTATGCACAGGTCGTTTCCTGGTACAAACTGGGAGTAGGTTACTGTGCCTGTTAGTCCACAGATGCTGCTATACTGGTATGAAGAGGATTGCAGGCATTTGTAGCTCTGCCAGATGCTTCTGAGCACCCTGTCATTGCGCTGGCTTGTCAGTTTTGCCACTGTCTAGTCAGTGAGTATATATTGCTAGAACATTATAGTTTTAATGTACATTTTCCTGATTTCTAGAAGATTGAATACTATTCTTTATGCTTGTTTTCCATTTGTATACTGACTTAGTTACTGTTCTGTTGCTTTGAAGATATGATTCTGGCAACTCTTATTAAAGCAAGCATTTAATTGCAGCTTGCTAACACTTTCAGAGGGGTTAGCCCATTATTATCATGGTAGGAAGCATGGTATCACTGGTGCTGGAGGAGTAGCTGAGAATTCTTTATCTGGATCCACAGGTAGCAGGAAGTCTGGGCCCAGTGTGGGCTTCTGAAACCTCAAAGTCCACCCCCAGTGACACACTTCCTCCAGCAAGGCCACACCTCCTAATCCTTATAATCCTTTCAAATAGTGCTACTTTTCAGTGACTAAGCATTCAAATCTATGAGTCTGTGGGGGCCATTCTTACTCAAACCACCACAGATGGTTTCTTTTGTGAAGAACCTGATCAAGTATCAGCCATTTATCTATTAGATATTAAGTTGCCTGTCTTCTTCTCATTTTGTAGATGGTCTGATTCAGAAGTGATTCCTGTTTATGTAGTCAGCACAAGATTATGTTCTACTGTGGGCTTGCTTAGTCATAGTAAGATGGCGCTATCCTCTAGCTGTATGGATTGAAGCTGGACTAGATAGGTCCATTTGGGCAACCGGCTGTTTTGGGTGCGTACCTCTTAGCTAGCTGGAGAGCTGCGGCTGCTGTCGGGGTTGTTCCCTGCTGTTTGGACAGTGAGAAAGCTTCCTCTGCCCACTGGGCACAGCTTTTAGTTGCACCATTTGGTTCCTCATTTCTGGCTTAGTCTGCCCAGTAGCGCGCTTTTGTCTATTTTGTTTTTGTTGTTATTTTGTTTTTTTGTGGATGGTGGTGGTGGTGAAAACAGGGTTTCTCTGTGCAGCATTGGTTGTCCTGGAATTCCTTCTGTAGACCAGGCTGGCCTTGAACTTACAGCTCTTATGCCTCTGCCATCTGAGTGCTAGGAATAGAGTTGTGTGCCACCATTACCCAACAACCAGCTCTTTTCTCTCCCTTTTCCTTGGGATTTCAACTGTGTTTTCTTCCTTACATGTGTCACATGTGTAATTGTCACACAGCATTGTAAAAGTGGGCTGTCCTTTTCTAATTGGTAGTTGCATTGCTCAGTCATGTTTAAAATGAAACAAATAAACAAAACAATTGCCCAGTGAATTAGAAGAAAACTTAAAATTATATAAAACTAACAAAGTACCAGAGTCCTACAATGAAGGCTATATTTAATGATGAATTGGAAACCATTTTGATTGTCAGTCATAAAATGAGAGTGAGTTTGCTGCTTTTAGCTTTAACACAAGGAGAATAATTTTGACTGATACTTTAAGAAAAAAGCTAAGAAAGAAAATTTAATATTTAAAAGGAGAGGAGAGAACATAAAATCTACCTTAAAATCTTGGAAAAAGGGGTTGGGGATTTAGCTCAGTGGTAGAGTGCTTGCTAGGCCCTGGGTTTGGTCCCCAGCTCTGAAAAAAAAAGAAAAAAAAAATCTTGGAAAAACTCCAGAAAGCTATTATAGCCATTGAACTAAACGTCCATGTGATCGAGACATAGACACGTCTTGTTTCCATGTAAAGTTGCAGTAAACACCAGCATATGTATAAATGCCTAGGCATGTTTTTTAAATGTCAAATAGAAAAGTTAATGTGGTGTGGTGGCACTTACCAGAAATCCCAGCACCAGGAAGCAGAGGCAGGGTAATTCTTGGCATCTTCAGAGTACCTAGGGTAGGTGACACATTTAACAATAATATGGTATAAGAGAACAGCAGAAATTTGTTAAATTAGGTTAGCAGGAGACCTACCATTTATGCAGATAAAAACTGCACGGTTCTAGGTTTAGCTCTAAGTTCAGAACAGTTCCATCAGAATCTTTTTGTAGAGCTTCAAATTTTGAAGTTAATGGGCTATTGAGATGAAGAACTGTTGTAAGAATTGTGTGAGAGAATGTAGGAGTCATCATCAGTGTTGAAAATGGGCAAGGCACAAGATAAACATAGGATGTTAGTTATCAGGGAGAGAGAGAGCTACCGTTTGAATCAGGAGTGCCACATCTGTCCTCGCCTGCCTTTTGTGTTGGCTTGTTTGGAATGCAACGTGACTATGAACCCTACAGGTTCTGTTGAGCTGGGAATATCAGAGAGAAGTAAGATACTCTGGAGTAGATCCTACACAGAGTCAGACTACAGCACACCAGAGATCACTGTACTGACTTGGAGTTAGTGGATCTGGGGCAAATGAGGCAAATTCATTCATTGACAGTGTAGATAGAAGCGATAAGTGTAGTAGTAAAAATAAGGTCTTTGCTGTTCTGTTATAGAAAGGATTCCAAATCTTGTCTATCATTAGAAAAGAATAAATTTATTGAAGTTTGTCCAGCAGGGAAACAGGTTTAGGAATAGGCTTGGTATAGCTGGAAGTGATCAGGCAACATAGTAGTGATGGCTTTTGGGACTAGACTGTTCTTGGGTGAGCAGAGGAAGGTTTGGTTATTTTATAGCTCTTTAGAATACCCCCCCACATCATCCCCACCACGTGTGTGCGTGCGTGCGTGCGTGCGTGCGTGCGTGCGTGCGTGCGTGCGTGCGTGCGTGCGTGTGTGTGTGTGTGTTATTGCTTTTTACAGATATCTGGCATGCCTTACATGCACAGTAACCTCCAAGGTTCAGTTAATTCATTTGCGTCATCAAACTGAGTCCATTTGGGAGTATCTTAGCAGGGAGTGTTAGCAGAAACTCTGGTATCTTGTTGTCTGCTTGGAAATTCCTTGGCCAGGCTGTCCAGACACCTTGATTTTACACTGGGGGCAGACAGGGAGGTCCCTTCCATGTATGTCTGCCAGTGTTTGTTAATATTTGTTTTGGATCCATCGCCTTCTACTACAGGATCTAAATGGTTTTTGTTTTTATTTGGCTTGATCAGATGGATGGAGATTCAGAGGAGGAACAGGAGTCTCCTGACACAGGGGAGGACGAAGACGGTGGAGATGAGTCTGACCTGGTAACCTCATATTTTTCTTATGTTACATAATTCACATCGGCAGCTGAGAGCACTGGTGGCATCTCTCGTGTATGCTGAGGAAGAGTGGTTAAGGAAGCCAAGGAGGTAGTGTAGAGTTGCAGCATAGGGGCAGGTAGAGTGGCTGTGCTGATGTGTTTGCTAGGACCTGTCAGCAGGCTAGGCTCTGAGGGGAGGAAGGGGGGGTTCTACAGTTTGATTTTCATACCATTGATGTCAGGCTGTCTGTTTATCTAGCAGGTAGAACCTGAGATCTGTAGGGGCTGGGTATATTGGAAGTAGGGAAGTCATTGGAACGGAGTCTCAGGAGTAACCCATGTGTGAATATTGAGTAGAGAAGACCAGAAGCTTGTTAGCTTGAGGAAGAAGTACTATGTGTGAGATAAAGTATTGGACTAGGAACTGAGGAGGGAGCAAGTCTCCCCTGATGTCAGGCTTCATTGGTGAAGGAGAGGAAGGCATATACAGGATCTTTGGGTTTGATGAGGAAACATTTCCTGGGACTCCACAACATGATCCAGACAGTGGAAAATGTGATGAAGTTTTTTTTAGAAGTATTTCTGTGTGAAAACGGAGGATAAAGTGAGGATTGGGGTTGCTTGTAGGGAGGAACCTGGACAGATGTGTGTTGTGCAGATGTTCCTCATCACTATTTTGCTGGGGTGACTGACGTAGACCCACACATTCAACCCAGGGCTTGGATGAGTACACATACTCGTCCATGTATATGGGGATGGCTCTGTATGCTGTGCCATGTGCCTCTACCTACGTGTCAGCAGAATGTCCCCAGTGTCCGTATCTGTCCTTGGGGATAGGGTTGAGAGACCCATGTACTTTCTTCATGTGACCTCTTTCCAGCATCTTTTTGCACTAGAATGGTGCTGTAGGCTAGGACAGTTGTGATTTTCGCTAGTTAGATGTCCTTTTTACACTTGCAACATAGGTACAGATATGCCATCTCCTGTGTTGCTATAAATTAATTATCCCTCTGCCTTCTGCATGTAGTATGCACCTATGTGATTCTAGGGCACATTGAACATTGTTCCCTCCTGAGCGAGATGAGTGGATATGTGGAGCCAAAAGGAAATCACATACTGAGCTTATTTACTTAGTCCCAAGGAGAAATTTCCAGTTTATTTTTTTCCAGTGTGCCAAATTCAAATAAAACTTAATGCATTCTAAATTAGTTTTCTTGTCTTGTTGCCTCTAAAAGGACTGGGCTTACTAGGCTTACTGACCTTACTGAGATGTTCAGGACCACCTTTAGAATGTAACCCAGAAACATGTGCAAAAGAGAAGTAGATCTTTTAGAGAAAGAATCAAGTATTTGATTTTTGAGGCAAACGAGTTGGTTCTTTTTGCTCTCAGGAGCTCCCCCTGCTTTGCTTTTGATATGCTTGCTCTTTGGTCCTCCAGAGTTCTGAATCTAGTATTAAGAAGAAATTTCTCAAGAGGAGAGGGAAGACTGACAGCCCCTGGATCAAACCTGCTCGGAAAAGGAGGCGGAGAAGCAGAAAGAAGCCAAGCAGCATGCTTGGTGAGCGCAGTGGAGCTGGGGTGGATCAACAGGAAGCTGCCTGGGCTGGTTTGTAGGAAGGAAGCATTTCACTTGAACGGGTCTCCTGTAAACTGTTGTAAGTGACTTCTGTAGGGACGTGGAAGTGATCCTCAGGTAGTCTGCATTGTTACCAAACATAGGCGATTCTGGCTTCATTACCAAGCAGGAAGCCAACTTGGGTAGTTTGTCCCCTGCACAGGGGTAGTGCCTTTTTTCCTGGGTGGACATGTCCCATACCATGAGGAAGTAGGAAGTCTGTGGTCCCTGGCTGCCTCTGTGGCCTGAGTGGTTTGTGCTTCATCCATAGGTCTTAGTAATAGTTTGTTAAGGTGAGTTCAGGAAGATCAGAGAGGCAGAGGGTTAATGCCATGTTCATTGTATAGCTTTATTGAATTGTTCCTAGCACACAGTGGAATGTTTACAAATTATAGTATAGAACTCTCACCAGGATCAGGCCAGCATTATATTCACCCTCTAGAAGTCCCTACCCTGCTACCCTGGAGAACCTTTCCTCATGTGTGTGAACACCTCCCCATTCCCAGGCAGCCCTTAATGTTCTGTGCTCCTGATAGGCTAGTACTTACAGAACTCTGTGTCAACAGATTGCTTAACTAAGCACTTTTTTTTCCTGAGCACCTTCTTGTTGTATATGTTCACTTCTGAGAAGTTCACTTGATCACTTGAGCACCTTCTTGTTGTATATGTTCCCTTCTGAGAAGTGTGGGATGCTATTGCTTGTTAGTCATTCCTTTTTTTCTTTTAATAAAAAATTGTATTTACTTAGAAGCATTCAGAATGTCAACAAAACAGCCACTTTTTTTTGTTTTTTGTTTTTGCAATTACAGAATGGTATTCAGTTAACAGAGCAACAATTATCTTTGTGTAAGTTGTATCAGAGACAACCGAGGATGAAGAAAAAAAACCCAAAAATAAAACCAAAAGAAAAAAACAACCCCCCCCCAAAAAAAACCAAACCAAACCATTGTCCCCATATATAACTAATTTGTGCTGTGCACCAACAAGAACCTACTTTAATTTCCATGCCAATTGACACCCCAGACTGTACCAGGCAAGGTTAGTGGTATTGAAGATACCACCAGGACAGGACCAGCTAAAGACACACTCGGTAGTGTGTAACTATACAAAAAAGGCACTGGACAGTTTAAAAACAAATCTTACACAACCTTACATTTCAATCTTTTTCTTCAAAAAGGAGTGAGTTATATATAAGGGGATTAAATGTTTATAGACAAAAAAAAAACTGCACTAGAACCAACTTATTCATTATCTTCATCTTCATCTTCCTCCTCTTCCTCTTAACCCTCCTCATTGTCTTCTTCTTTTTCTTGCTCTTCTCAGCCTTGACCACCGCCTTTCTCGCTGCATCAGGTTTTCCTTTAGCTCTGTAGGCAGCGATGTCCTTCTCTTACTTCTCCAGCTTGGCGGCCTTCTTCTCACAGGGCTGCTTGTCATCCGCGGCAGTGTTGCTCCACATCTCTCCTAGTTTCTTTGAGACTGCACCAATGGATAAGCCAGGATGCTCGCCTTTGATTTTTGGGTGGTACTCAGAATAGAACAAGAAGAAGGTCAAAGGAGGCCTCTTGGGTTCATTGGGGTCCTTGAACTTCTTTTGGTCTCCCTTTTTGGGGGATGTAGGTTTTCATTTCTCTTTCATAACGAGCCTTGTCAGCCTTTGCCATATCTTCAAATTTCCCCTTTTCTTTAGCAGACATGGTCTTCCACCTCTCTGAGCACTTCTTGGAGAACTCTGAGAAGCATCCGGGTGCTTCTTTTTATGCTCCTCCCGGCAGGTTTGCACAAAGAATGCATGTGAGGACATTCTGCCTCTCGGCTTCTTAGGATCTCCTTTGCCCATGTTTAGTTGATTTTCCTCTGCAAGGCACAGAGTTGCCCAGTGCCTGTTCGGCTCTCGATTGACCCAGCGCTGTCTCTGTGGAGCTCAGTGGGTGGACCCTTGCCTCTGCTAGGTTACTGCACAGGTGTTTCACCTCTGGCTCTCCTAGCTCAGTCATATACAGTGTGCTCAGGTCTTTGGGAAACTACTAAACTTTTCTCAACTATGGGTTTCATTGTCCGTAACCCACCACAGTAGCTGGGCTGTGGATTCTCTCTGTCCTTGCCATAGCTTGGTGCTTCAGTGCTTCCAGTGGGTGTGAAATGGTCCTTGGTAGCTTCGGTGTGTTCTTTCCAGATCAGTGATACGATGGAACATCTCACCTTGTGTGCATTTTCTTCTCTGAAGTGTGAATTTGGGTCTTTCATTCCCTTCTCACTGAGTTGTGGGTGCTCTTTAAATGTTCTAGGTAGACTCTTAATCAGACGACTATTTTACATGTTTCGTACCTAGTCTGTGCCTTGCTTTTCCATTTTCCTAACTGTATTTAGGGAAGAATAACTAGTAAATTTTTCATTGAAGTCAAATTTATGAATTGTTTGCTTTTATGGTTCTTGCTTTTTTGCTCTAAGAAATCTTTAAGTCACCAGGTGACCAGCGTGAAGTTCGCTGTGTTCCAGCAGTCACACAGGTCCTTAGTGCCTGAATCAGTGTTTGCATGTGCGAGGGAGGAGACATGTGTCTGTGGGTATGCAGTCCATCAGCGGGTCAAAAAGAGACTGCTACTTTTTTTTTTTTTAAAGATTTATTTATTTTATGTATATAAGTACACTGTCGCTGTCTTCAGAAGAGGGCGTCAGATCCCTTTACAGATGGTTGTGAGCCACCATGTGGTTGCTGGGAATTAAACTCAGGACCTCTGGAAGAGCAGTCGGAGCTCTTAACCACTGAGCCATCTCTCCAGCCCTACTACTTTTTTCTTTTTAAAGATTTACTTATTTTTAATCATGTGTGTGAGTGTTTACCTGTACATGTATATGCACGCCATATACATGACTGGTTACCCCGGAGGTCAGAAGAGGCTATCAGATTCCCAGGAACTAGGGTCACAGATGAGTGTGAGCCATTCTGTGGGTTCTGAGAAAAGAAGCCAGGTCTGCAGAGGCCGCAGGTGTTATTAACCACTGAGCTGTCTCTTCAGCCCGCAGATCAGATCCTTACCTTCTCTGTTTGGAGTTTTTGTCGTCAATGGTGTGTGGGTGGCCCGTCTGGGTTTTCTAATCAGCTCTCTTCCCTTGTTTGCTTATCATCTTCATGCTGCACACAACTCTGCTCAGTTGTTTGTTGAGCGGCGTCTGACAGGAAGGAAGGTTTATGGGCTGGTTCCTATGAGACAGCCATGTGACATTGGAAGGACTATAGAGACTTCTGGGGTTTGTCCATACAGGGCTGTGGCCTTCCTCACAACCTCGTCTGCCCAGTCATTTTTGCTCTTTTGTTCTCACCATGGGTTGCTCTTTGAGATCAGAAAATCCATGTGGCTTTACTCTTGGTTCTGATACTGAAAGACACTTTGAAGGTAGGGATTCTGTCTTCGCCTTTGGCTTCAGAGTATAAAGTGCATACTTAGATGTTTACTAGAAATAAGGAATTTTATTGTTTTATGTAAAATGTTTAAAAATTTAAGTCTCTGTTTTAGAAATTTCTTGTCTAAGATCGTGGTACAGAATACGTTCGAATTAAAGTATATGTATGTAACATAAACACATTTTTTAGGGTTCTACATGAAATATCTTTGGAGTTGAAAATGCTTTACTCTGTACAGGTGTCTCAGGCCTTCCCTCGTCCCCAAGGATGAGGCCTACATAAGTCTGTGCACCTACTATGTGATCTACAGAGTTGGTTTGGGGATTAGGCCTCTTTGAGTCTACCTATCTTGGCATGTTTCGGTTACTGCACTTTAGTGAGTGGCCTGTGTGATGGGTAGCTGCGTGGTTAGGCTGCTTCAAAACCTTAGTGGGCCTTTCAAACTCGAAAGTTAAATTTTTCTGTCCTATTTTAAGCTTTAAAACAATTTATAGAAATTTATCCTTCAGAGATTGAGCTGCCACTGCCTTCCCAAGTGCTGGAATTAAAAGCATGTACTGGTTCATTTATCATATTTTATTTATTTTCATGATTATTTTACTAGTTTTTATTTCAGCAGATATGAACGTAAGTTGTATTAATTGGAGTTGAAGAGATGGCTAAGCAGTGGGATATATATACAAACGCCAAACACTGATAAGCATAAAATTATTAAATCTAATTTTTTTACTTGGAAAAAGAATGTAATATGTGCATTGTTGATTTTTGGGTGAGAGTGGGGGGAAGTCTTACTCTGTAACCCAGGGTAGCTTAGAATGCTTTGTTTCCTCCATGCTGCCCTTGTTCTCCCAAGTGCTATTAGAAACATGAGGCACGGTACTGGCTTCTTTGATTTTTCTGGTCAGCCTCTTTCTTGGGAAACTGGGTACATATGGGGAATTAATATATGATACTAGAAACTGAAGCGGCCTAGGTAATGTTATTTAAATTCATCAGAGTTCATTAGAATTAATTATTTTTCTGGGAACTGGCCTCTTAATTAGAATGTCGGTTATGTTTTATTTTTGGGTTTTTAAAACAGAAGCGTTTTTATTGTGTGGGTGTTTGTTCTATGTAGGTTAGAGGACCGCTTATGGGAATAGATTCTTTTTATCAGTGTGTTCTATGGATTGAGTTCAGGTTGTCAGACATGGCTACAAGCACTGTTACCTACAGAGCCATCTCTCCAGTCTTCCTGGAACGTTGTGGATAATAGCTACTGGGCAGGTTTTCATGATATGTGCATTCTGTGTATAGGTTCCGAGGCTTGTAAGTCATCCCCAGGAAGCATGGAGCAGGCAGCTCTGGGAGACAGCGCTGGGTATATGGAAGTTTCTCTGGATTCCCTGGATCTCCGTGTCAGAGGAATTCTGTCTTCCCAGACGGAAAACGAAGGTTGGTGTTGGAGTGTGACTACACCATCTTGCTTGCTTAATGGGCTAGCTCTCCGTGTTAGCCTGATGCCCCCTGGTGGATAATAGGGGACAATTTGACAAAGCACTCAATATTTAAAAGGTGACTGAATAGACACGATGCAGATCATTTTCCAGGTCATTACCTGCTCAGGTGGGAGACAGAAAGTCTGAGAGCCCTCTAAGAATGAAGCAGCAGAAGCCATTTGCAGTGTTTGGGGTGTTGGTAATTGAGTTTCACAGTGTGTTCCCAATTGTGAGCAGACATTCTTTGTGTGTGGGATCATTGACAAGAAGATACCCCCCTTGTCTGGATGTAACGGTATATCTGTTGTGCGGTGTGCCGCGAGTGATCTCTGATTTTAGCTCTGGTTAGTTGTAGCTTGTCTTCTAGCTTCTCTTGTGCTGACCTTGCTCTGATGTGTTTGCTGTGGAGTACAGCCTCCAGGCATGGGTACAGTAGTGTCTGCCATTGTCCCTGGATCATTGTGGCTTGCTCTCATTGTTTTCTGCCTGCTCCTCTCCTTTTTTTTTTTTTTTTTTTTTTTTTTCGGGGCTGGGGACCGAACTCAGGACCTTGTGCCTCCTAGGCAAGCGCTCTACCACTGAGCCAAATCCCCAACCCCGCTCCTCTCCTTTTAAGTCACTTAAAAACCTTCTAGCAAACAATGTTAAGGGACCGTTTATAGACTCTACAGCCGTTTAGATTTTTAACATGGTTATGTAGGGATTTAACAGTAAAGAGCAGACACCCAGCTTTTAAGATTTTAAACACTTAGGAAGCTGTGATTTACTTTTGTAATTTAGTAATGTAGAAACCACATCTTTTGCTTCTCATATAAATCTTGGGTTTGTTCAAAGAAGTGATTGTTTTTTGTTTTTGTTTTCTTCTCACAAGTAGAGCACAAGCCTTTTCAAATTTCATAAAGTCCCATTGTAGGTAACTTGTATCTCTTTTCTAAGTTAAATAGACCTGTGTTTAAGTATTGTAAACGTCTAGATTTGGACGACTAGAAATTTAATTATAATCACGAAGTAATGTTTTATCAAATTAACCCAGTACTGTTCAGCAGACTCCTGCCTGTTGTAGGTGCGTTAAGAGGAGACTGTGAGGAGATTTAGGGCCCTTTTATGTAGAGATGTGCTGTTCCGTCTCTGATACAAGGGAAGGTCAGAGATAATAAATGCAGCTATAAAGGCTTAAGAGTGGAAGCACATCTAGAACGGTTGTATCCTGGTTCCTGAGACAGGCATGCAGGCAGGTGGGGGTGGGGTGGGGTTGTAAAGTTGTTCCCTCGGGTTCTGTGGCATTTTGTAGATTGCCCTACCTGTGATCGATCAACACTGATCCATCAATCAGTGATTGGTTTGTGTACAGCAAACATGCTTTTGACTTTGAGAATCGGCACCTTGATGAGAAGCAGCATTGCCTGCTTGCCTTCATTTTTAAAGTGTGGAACTGGGAAACCTGAAGGTAGGTAGCGGGAGAGCAGGTATCTTGGGAAGTCGCTGAGGCTGGCCAGTGCACATGGTCCATCTAGTTTTGGTTCAAGAGGGTCTAGGCTTGAGCTGAGGACCTAAGTGAATATTTGTGTGTGGTTATAAATCATTGTTTGCCTTGTCTTTTCCCACCATTTTTGCTTGTAGGTGTGCGAAGGTAATAGGCTGAACACTTGAGTTTGGGTCAAGACAGGAGATACGGACACTGGCAGTGTGGTGGTCAGGGGATCCCAAGCTCAGATGAGAGGTTGTGTGTGTTCACTCCTCTGGAGGTGCTGAGGTGTAGGAGAATGGAGGCAGTCAGTGAGGCAGACTAAAGACTCATCCAGTAGCCAACTTTATCCAGAGCCTCCGACAGTTCATACTCTGAGGGTTGAGAGGAGTCACTTGATAAGTGTACAGTCACAAGGGTATGTCACACATGTGACGTACTGGTAACAGGGAAGCCACATGGTCCATAGAGCTGTATAAATGATTACCAACAGTCAGTTGTGTTGAATAAGCTGGAGTAAACCCACTCCTCTCTACCAGGGAGGGCACGAAAGCACATTCCAGGAGCAGTTCTGTTTTTTGAAGAAACAGAGGTCACAAGGCTCTTACAGTGGTTTCTTGGAATGTTTCACAAGCACTCAGCAATCTCCTTCTACAGCTCCATTCTTGTGCACACATGAAGGCTGTGGCAGTTTCTCCTTTTAATGTCTCAGTAGTTCTTCAGTTGTAGAGATTGAAGCACACCCACATCTGTCTGTGTCGTTCAGACGGTGCTGCCCAGGAGTGTTCGCTCTTTCCGTCTCCTCAGTCTCCTCAGACACAGATGGTTAGTGTGGCAGAGAGAGAGAGAGAGAGAGAGAGAGAGAGAGAGAGAGAGAGAGAGAGAGAGAGAGTGTTTTCTGTCTACACCAGGTTATTGAGCAGGAACTCCTCACAAACTCATACTTTCAGTGATTCTGGTTTGAGTTTTACTTTAGATTTTCTGATCTTTTGCTGTGGGTGGGAGATCTTGCAGCTAGATTTGTACGAAGTCAGTTTCCCCTTTCCACAGAAGTTTGCGAGACAGTGTTTTATTTAGTCTAGATGGTCTTGACTTCCCTGTGTTGTCAGTTTGGCCTGGGATTTCTGATGTTTCTGCCTCTTATCTCCTGATGGCTGTGACTGTAGGCGTGTACGATGATCCGCATTGTCTTCCGTGCTGAGGCTCCAACACAGGACTTGATGTATGCTAGGATAACGTGCTGCCAGCTAAGCTTCCTTCTCAGCCCTGCCCATCATTTATGAGCCCTTCCCTTTGTGGAACTAGGTTGGCTAGGACCCAGAACACATTATCGAGAGGCCAGAGGTAAACAATAATTGGCTTCTTGGGGTAAAGGTGGATCCACCCCTGGGTTCAGCATAGCATTGCTAGAGACCGACTGAGGCATTATGTGTGCATGGAGAGTTTGAGTGCTTTGCAGACCAGGCAGTTAAACCAGAAGCAGTTCAGGGTTCTCTGTGTGTGTGTGTGGGGGGGGGCAGGGAGTTCAGGGAAGGCTTGTGTTGAGCAAACTGGAAGTTGGGCAGAACAGTCATTTGGTTACAGTTATTTGTTCTGCTCTGTTGATGAGTCTGTGGATCAGTCACATAGTTGGCTCTGAGTAGTTGAGATTAACCTCTTCATTTTTCTGTAATCCAGGCATTCCAAAGAAATTGCTCAAAATTCATTTTCATGAAATGAGGTGCTCAGGGTTCTTTGGTTATGGTCTCAATGAGAGTTACTGTAGTTAGTGGTCTTTAAATTAAATTTATTAATTACTTAATACTTGAGACAGAGTCCAGATATGCAGCATGGATGGATTGGAACTTTATAAGTACTTTAGGGTGGCCTAGAACTCAAAAGAGATCTTCCTGTACCTGTCTCCACAGTGCTGGGATTAAAGGCCTGCACTGTCTTATTGGGTCCTAGTCTATTTTTAGGTGCGAATTTTAGTTAATTATTTTTAGAGCTGTAGTACTGTTTCAAACTCAGTTCATCTTTTTTTTTTTTTTTAAAGATTTATTTATTATAAAGACTGCAGCTGTCTTCAGACACACCAGAAGATGGTTGTGAGCCACCATGGTTGCTGGGATTTAAACTTAGGATCTTTGGAAGAGCAGTCAGTGCTCCTAATCGCCAAGCCATCTCTCCAGCCCCTCAGTTCATCTTTTATCTCTGCTGTTTAACAAGAAAGAGGACATGGTCTGCTCCAATGTCTTTTGGAAGTAGCAGTCCTTGAAGCTACTAGTCAGATCCCATAGTCCTTTTTGCATATTCTTTCTGGAAGGGTGAGTTTAGCTTTGCAGTGCATAGGGTTTGCTTCAATCTTACTGCTCTTGTTTTTCATTGTGGTATTAAGCACTGTTAGTATGAACATATTTGGCTGTCTGTCATCTATCATGTGTGTAGGCATGTGGGCCATAGCATGCATGTGTGGAGGTTAAAAGACAACTTTCAGCTCTTGGTTCTTTCCTACCACCATGTGGGTCTTGGGGATTGAACTGAGGTGTTTAGGCTTGGCCACAAGTACCCCTACTCGACAGGCCATCGCACTGGCTCCACTTTCCTTTGTTTTCTCTCTTCAGTCTATTGTATGGATTCTTTGGTTGGTGAATACTATTCTAGGTAACTGTTAAGCCATTATTAAAACCTCCTACATGGAATTTCTTTTTATGGGTGTAATTTAGAACCAAATGAGGGAAATAATGTCTCAGCATGTAGTGAAATCTTTCCTTGCTTGAAAACTGAATTTAGGAATTGCTGATGAACTTGCAGCCTGACCTATGACATAGATATGTAAATATAAATGAATCAGGAGCTTTGGAGGATTTGGTAGCTGATATGCTTGTGGGTGATACAGTCTACTGCCTCTCATAGGATGTTGCAGAAGAGTCTGGAGCACTTGCCACTGAGCAGTGCTGATGTGTAACTCAGTGTATATAAAATCACTGTAAAGACTGTAATTGATTGTTCTCTGGACAACCCTTTGTAGGTCAGGGTTGCTTGAGCTGATGTGTCTGTGTGACTTAGGGCTGGCCAATGGTCCGGATGTGCTGGAGACGGATGGCCTCCATGAAGTGCCTCTCTGCAGCTGCCGCATGGAAACCCCCAAGAGCCGCGAGATCAGCACCCTGGCCAACAACCAGTGCATGGCCACTGAGAGCGTGGATCACGAAGTAAGCATGTTCATTTTTCCTTAAAATGGCAACAAGAATTGTCAGACTTCAGAATCCCAGTGTTTTCTGCTAAACTCTAGTCTGTGGTGTCAGATAACTGGGAAACCTACACAGTACTGCTTTAAAAAAACAACCAACCAAGGAAGACAGGGCTGGAGCGATGGCTCAGTGGTAAACAGCATGTGCTGCTCTTACAGAGGACCCAAGTTCAGTTCCCAGCATCCACATCAAGTGGCTCACAACCTCCTGTGACTCCAGCCTCAAGGAATCCACTTGCTGTTTTCTGGTTTCTCTGGACATATCATTCTTATATATTGCACTCCTTTGTCATACAGACAAATAAATATAAAATCCTGTAAAAAATGGAAGATAGTGTGCAAACTGTGGTTGCATAAAAGTGGCATGTTTCAAGATCATGCTTTCACCAAGGGCTTTACCATCGTGAGAAGTGAATAGATGGAGACAGTTGCTGCAGTATGTCCTGCCTGGGGAGAGGTGCCACTGGGATGCCCTAGGACCTTTGAACTATACTATCGTACTCTACTGCTCTTGCTGTATCCACCAGGCATAGACCTGGACGGATTGATGGCCCCTTCACCCTTATTCCTTCTAGATTGGAAGAAGGCAAGCAAGCAGCATACAGAGACAATGCTTTTTCTAAGACTTCTCTGTTTTTGGCAAGATTTTTTTTCTTCGTCTTACCATGCTACTTGGTTCCTAGTGAACAAAGCAGGAGCAGGGGTGAGAGGGTCAGTGGGCAGTAAGCTTGTTGATATTACAGTGAGAGAGGTGCTAGTTGCTGTGGCATGGCCTGTGGCGTACTCTGTTCTCTGGGGAAGGCCTGGGCCAGGACCTGGTGCTTTGATTCTGTCTACTCCCTGTTGAGTCCTATGATCGTCATTCCAATACAGTTTTTGGACCATTTGATCTTACGAAGCTTTCTCACTAAGTAAATAATTGATCTGTAACTGTTCGTTTTCGGGTTGAACTAGATGTGATGGTAGCAGCAGCACAAGGTGTTTGTAGCTGCAGCGTGGGACTCTAGGATTGGCCCCTGCAGTTTCCTTGTGTTTCACAGGCGAAGGCAGAGAGGCTGGGTCACTTGTCCAGTCCAGGAAAGGGTAGGAATAGAGATGGATCCAGAGGTCAATGCTGAGCTGCCCACATTACCAGACTTGGGCAGTTTATGGGAGGGCCTAGTGTGTCTTTTATTGGTGCTGGGTCAGCTGATTGTGGGCTGATGCTACTAGACTTGCCCAGCCATTACTCCCAGTACCTGTTAATATAGCCAACTTTTGCTTCAGTGGAATTGGTGTTGTAAGTTTTGCTTTTCTCAGAGCTTTAATTTCTACTATGCTCTGGTTCAGGAACCACATTTTGAAAAGCATTAGTTTTCTTGACATGGGTGTTAGGGAAGATCTAGTGAAATCTTGTCTCAATTTCAGAGTTTATTTTCTCTAATTTTTTTTTTCTTTTTTCTTTTTTTTTTCGGAGCTGGGGACCGAACCCAGGGCCTTGCGCTCGCTAGGCAAGCGCTCTTCCGCTGAGCTAAATCCCCAACCCCTATTTTCTCTAAATTTAATGTCTGTATATGCATGTCTCAAGCTTGTTGGATTTTTAACATTTTTTTCCCTTCTCTCATTGAACTAAACAGAATTTGCTTATTGTTTCTAGCATTTATGGTATCTTTGCATGCAAAGATTTTTTTTAAAAAATATTTATTTATTTTATGTGTACAGGTGTTTTGCCTGTGTACTACATGTGTGTTCCTGGTGCTTATAGATGCCAGAAGCTGGTGTCAGGTTCCCTGTGATTGAAATTAAAGATAGTTGTGAATATAGGTGCTGAGAATTGAGTCTGGTCCTCTGGGAGAGCAGTCATTCCTCTTAACTGCTTAGCTATCTCTCCAGCCCCTATATTAGAAGATTTTTTTTTTTTCTTTTTCCCCCGGAGCTGAGGACCAAACCCAGGGCCTTGTGCTCTACCACTGAGCTGAATCCCCAACCCCTGTATTAGACGATCTTGAGTGTTTCCTCTTCCACTTCTCCTCTAGTTCCTCGTGCCACTAACCTATAGGGAATTGGATCCCTGATGCTGAATTTAGCTGATGACGTTCTTAATGTTGTTAAGTTATTGCCTATAGTGTTTGTTACTTGAAAACAAAATCTGAAGACATGGGCAGATTTAAGGCTTATGACTTAATGTAATGTCTGACATGATGGCACAGCCTTTAATCTCAACACTTGGGAGGCAGAGGCCGGTGGATCTCTGAATTCCAGGTCAGCCTGGTCTATAAAGCAAGTCCAGGCAGCCAGGGACTGCTCGTTTCACACCCCCCTCCCCCACAACAAAAACAACAACAATGACAAAAAACCAACCCATATGATTTAACCTTGACAGGTAGGGCATGCTACAAGGCAAGAGTGGTGGGTTTCCATGGCAGCTTCTGTCCTTCCTCATCAGGACTTTGCTTGTAGGTTTTAACTCCTGACTGATGACTGACTGTTCATTACTTTATTTCAAGTTCAATATTGTTTGTTATTTCTATTGGTTTCTTCTGCCATCAGTGCTTAGAATTCTTTGGTACAAGTGAGTGCTCCCGTATCTGCTAGAGTGGTAGTGTTTCTGAAATATGCTTCATAGTGGAAAGGCAAAGTTCATGGCTATAGCCTCTCTTCACACCAGGGGTTTGGGCTTTGACTTTTGTGCTGTAATTTGGATATGATTTCTTTCTCATTTTCTCCCTTCCTATTTCTACAGCATTCTTGGAAACTCATGTTTCTCTGTGTATGATAGTTATTATAAGTTATTTTGTCTTTTTATAACCATACCATTTCAGGTAAGACAGCTGCTTCCGAGGCTGCTTGGGTTTGGAAATTCTCATTGTCTGGTTCTTTCACCTAAGTTGTAGTTCAGCAGATCTCTTTGAATTTCTTGACAGAATTGCAAAGGCCTGCCCAGCCCAATTTCTTGCAAGACTTGGGAGGCTGTGTCTAGACTGAGCACAAGACTGGTACTTTTCACAGATGTGGCTGTTGCTACCTGATGTCTACCTCGACCATACATTGGAGGTTTCAAAATGTTGCTATAGTTCTTCCATGGATTGTCATTTGTTGGTCAAAATAATCTAATCTGTTTCAATGCCTAGCTGTATGCCTCTTAGAGGCACGGCAGTACTGATGTGAGACTTTGGTCCTGTGTCTAGCAGTCTTTATGACATTAACTTGGTTTTTCCACAGATTTTGATGTTAACTAGTACTCCTTTTACAGTATTGTTGTGAACTGAAGTATTTGGTAAGTTTAATTCTTTGTATTGTTATTAAAGCTCAGATAGCCTTACCCTTGCTTCATGAGAAAAGACACTAGCTAGCAGTTTGGTAAATTCTCTTTCTTAAGCTTCCACATAGTATGCATTTGGAAAACCAGAACCACTGATTTGAGGTCCGGTCATTAATGTTAGTGTTGTAGAGTTGTGCACAGGTGATGGAGCTATGCAGAGTGCAAGCACACAGCCTGACACTAAAGTAACAGGGCTGAAAGTAGTGGAGTCAAGACAGACAGAAAAATGAACTGTGAAGAGGTGAGAATGAAAATGGCGTTCAGTTTGACCTTATCAACCTGGGTCAGACGTGTAGAGTCTGATGCCAGGCGGTTTATGTCAGCGTTTTAAACGCAGTATGGTTTAGAAAAAGTTCTCTGGTATAATACAATTCGCAATACACAAGGGAAACATAATTACATTGACACTCAACTCAGGGCACATGTCATGTCTTCTAAGAAGATGGGTTCTAGAGAGACCTGTACTAGCTTAAGGAAGGATCTAGCCTGGTCTCAGTCATACAGAGAGCCATAGAGGTCATTTGGACTGTTAGCCATCTCTGGTCCTGGTTGTGGGAACTGGGTGGAGTCCCATTTATATAGCTAATTAATGAAAGGGTCATTTAGACTACTAGGTATCTCCAGTCCTGGCTATGGGAGCCAGGGAAGCCCCCAGCTGCACAGGTAACATGAGGATCATTTAGATTCCTAGCCAACCCCTGGTCCTGGTTGTAGGATCTTGATATGGACTGACCCAACAGAGAACATAAATCACCAGACTATTTATCACTGCTAGTTTGCAGCCTTCTGGGAAAACAGGTTATATGTCTTACCCTTTGAAAGATAAATCCTGGTTGCTTAATATTCCTGGTTTCCCTGGAGATGTGTAGTGCAAGGATCTTTGTGCTCCCAAGTTCAAGATATTGCATCAGATATTTAAGAAAGCACTACATGGGCAGTCTCTTAAGAGCCACCATGTGACTTGGCTGCATCTGAGTTTCTGAGGCCAGACTCAGGAAGATACAACTACCTTTTTCTTTTTGTTCTGTCTCTTTCAGATGTTGGCTAGGAGTGATCCTTTGGGCTTCCTCCCTCATTCTCTAAAGTCTTTCTTCCGTCTGTTTAGCAGCTTGTCTGTCATGTGTCTGACCTCCATCCCACCATAAACGGCATAGCTTTGTTTCCCTTTTTCCTCTGGGTAGACAGTTTCTGAGACTTACAGCTTTCTTATGCAGTGCTTGTTTGTTGTTTTTTTCTCCTTTTCTCTTTTTTCTTTTAGATTAATAAAAGTTGTTCCCCCCCCCCCCTTTTTTTCGGAGCTGGGGATCAAACCCAGGGCCTTGCGCTTGCTAGGCAAGCACTCTACCACTGAGCTAAATCCCCAACTCCATAAAAGTTGTTCTTAAGCTTAAAAAAAAAGTACAAATAAAAAGAAAACACCACATTATCAAACTGGTTCTAGTGGAACACAACCTATAGTTTGATGTGGTATCAAAAAACAGTGTCCGCAATCACCAGATGTTGACTGTGGAAGTAGATAGGACACTATACCACCTTTATTAAGTGATCCTCTATATTAAAGAGTTTTGTAGCAATAGAGAACAATGCCACTCATTAGATATCTTTTTTGAAATTTTTGATATTAAAGTATGCTTTTTATATTGGCATGGTAGGTTTATTTCTATATTAAGATAAATCGAGGGCCATTGCCATGACTCAGTGGGTAGAGGCACCCAAGCCTAAAGATTTGAGTTCAATACCCAGAAGCCATGTAAAAGTGAATACCAACCCTGCAAAGTTGTTCTGGCCTCAACAGACACACTACAGTGCCTCCACCCCTCCTCTGTCTTGCTTCATCTTCTGACCCCAGCCCCTCTCTCCTCTCATCCTCTTCAAGCTCTGGGTTTGGGGAATTATTATCATTCTTGTTAAGTATGTGAATGTTCTTAAGGTCATGTTAAATGTGGTGGGTACCTTGAGCTTTTAATGAATAAAACACTGATTTTTCCCTATAAAGAGTCTTGTGGAGAAGTTAAAGTGGCTGCTCAGGTGAGAATGTTAGGAACTTTAAAAGTAGACATGGGCTTATAAGGAATTTTATTGTACTCCAGGCTCCATTCTGTTTGTGTGAATTGGTGTTTTGCCTGCACGTATGTCTGTGTGATAGTGTCAGATCGTGGAGACAATTGTGAGCTGCCCTTGTGGGTCCTGGAAGAACAGTTAGCGCTGTGCTCTTACCTGCTGAGCCATCTCTACAGCCTCAGTCTCCATTGTTAAAACTTTCCTTAATAGAATGTTTAATTAAGGAAGCTCTAGTAGCTTCTCTTGTAGCACCAGGCATACAAAGTATGAGATTGTGTCTCTGCCTTGCCTTTCTTGTTGCAAACCTGATTTTCCTTGTGGAGTAAGTTATAACTTTTTAGTTTCTCCCGATTCTGTGCTTCATCCTTGCCTCCAGGCAGATGAATCTGAGTCATCTGTTTGATGTTGTTAGTGCTCACTTGCTTGCTTTTGACCTTGTGAGGACACAACTGTTCATCTCTTTGGTTTGTCTCCCTGCTCTTTTTCCCTGCAAAATAGAGGCTACCTCATCACTTCATAGCTGTACTCTCTGTGTTCATGAGCTACTTCTCTTTGTCAGCCTTAAGAAAGTTCTATTGCTATTCTGTTGAAGTACTTTCCAGGAGATTACCTGCCTAGTATGCTGTTTGATTCAACATTCCCCTGGCCCTTGACTCTGTTCCCATTTCCATTGCAGTAGCTGGACAAAATCACCCTGTCATTGTACGATCATACAGATTCTTCAAGCTCTTGAAATTCAAATACTAAATACATGGATGAAATTTCAGATTCCAAAGTTAGTGAATTGTTTTAGCATCTGTGTGTATAGGCCTGTGTCTATGCTCTCTCACATTTTCTTTTGTAAATTACTGATCCCTTCTTCCCCAATCTCTGTCTATAAAGAACTTGTGTCTAGAGGTCTTGACCAAGATTCCTAGAGAATCACTTGGTGCTGGGGGTGGTATCCTATGGCTGTTTCAAGATTCACATGCCCTGGCTTTCCCCATTTTGAGTTTTATGTCTTAGCTATGGGGAAACATCCAGGCTGTCTTGACAAGGTCTCTGATTCCTGCACAGTCCGGATAGTCATCAGCAAAGCACTTGCTGGTCCATTAGCTCCTGTTCTTGTTTCTGCTGCTTATGTGTTCCTTGCTGGGTTCTTCGGGGTAGTCCTTGGCACACTTACTCACATTTTCACATGGAGTCTTAGGAAAAGATGCATTTGAAAGTTTTTTGATTTGTATTTCTGATTGCTTATTGTTTGAAATCTTGCAGAACGCAGGCCTAGGTCCTTTCTGTAGTCCTATGGCTCCTGGCCGTGCAGTCCAGCTGAATATATTGCCCAGCAGAGGAGAGAAGTAGTGAAGGCTATGCCATTTTTTTTTTTTTTTTTTTAAGATTTATTTATTTGTAAGAACATTGTAGCTGTCTTCAGACCAGAAGAGGGCATCAGATCTCACTACAGATGGTTGTGAGCCACCATGTGGTTGCTAGGATTTGAACTCAGGACCTCTGGAAGAGCAGTCAGTGCTCTTAACCACTGAGCCATCTCTCCAGCCCGCCATTTTTATTTTTTTATTTTTTTATTTTTTTTGGGGGGGTGGGAGCTGAGGACCAAACCCAGGGCCTTGTGCTTGCTAGGCAAGCGCTCTACCACTGAGCTAAATCCCCAACCCCATGCCATATTTCTTTATCAGAGTATCTGAACAGTTATTGTTTGCTGGGGGACATCTATAGGTTTTTCAGAATTACTGCTCATCTTTTTCTCCTTTTGGGCTATTTCTTGTCTTAATTGTTTGCTGTCAGAGCAACTTCATGTATTGAAGCAGCACTCTTTGGTCTGCATAGCAAACAGTCACTTCTTTTCTGGTACATAGAAGCATCTCACAGAGCAGCTTCTGTTTATACTGTGACAATTGTCCTTGAATCTTGGCTTTCTTGCGACTTCCTGTGCTGTGTCCCTTGGGCATATCTGAGAAACATTGCTCTGTTTCTTACCTCTCAGCTCTGATTCCATGTGCAGGAGACCAGATGGCTCACTCGGGACTCACTGACCTGTAACCCCTGGTCACTTGGGAGAGCCTTGGCCTTCTGACCTAGGGTGTGTTTGTTGTCCAGCTCTCTTCTCATCCTGATGTTGTCCTTCATTTATGCTCAAACTGAGCCCTTGATTCTGGCCACCTAAGCCTCTGAATTCAGTTACTTGCTGTCATCATCCCTA